>NW_024349803.1:1907668-1959838 GCF_902729225.1 Pteropus medius
GAAACAAGATTGTTCGGGAGAGTGAGTGGGTGAGGCTTCCCCACTAATGAGAATGGTCCCAAGACGGAGCCCTGGTTCTCAGTGGCACAGAGACAGAGACAAGATGCCCCAGGACTGAGCTGAGTGGGAGGCCAACAAAGACTGGACCAAGAGGAAAAGGAGGGGCAAGGTTGGGTCGGATTAACTTCTAGGTTCAAAATCTGAGGCCTGGGGACACATGAGTGGGTCCAGCTACACACAAATCTACTCTTTACCACCCTACCTGACCTTAATCGCTCCTGATTGATCAGTTCATTTTTACTAAGGTATTAATGGCTAACACTTCAAAGTATTTAACTTTAACAATGGCTTTCAACTCAAAGATTTCAGCAACAACAGAATCTTCCTGAAACACAGGCTGATACAGATCAGCTATCTCATTGCTCTGCATCAAAAATGTCCCCTTGCCCCAGCCTCTCAGCAATCCTCACCTTGGGAAACCTGCCATAATCTGCTGCAGCAACAGAAAGCAGAAAGGAAAACCTCAGTGTCTTTGCTGCTCTAGAAAGCAGCTTCCACGGTGTCCGGTTTGAGCTGACAACCACTTGATGAGCATTCATTCACTCACTCATTCATTCAAATGACTGAGCATCTACCATGCTCCAAGCACTGTCTTATGTGCTGGAGACACAGGGGTGAATAAAAGAACCCAAACCCCTTGCCAGTGGGGCATGGACTTATGAGAACAAAGGGGCAGGAGAGATGCATGCTCAGAGCCAGACACTCTGCAAACATGGACTTTCATAGGCATGACTGTGAGGTCAGGCATTTTGCCTCTTTTTACTACTATGGTAACTGAGGCCCATAATGAGCCAGGGTTTGCCCTGGGTTGGCCTTACTCCAAAGTTTGTGCTCAGAACGTGTGAGCCCTGGTGCTTCTCAGACTCTCTCGGGCACATGAATCACCTGCCATCTTGTTAAAACGCAGATTCTGATTCAATCGGTGGGCACTGAAGCCACAGATTCTGCATTTCTAAGAGGCTTCCCGGGAAGGTCTTAAACCGCATCCTGGAAACCAAGGACCCAGTGTTTCCCAAACTCATATGATCATGAAATCTTTTTCTCCAGGGCACTCATTTAATAGTCCTTACCTCACTTCCTAAATCCCAAGAACCATTTAGCTGAGTGAATGAATAAATGAGTGTAAAAATGAATGAATGGGCCCCCAGTGTCTCTGTACTTCCTGCCTTAGCATCCCTATTTGCAGAACTGGTCGTTTGCCTCAGTATCCCTTCTGAGCCCCCTGACTCCTCACTGGGACTACAGGCTCTCTAAATGCCCCTCCGCTGCGGGCCGAGTCCCGCTCCAGCCCGGAACAAAGTAAAGGCGACACCCGGCCTCCTGGGCCCCGTCCTCGGTTCCTTCCCAGCCTGCCCTGACCCCGCCGGGCTAACCCTCCCTCAGCCTGCCTGCAGCGCCTGTCCTAAAATGCCCGCCACTTCCCACCAACAGGCCCGAGGAAAATGGCATTTCAGTGCTTTGTGTCTAGTCTTCAGCGAGCATTAAATCCAGAATAATGGGAATTAGTACATGGAGGAAGCTGAGGATAAGACTCCCCTGAGTGCCCTCACCTAACAAATCAGGGGCTGGTAGAAGGACTTGGTGATTCAGGAGCTCCAAGCTGTCAAGCCAGTCCTTACAAACCGGCCTTTTGTTAAGTATGTTAAGCAGTTTAGAAATGTTAATGCGGGCTTTTCCGGGTAACAGGTCTTCCAGTCCCCGCTAGGGCCGCCTCATCTGCACAAATCTGGTCACCTCTGGGGTGCCACAGCCTGTGGGAACAGGTCCTAGATCCCTCTGGGCCAGGCTGAGAGTTAAAAGAGGGGGCAAGGGAGTGAGAAGCCTGGTGGACAGGGCTGCAGATGGCAGCCCAGGTGGTGAAGCCTCTGCTCCAAAGCCACCCAGGCCCCAAGGCCCTTCCTCTGTTCTTTCTTGGGTGTAGTCAAGACCAGGGTCATTGGAAGCTGTGCCGAGGAACGTGGATGGCTGAAGGCCCGTCTCCTGGAACTTCACTTTCAGACCTGGGACGCAGTATACCTAAGAGGCTCCAGGCACACTTAATGTGCGTGCACCATCATCACAGGAACTTGTTAGAGGGGCAGACTGCACACCCTGCTCCTAGATATGCGGATCCAGAAGATCAAGGGACTACACTTGTAACCAGGAAACGTGGATACCATGGCTAAGCCTGTGGACTCCAGAATCAGATTCAGTTTAAATCCAGGCTCTCCCCTCCCTAGCTGTGTGGTTCTTGGGCGAATAACTTAATCTCCTTAAATATCACTTTCCTCAACTGCAGAATGACTGACATTTTAGGAGTGTCTTAAGGTTTAAGGAGAGGAATGTGCAGCTCTCAGCACAAGTTTTGAGCGTCCCCTAAAAGGAGTGCTTCCATGACAACAATGACGGTGCTGATGGAGGGGGAACGCAAACCTGGCATTCCCCAAATGCAGCTTGCTGCATTAAGCCTGTGTCCAGGCCACTCCCTCTGTCCGGGACCTCCTAGCCCATATTGTCCTCCTCCAAGGGATGCTTCCTCACTCTTGGAGAGCCTTCTTACACCCCTGGATAAAGCCTTCCCTGCCAGCCTCAACCCTCCTTCTATTCAGTTCCCTTGGCCATCAGGAATTTACAACTGTCCCTGGGGGAAGGCACTTGGTCTCAAATGGTTCTGGTATCCGTGACCCCCAATCCAGGGCCACTGCACTAGGCACTCAGTGGATGTTCACATGATCCAGCCCACTGCTCTTAAGCAGATGGAAGCAGCCAAAGGCCTTAAAAATCCTCCTTGCTGACGGAGCTG
The DNA here is from genome assembly GCF_902729225.1 of Pteropus medius. Classification (NCBI taxonomy): domain Eukaryota; kingdom Metazoa; phylum Chordata; class Mammalia; order Chiroptera; family Pteropodidae; genus Pteropus; species Pteropus medius. The sequence continues at coordinate 1,910,511 of NW_024349803.1, forward strand.
CTGGGCTGAGCCTGGCTAAAGGAAAGGCCATGGGCCTGCCTGGGCAAGGTGGGGGTGGAGGCAATAAGGTCAAAGGTCAAGAAGAGGCTCAAACTGATGGTGAGGCTGGGGGTAAAGAGAGGGAAGAGTCCTGGTGTCCAGGGAAGCAACAGAACTGGGGAAAATGAAGAGAGTAAGTGAAGGAGGTTGGAAAAGAGAGGAGAAGGGAGAGGCAGTACAACCGAAATACTGAGGGGCGTGCATGACTTGGATAAGGTAGAACATGGGGGGGTCTCCCCACCAGACAGTATGATGAAATGGCCTGGGTCATCCCCAAGCAGGTAGATTTCCTGTTTTTGTTTTGTTTCTTGATGAAAGTTTTGTGATGTTCTCACTAAAGCAGGATTCACAGAACTGTGATTTATGACCCATAATTTATGGGATTAGTTGCATGGGCTTTTGCCAGTTTATCGGGTGTCTGCCCGTCTCTAGCATGTGGGAACAGGGCGGAAGAAACATGCAAGTGAAACGATTTCCTCATTCCTCCCTTGCTGACCTCTCCCCAAAGAAAGACACCATAAACAAAATAGACAGATGAAAGATTGGGAGAGGTTATCTGTAACTTCTAAAAGTGACAAAGGGCAAGATCTGGAATAAAAAAAAAAAAAAAAACTTCTGCAAATCAACCAAAAATTTTTCTAAATTAAGACAGGACATCCTATTATAAAATAGGCAATTTAGAAAAAAAGAGATGCTCAAACAATTAATAAGCATATGAGATATTCAAACTTACTAGTACTAAGAGAAGTATAAATTAAAATAATGAGATGGTATTTTAAACTCATCAGAATGGCAAAAATTAGAAAGGTAGAGGATATTCAGTATTGTTGATGAAATGGAGGGACAGAAAGTCTTGTTCACTCTTGGTGGAAATGTGCCCTGCTTGGCACAGCCATTCTAGAAAACATTATGGCAAAACATAGAAAATTCACATATTAACTCAGGAATCCAAATCCTTCATTTGTATAGCCCAGAGTTATTCTCACACAGAGTCCCAAAAGAGCATATACAAGGATGTTCTTCAGAACTTCATGCGTGACCAGGAGCAGTTACAGACCAGCCAGAGGTCTCTCCCCAGGGAAATGGATACATAGAACGTGATGGATGCAAAGCACATAAAGCAATACAACGGTTAGAAACTGTGGACTAGACACAAGGGGCAGGGCTAGATCTTTAAAATATAGTGTTGAGTAAATACAGTAAGAAACTGGATGAAATGTATAGTTCACTATCATTTATGTAAATTAAAAATATATATGCACATCAAACAATCCTACATATTTTATAAAAATCCATGCATATTTCAAGACATATGTCAAATATATCAGAGTGGCTACTGATGGGGGAGGACATCAATGCCTTATGATTGGGGATAATAGGAGGAAACTTTCTGAATAAAACAAAAAAGGAGCCTGGCATAGACAGATGATCAATAATATGTCATGGTATAAGGGGAGGATTAATGTAATGTTATGCACATAAGTTCAAAAAAAGGAAATAAAGCAGAAAACAAAAATCCCTGTCATCCACATGACTCAGGAAAACTATCCTTGTAACATTTTCCTCTTCCCATGTTTCTTGGAACAAAATGTCATAGACGTGAGGCTCAATGGTCCTCAAACACAGGGAATTTTCATCTTGCTACAATTAAATGGCTTCAGTGAAGGTCTTGTCCCCTAGATGAATGTGTTAGTGAAAGTGAAGCCTGAACAGTCACCTCTCCCAGACTAAACTCACAGTGATGCTGCCCAGGGGTGCGCAGTTAAGTAAGGAGGAGTCTGTGGCACATGTCTGATGGGCTTTGAATGGGAATCATTTGCGTCTTCCATTTCAAGTTTTCAGAAGCAGCCACACATTGAGGGGTAAGAACGGATTAGAGCCATGAAGCTCAGTGAGTCCCCCCTCCTTCACCCACCACCCCTTCACCCTGAAGGCCAGGCAGGTTCACTGCAGAGGTGGTGAGTTTCACATCCTTGGCAGGCCAAGCCAGCCTGGCCGCTGGACAGGACCTCCCATTGTATCTCTGGGTCCTTTTTTGCTTTCTTGATTAAAGAGCTTCCAAGTCCAGCATCACATAGACACGGTAGGTATTATTATCTCCATTTTACAAGTAAGAAAATGGAGGCCCAGGATGATAAAATAATTCTCTCATGTCACATAAGCCATGGAGGCACCTCCAAGGCTGGAAGACTAATTTTCCCAACTCTCAGGCCAAATTTCAAGACATAAATCAAATATATCAGAATGTCTTCCTTCCTACGTGGATCTGCTGTGTGTCAGCCCTGCCGGGGGTGCCCAAATAACAAAGGCCAGCAGGGCTGGGCCACACAGATCCCTGGGAGGAGGGGATGCCATCCCTGAGGTGGCTGTTTTCATGCTAGGCACACTGAAACAGGGATTGAAAACAAATCATTAAGCTTTCACCTCCTTCTTATCACCCAGTAATGTGCCAGAAGCCCACATGCCATCACCAAGCCTCAGCCAATATCTGATCCTCTCTACATCCTTGACCGCCACTCCTGAAATGGCAATGGAGGAAGCGATGACGGTCAATAGGTGACAAGTGAGACTCAGGCCAGGGTGGAGGTGAGTCAGGCAGCAGCACGTAGACAAACCTCCCGGGCCTGAGTCGACTCTGCCACACTTGCTCATCTCAGAAAGGGCCATCAATCACCTGCACAAAATGCCCGCGCATTCTCTGATAATACACTTGTATCTCAAATGGTCTAAATTTCAAAGTCTCTGCTTCCTCCCTTCAAAATTACAACCACCACACTCACTTACTTTAATTCAATAAATACATGTAGCTACTTAATAATGGAACTTATTCTATTTCCTATTTGAAAACCTAGAAGATGGACACATAATTTTTTTAAGGTATCTGGATTATAATTGCACTTAATTGAGTATAAATTAGACATTGGCAGGGAGACGGCTATTTGTGCCGCAATATGAGCCTTTATTTTCTGCTTCAGACCACACGGGAGATTCTCAAATAAATTTCTAAGAGTCATCTTGATGTTCTCTGTAATTTAACTATACATACATTATTTTTAGCATCATAAGAGTTCCTTATAATGATGATTTCCAAGGATAGGACTGACATCCTCTTAGAGATCAATTCAGTTTAAAATTTTCTGACAATACAGAAACAAATAGGTAGAAAGTAAAAGGCAATTTCCAGCGGAGAGATGCCCCAAAAGAGGAGGGCCACAGAGATGAACCTCTACACCATCCAGGACTTGGCTTTCTGTGGATACGGCCAACCCCAACTAGTTTTAGGGTAGACACAGGGCCCTTCTCTGACATTGGTCTCAACATAGGCGTGTGCCTAGCATATTTCTCTGGTAGAGTTTGTGGTGGCGGCCACATGGGATTCCCAATTACTACCTAAAGAATGACTCCTTAGAGGAAGAGAGTAGATCTTCCAGCATTTTAGGATCCATGCCAGTGTGGAAGCAAGGGCTGATGGGGATTTTCTATCTGCCGGAAATTTCGCAGTTCAGGCAAATAAGAAACTGAGTTCTGGGGAGGAAGATGAAGATGCCATAATAATGCGAAGCATGTTTCTGCTGCCCTCCCTCATCTCCCATTTCCCCATTATGCCCACTCAGTTGTTATATAACCCCAGCACATCTCCCAGTATCCCATCCCAATTCACCCAACTCAAGGTGAGTCAGTACATCCTGACTCATTCCCATTTCACCCATCCCATGATGTATTCACCTCCAAGTCCATCATATCCCAATTGATTCCATCCTATCCCGATCCATTCTAACCTATTCCTATGCCACCCGCCCTATCCTATTCCAGTCAATCCTCTGAATACCCTATATCCCACCCTTTCATTCTCACCCCAGAACCATCCTATTTCATTCCATTCCACCACCCATCTCAATCCATTCCAGTTCATTCTATCTATCCCATCCCAAACCACTCTTGATCCTACTCAACTCATTCCTTCTTACTTGACCTCAATCCATCTCACATTATCCTATTACTCCAACCCTACCCCATTATATTCCATTACATTTCCTCCCCCGCTCATCCCCTACTTGGCCCGAGTTCTCATTGTGATTTATACAGGGGTACAACCATTCTTCATGTTACATGAAACCACATGAGAAAGCCAAAGGGTCTTGCCCTCCCCTAAAGATCTAAGGGATAAGTGTGTATTTTGGTAGGAGAGGAGAAAAACAAAACAAAATCTCTTTAAAGGAGGGGTATGAAAAGATAGTCCAGGGGGTTGAGCTCTCAAGTGAGTAGAAAGAAAATATGATTTTCCTTTGTTTCTCTTAACTTACAAGAACCAGGAAAAATCTCTAAGAACCAAATCATCGTTTTCAAGTTGAGAAACCCCCACATTGCATGGCCCACCCTTTGCTTTCTGTGGGTCCAAACGAGAGCTAAGTTCTAGCCAAAGCCAGTGAAGACCGACATAGTGTCTCCATGAGGCAGAGACTCTGAAATAATCCTCCATTTGCAGGTTCACCCAGATGTTCCCATTATCCTGGAAAATCTCCACGGCAGGCAGAGAGAGGGTGGTTGGGAGGCCATATCCCCCTCAAGGAGTGAATCCCAAGGCAGACAATGTCAGTGTCATTCTCCAACCTCTAGGGGGAGATAGAGGGCCCACCCCTCTACTACTCTAGGAAGAGAAATGGTGACATGCATTTAACTGATGGGTTAGGGTAGGTAGCCAGGATCTAAGGGGTGTGCTTTCAGTGAGAGAAGCAAAAAGGAAAGACTCTTGCTGATGCATATAGTGGCTTAGTGTTAGAAGTGTTTCTCTTGTAATTCTAAGAGGCTGGTGCAGAAAGCAAGTAGACAGTAGAAGTAGAGGCAGCATCTAACAATACTGATGCTAAAACAATGGGTCCGGCACTGTGACAAATGTTTTCCATGAATTAAGAGGCTGAGCCCTAGACTCAGGTAGCCCTGAGGTCCAATCCTGACTCTTTACCTATCTGCTCTATAACCTTAGCCAAATTGCTTAATTTCTAAGCCTCAATCTTTTCAAATATATTATAGTGGCTGGGTTGTTGTACAAATTGAATAGTATTGTCTATAAAGCATTATTGGTAGTATGCAGAAGGGCCTGGACCACCTCCCACTTGGGGATGTCCTTTTACCTCTTCCCCGCTCCTCCAAACCCCTTGTCTGGAGAATATCCAACAGTGCAGTTGAAGGAAAGAGAGTCTTGGGTTCCAGGAAACTTGCCTCTGATCCTGTCAACAGGTGTTTATTGAGTGTCTATGTGCTGTAATCTGGGCTACACTACTCTGCCTCAGTCAACAGAACTTTAGGGAATAAAGATGGACATCCCCTCATTAAACAAGACATTCCAATACATCTTGATGATTTTAGAACAGGGGGAACTTGAAGAGTTGTGAGAGCTCACAGCAGAGTTCAGTCTAGATGGGTGTTTGGGACTAAAAGCAAACCAAGGATGACTTTGCAGTCACACCCCCAGGAGCTGTGGTAAGATGGATAGACCATGGCTGCTCAAGATGTTGGACGACTGGGATCCAGGTATCAAGGGCCAAAAGCAAAACAGCAGAACTGATGCGGGTGGCCCAGCGGGTAGAGCAGGGCAGTGGTTAACAGCCCGGGCAGAAGAATCGCAGGTGTATCGTGTCAGCTGGGTCTCCTTAGAAGTCGGAGAGCACTGTGGTTATGAGTAAGGGATTTGGAGTCAGGCAGACTGGGTTCAAACTCTGGCTTGGTCATTGACTTCCTGTGTGGATAAGTTCTGTGTCCCCTTTGAACCTATTCTTCATGAATAAAATAGGGATAATAAAATTGCTGGCCTCATGGGGTTGCTGTGAGGTTTGAATTAATACATGCAAGTGCTTGGGATGATGCCAACACATGGTGAGGACTCAGTGAACATCAGCTATTAGTGTTACTCCTCCAGGCACCCAGACAGCTTTCTGAGCACCATGGGTGGGAGAGGACATGGTGAGGGCATGGAGACTTCCTCGCTGAGTCCTTTGTCCTCGATGTTCCTGTTTCAGCCCCAGCTTCCACTTAATAAGCATCTTCTATGAGGAAGGTATGTGCTGGGACTGCTACATCTCTGATGTCTAATCCTTCCCACAATATAGCAGTGACTTGTCCTTTTTGTAGGTGGGCACCTGAACTTTGGAGAGGTCTGAATACAGATAGTTCTCCAAGGAACATTGGGCTCTGCCGAGCAATCAGATTCCCTTAACCTGCTGGCACAATGATGATGAAACAGAGGCAGGTCAGGCACATGAGTCAAAGTGGTGCTACCGAAGCCACCTACTGGACTCTTCTTTAGTATGCTAAGGGCTTGTTGTTACATTTGGTTCTAGAATATAAGGAGCTACCTTAACAATCAGTGACACTTAGTTCTGGGTGAAAGCAACTGGTGACCAGATGTCTTTGTTATCTCTGGCTTCCTTACTCCTTAAGACTCTTGATTTAGCCTTATCAGTCTCTAGAAAACTGTCCAAGAGAAAAAAATGTTTTAAAATCATCCACTAATTTAACAACCACCTATCGGACACCAATTCTATGCCAGGTTCTGAGCTGGGTGCTGGGGATATAAGAGAAATAAAGCACTGCCCCTGCCTTCAGGAAGCTCACAGTTCAAAACATGAGGCAGAAAAACAAACACTCTGAATACAATTTGATTAGTACTGTAATCAAACACTGGGTATGGTCAGTGCTCCAGTCCGCAAGAGGCCTCTGAAAACAAGCACTTAGGCAAAAAATGAAGCAGGAAGGATTTTTTTAAATAATTTGATATTTGACTTTTTTTAAAAAGCAGCAAATTGGTTAGTGTGGGAAAAATCAGAACTTGGTCAGAATTTCTTAAACTTATAGTTCAATATTGCTTTCATTTTGAATCACTTATCAAGAGGATGGGAGGTATTTCAACCTTTTCAATGCTCAGAGCCTCTAAATCCAGAAAAAATAGCTATGTTTGAGAAAAATCGAAGGTATGAAACTGACAGAACTTGATAAGAAAGGAGTCGAGGATGATATTAAAGTTTCTGGGCTGTGTAACTAGGAGGCTGCAGGTACCACCAGCCTCCATATGGAATACTGGAGGCTCAAGAGAGAAACTAATGAGTTCGCTTTGGAAAGGAAACATCTAGGTGAAGCTGTCCAAGAGTCAGCCAGATATATGGGCTGTCTAGACCCAGAGTTTTGTAGGTAATGAAGCCAACAGACATAATATCAGGAGAAGCATCTTGGCAGGAGATCTGTCTAGAAGCTTCAGAGTGTGATCATGGAAGGGATGGACCTGGATGAGCTCACCCAGGGAGTGGTGAAAGGAAATGAAGAAAAGCACAAGAATCGAACAGTGCAGGAAACCGTACTTACAGGAGGGGAATAAGAGCTACTGTAGAGACTGGGAAAGGATGGCCAGGAGGTCGCAGAAAAATCAGCAAAGTGGTGCCCCTGAAGCTCAAGGAAGAGAAATTTTAAAAGAGGTAATCCAAAGCATTTAAAGTCACAGGGAGATAAAGGAAGATAAAGACAGAGGAAAAAAGGAAGGGAGAGGAGGAGGGAGGGAGGGAAAAAGGAAGGAGAGGAGGAGGAGGAGAGGAGGAAGAGGAAAAGAGAAAAGGAGGGAGGAGGAGGAGGAAGGAAGGAAGGAAGGAAAGAAGAAGGAAAAAGGCAAACAGTGTTAAAGATTTGGCAGCAGTTAGGGTGGTCATCAGTGATCTTTCCTAAAGAGTTCCAGTTCTGGAAACAGAAGACAGACTGCAGGGAGCGAATGGTAGCAGAGAAAGTGAGTTGAAGACCCCTTTGAAGAGAACTGACTTGTAAAAGAGAAAGAGAGATGGGATGGTCACTAAAAGGTCAATAGGGGCAAGAAGTTTGGTTAGGTTGTTTCGTGTTATATATTAAAGCTGTTTATAAGCCAAGAGGAAACTTAAGGAGAAAGAGTGACTGATTGATGGTAGAGAGAGGAGATCGCTGTTGGGAAGTCTCCAAGGAGGCTGGGGACAGGGGGAGTGTGAGGCAGGGCACAGATGGAAGGGGTTGAGTGAGGATCGAAGGTAGACGTGGGTGGGGAGGCTACTCTTTTCAAATCCTTATAATCATTGTGTCCAGTCGTCACTGGGCCAAGGAAGGGAAATGGTTCAGTCCTGAGCATCTTTTAAAGTCTACAGTGTGAAGAGAACACAAAATGAATGCCAAATCTTGCAATCATCTGTCACCGAGTCCATTTCCAAACGTTTGTTGCTTGCAAGGCCAAACAGCACATCTAAATGCAGGAAAAGTTTAAAAGAAATCCATTGGAAGCACTAGAAGCCAGAAAGGGCCTGCCAGAGAGCAAGCACTCTTCCCCAAAATCATTAGCCAACACCACCCCAACTTCTCTGCTGACCAAAGAGCTGCTGGCAGATAGATCTCTACAAGGCAGGATTCCAGCAGCGCCTAGCAGTGTGCAAACTCTGGTGAGTCGGCCTTTTTCTTTCCCAAGGGGCATGACATGCCCTGGGAGGCCTGATACAAATCTACCCAGAAAAATAGTTCGATCTCATTAGGGGCAATCTCAGGCCTGCTAGGCCAGAGCAGGGGCCACACCTGGACTAAAGGCCAAGAGACCTGATAGTCAGTAGCAGCGGTCTCCCCACCAAGCGTGTAGCAAGTCTGGATGACCAGCGGCGTCGTTGTGAACAGCACAGCCATCCAGCCATCCAGTGGGTGTGGGTGTACGCGAGGCCAGAGCTCCTAGGCGCGCGCACCGCGGGCGCCCCTCTCTGGGTGTCGGCAGCTATGACTCCTGGAGAACCCGAGAAAGTCCAGTCAAGTATGGATGGGAGTGCTAGGCGGCTGAGGCGCCCTCCCAGACCAGCAACCCTAGCATTCCCGGGTAAGGAGCTGGCGACACGGTCTGCGGAGACCCGCTCGCAAGATCTGAGGCCCAGAGTGGGCCGGAGAGCTCTCCAGGGAAGGGGCGCACTTTCCAAGAAGGGAGCACTGGGATTCTGGGATGGCCAAGGCGAAGCCTTCAGAGGTTCAATCGCTGGTTTAAAAACAAAACAATACAAAGCAAAACAAAAAAATCCAACAGGCTCCAGGCGGGAAGTGCCCTGAGTCCAGGCCTGGGCAGCAGGTGTTACGGGTTGTCAGCCTTCCGGCTAAAGGAAAATTCGGTCCCAGACATGGCCGATTGGACCCGTCCCCACCTGGACACACGGAACTTTCTAGGCTGTGACTACAGCTGAGCCTCAGAGGGTGCAAGTGATAAAACGGGAAGGCACCAGTCGTAGCCAGCTGTCCCCACTGGGGACTGGGTTCCCTCGAAGGGCCGCACGCCTTCCACGGTCCGCAAGCCGCAGCCAGACAACCCGCGAAGTTCCGGAACTCGCTGCACGCGCCAGGTCTGCCCCCCTTCTTGGACTCGACCGCCGGGAGCAGGTCCCGCCGCCCGCGCCACCGCTGCCGCAGCCCCGGCACTCGGCTGCAGCAGGGCGCGGGAAAGGGCACTTTGGCGCGGAGTGGGAACCAAGAGGAATGTGGCGGCGCGGAGCCTGGCGGCGACACTCCCTCTCTAGCCACAGGGCACAACCCCCGCCCCCGCCTCCCCGTCGCTCAGCTCCCCCCTCCTGCAAAGCGTGCTTGGGACCCCAGCCCAGGACCCGCGCCCACCGGACCCCTCTCCAAGCCCAGAGGGCTGAGGGAGGGACTCCTGGGGAAGGGGATGGCGGCCGCAGTCTCCCGGCGGCTCCGGCGGAGGCGCGGGCTCCGTTCGCCAGAAAATGGGCGGGGGCAGGGCAGGGCAGACCCCGCAGACGCGGAAATGGGGAGGGGGCGCCATTCCTCTCCAGGCCCCAGGACGGGCGTGCCTACCAGAATGGGGAAGAAGGGGGAGGGCTCCAGGAAAGTTTACCGGGGAAAAGCCTGGCACCTCGGGGGCTGGGAGGCTGGAGAAACTGAAGCCACGGTCCGGGTACCCTGCAACCACGGGCGGGGATGTCTGTCGCCCAGGCCCGCACACCGGCCGGATCCGGCCAAGTTGCGGCTGGGGTTGGGGGTATGATGAGGAGGATGAGGACACAGCGCGGAGGGTGGGGGGTGGGAATGAGCAAAAGGATGGGCGACTGCGAGAGTGCAAGGTTAAGGGAGAGGGCGAGGACAGGGACAGGGACCCGGTCGGGGCTCGGGCGGGGCGCGCGGCGGCCGCCGGCTCCCCGGCACGGCCGGACTTACCCGCGGCGGCTGAGGCGCTGAGCAGCCCCCAGCCCAGCAGCAGCAGCAGCGGCAGCGGCGGCGGCGGCGGCGGCGTTGGCCGCGGCGGCGGGCGGCCCCAGCGGCTCCCAGCGCCCGGCATGAGCGCCGAAATCCCGGCTTCGCCGCGAGCCCTCCCCGCGGGGCAGCCGCAGCGCCCCTGCTCCCGTCCCCGCGAGCACGGCATGGCGCGGCCGGCAGCGCCGAGGGAGAGCTTCGCTCGCCGCTGAGGAGAAAGGAGGTCAGGAGAGCTCTGGAGCTTTTTTCTGCTCGGAAAAAAATCTCGGTACGCGGGAGCCCTGAGCTTCTGCGGCTGGAATGAACCAAGTGTCCGCCCGACCGGGGAGAGACGCGCTGCGCTCTCGGAAATGACTCGCTCCAATCCCGCTTCGCGGGGTTCGCGCCGGGGGGCGGGGGGGTGAATTATCCCCGGATTAATCACTCCGGAGCCGCTTCTCCGCCGCTCCAAACGCTGGGGGTGGAGGCGCAGCAAAGGAAAAAATATTGGGGGGTGGGTGTTCTTCAGCGCCACCTCCACCTCCAGATAAACCACAAATTCCATCTAAAAGGTTGTTTATTTGTTTGTTTTACAATTGACCGGTTTCTTTTAAGTTCAGTTCTCTCGTTTCCATTTATAAGATCACCGATTAATACACCCCCCCATACACACGCGCACACACAAGTGATACAGACACACGCACTCACACACAGGCGGCGCGCGTGCGCGTACACACACACACACACACACACACACACACACGCCTCTCCCACGTTTGGAAACTGGAATACTGTCTGGGAAAAGGTAACCAAAGGATGCGGATCCCCAAGTCACAGCTCTTACGAGCTGATTTTGGGTTGGTGTCTTCGAACTTGCAATCTGGGGCTGGGGTGATGTTTAGGTGCCCCGTTCGCAGTAGCCTCCTTACCCCATCTCAGAAGATGGGTGTGTGTGCGTAGACCCAGGGTTAAGAATTGGAGGGTGGGTGGGGCGGGGGACCCGTTGGTTTGGCTCCAAACGGTCCTGCCTCTACCTTAACACAAAATTTCAGGATGGAGAGATGAGTGCATGTGTGCGCCGGGGTGGGTGGTGGAGAAAGGCAGGTGAGGTTGTGGAAGGAGGGTGCAAGAGTTACTTGTACGATTTATCCTCAGAATTAAATAACCAGACCTTGCCTCTTATTCTCACCCTCCCAGCCTTGGCCCCAAACCAGGCGAGTTTCTCCCAATGGCGTGAGCCGCTCTCTACCTCTCCCGCGTCGCGGTTGCTGCCAGGCCCCAAGGGCTCGGCGTCGGTCCCCACCCCATCCCCCACCCCTACTCGGTCGCCGTCGCTGTCTCGTCTCCCCTAGGCTCCTCCGTCAGTCACGATGGCTCCCTCGCTATCTACGCCAAACTCCGGATGAGAGGGAAGAGACGCTGGGGCGGGAGGGGAGGTGGGAAGGTAAAGCTAGAAGGGACCCGGAGGGGCGAGGCCAGGGGAGTATCTCCCCCGACCCCCGCTGGCTTGCCCAGCAGAAAGACACTAGCCGGTGAGCACCCCACCCTCTTCTCCCAGAGACACCCGAAAGAGGCTGCGCTCGGAGCTGTGAGGTTTGGCCAAGCCGAAGCTCTGGCGTCTGCGAGCCCAGGGGGCAGAGGCCTGGGAATTTCCCGGAAAGAGCGTGGAAAGGGCTATGGGGTTGCCAGTCCCGGGTGATGAGGGTGGCGGGCAGGGCTGGAGGGTGGGTGCTTGCCCTTGCTCCCCAGAGCCGCGATCTCCTGGCTTCCCTGATGTCCGTCTCCTTCCTCTACCCCAAGTTGTTCCGATGGCCCTGCCGTGAGCCTGTCTCACAGCTGGGGGGATAGCAAGCTTCTACAGAATTGCTGGCCCCGTCCCCACCCCCAACACACTTGTTTTCTGGCCCCTCCCGACGCTGCTTTGGTGGGTGCCAAGAACCAACCAAAGCAGCCAGAACTCCTCTGTGAAAGGCCTGCTTTATGTCCCCGGGGCAGCGGGGAGGGGGCTTGCCGCTTACCATTGTCCATGCCCAACCCCCAAAGAGAGGGCTCAGCCAGCCATGACTGGCCGAGGCCCTACCAGCCCTGAAGAGGAGGGAGGGACAGGGACTGGCTGAGTGGTGAGTGGGTGGTGGCCTTGGGGGAGGGGTGGAGGCTGTTGGCAGCATCTTCCCTGGGTTGGACCCCATGGCTCCTAAGCTGTGGCCTTCCTCCTCTCCTGCAGTCCAGGTTCTCCAGAGAGGAGCTGACAGAATTGCCCAGCCCTCCCCAGCAGCCCGCAGCTGGACAGAGGAGAGTCTGGGCTGCTCTATAATTCTGAAGCAGGCTCCAAGCCAGTGGACTTCCCCCACCCACTTCTCAGACCCAGAACTTTGTGGCTGTCCCCCAGAGCTGATATTTACTCCCAAAACTGTCCCTGGCAAAAGGAACATTTGTCATCTTTCTCCCTGGGGGCTGTAAAAGACAAAAGTACCCTTTTTATCCTTATAACTAGCCCAATTACTTACTTCCACCATTCATCCCTCTCTGATTTATTTGGGCCCACATACCTTTACTGAGGCTTCCTGGGCTCTGGGCCCTGTGCCAGCCTGTGCCGTGGGCAAGGCAGAGATGTACAGTGTATGGTCTGGGTTGGAAAGATGTGGGGAAGAAATAGAAACCCACACACAACCCATACAGTCAGGCAATGATAATCACCATGACAGAAGGGGCATGATACAGAGACATATCAAGACAGTAAGCCTTTCCTAGACTTGGGGATTGGTAGGCTAATTTAAAGAGAAAAGTAAAATTTTGGCTGGACCCTGAGGCCTCGATAGAGACTTTGAGATTTGTTGATTTAGTCAACAAATATTTCTTGAGGATCATTACATGCTGGACACTGTGCTAGATAATGAATATACATTCAAGTGAACAGTTCCTGGCTTGATGAAGGTAAAAGATAAATAAATATATATAAAGTTACTAAGAATGCTAAGAAGTTCATGATGCTGTGAAAAAGAATTGGGGTGCGTGTGCATAGTTTAAATAGGTGGTCTGGGAAGGCCTCTCTGAGGTGGTGACCTTGATGGTGGGATTGAAAATTAAGCAAGACAGCCATGCAAAGAGTTGAGGAAAGGTCTTTTCATATAGAAAGCATGGGCAAGGCCCTGAAAAGGGAAGGGGACCGGGAGAAGGTGGGTAGAGCTAGGTTAGATGAGCAAAAGGGAACACCTGGGAGATGAGGGTGGGATCAGGGCCAGAGCCATAGCACGAGAGTCTCATCGGGGATGGTGGGGAGTTTGGATTTTATCCTTAGACAGTGGGAAATAGGAGGTATATTAGTTTGCTGCAGCTGCCGTTCCAAAAGTACCACACACCAGCTGGCTTAAACAACAGACATTTATTTCTGGAAGCTAGAAGTCCAAGATCGAGGTGTAGACAGGGTTGGCTCCTCTAGGTCCTCTCTCCTTTCCTTGTAGAGGGCCTCCTAATTATGTCTTCACACGGCGTCCCCTCTGTACATGTCTGTGTTCAAATTGCCTCTTTTTACAAAGACACCAGTCATATTGGATTAGAGCCCACCCTAATCTCATTTCAACTTGATTACCTCTCTAAAACTGTGTCTCAAAATATAGTCACATTCTTGGGTACTAGGAGTCAAAAGTTCAACATTAGAATTTTTTTTGTTGTGGTGGTAGGATAGGAAAGACACAACTCAGCCCATAACAGGAGGAGAAGACTTTTCAGGTGGAGGAGAGAGAACAAATGCATGACAGTTGGAATATATATTTTAAAAGATATCTGTTAAAGCTGTACATAGCAGAAGAGACTCTGGAAAGGTGGGTAGCTCTGAATACCAGAGTGGTGGATTTCTCACTTCTAAGAAATAGGAGCCAAATGGCACAGCCTGGCATGTACTCTGACTTCTCTGTGGGGCATAGATAGGAAAGGAAGGGGCAGGAAAAAGGGAGATCACTTGGGAGGTCACCGCCATAGTCTGAGCTGGAAGTGATATGGGCAAAGGCAGAGATGGAGGCCCTGGAAATTTTTGCAGGACAAAGGGGAGGCAGGAATCCAAGAGATGATAACCTTGCCTAGGAGAACTTGACTCTCAGCCCAGCCCCCAGGGCTGGCTCCCAGCCTGCCCCTATAGTTCTCCTCAAGAGCAACAGGCAGCCATGGGTCAAGGTCACACCACACTATCACATTGCAAAAAAGCTGAATGAGGTATAGTGACTCACCAAGATAAGCCTAATCTCCAGATAAGATCAGAGTTTGTTTCAGAAAGAAAACAAGGCCTGATGCTCTGGAGAACTTGGCCTGATTCTTTAGGGTCTATAGACCTGATGCCCTGAAATTTTCATTCTGACCTAAGCAGAAAATAAAAGCCTCTGAAAGTGAGAGAGATCTTCTGCAAATGGGATGCTCTAGCAATGAGGGCGAGAATGGAGGCTGAGGGCCGAGCAGGAGTGCAGAGAAGGACTGCAGAGCAAAGGTGAAAGCTCAAATGAAAAGCCTGGGGTCTGAGTGGAGGGTGGAGATTTTAAATCCTGAGCAAGATCAGACAGCAGCTAGTATTTCCCAAGGGCGAAGATGTCCCTATAGGGATGACAATGATCTGCTTCCCAAGGTAACAGAAGGGGTTGAGGAAGAAAAAATCCAGAACAAACTGTGGAAAGGCTGTGGGCCTCAACAACCAGGAGGGAGAAGTGGGAAGAGCCCACAGTCCGTGCCGTTCTTCCAATGCTACGAAATGCTGGGCCCTCCAGATTCTGACAATTCTTGCAGAAAAGTCTCCATTTGTGAAACAAGGAAAGAGCTCATGTCAGTGGCAAAAGAGGTAGAATTTTTCCTAGGCTTGTCAGAGGCCATAATCTACAGGAGGGAGAGGTTGTTCTAGGCTGTCATCTCTATTTGAAGTTCCTCCAATCAGCTCTGCCATCATGCCTCCTTGCCTTTACTCATGCTGTTTCTTCTGCAATACCAGTTCCCCTCTCATTGTGGGGAGTAAATGATTCCTAATCGTCACCCAGCTCAAGTGTCACCTACCCCGGGTAGCCTTTCTTATATTCTTATATCCTCCCCACACTTCCTGCTGCGTTAGATGCCCCTTGCAGCATAGACAGCTAGCTGGACATCAAAAATATCCGCTTCCCCTTCCATACTATAGAGCAATGGCTCTCAACCAGGGGTGATGTTGCCCCCCGGGGGACACTTGGCAGTGTTTGCAGACATTTTCGGTTGTCACCACTAGAGGGTGACATTAGAGGGTAGAGGCTACTGGCATCTAAAAGGTAGAGGCCAGGGATGTTGCTAAATATCCTATAATACCCAGAGAAGCTGACAGAGATGCCTCAAAGAATTACTTAACCAAAAATGTCAATAGTGCTGAACTCTCACTGGGAAGTGGCTGCCCAGCCAGAACTACGTTTTTCAGTCCCCTTTGCAGCTGAGTGCAAGCTTAAAACAAGGTTCTAGCCAAAGGAATGTAAGCAGTAGTGCTGTGTGTCACTTTAAGGCTTATCCCATAAAATTCCTCCCACCCTTACTCCTCTACCTGCTACCTGCATACAGAACATTTGGGGCCCTAGGACATGGCAGAGCCACAAGATGGAAGAAGCTCAGATCCCAAACCACCTTGTGGAGGAAAGTCATCCACCAACCAGGGACACTAGCATTTGATCCTTACATGAAAGATGACCTTTAACACCATTAAGCCACTGAAATATCAGGGTGTGTTATAGCAGCTAGCAGCACCCTTATATAATTCTTCATGTTTTTTTCTGTAATATCCTAAGCAGTCATTTATTTAGTCCTCACTCATTCATTTGTTCATGCCACAAACATTAGTCTGCATGCCAGGCTTTGTGCTAGGTGCTGAGTAAACGAATATCAAGAAAAATAAATAGATACCCGTAGTCCCTACCCTCAGCAGGTTGATAGTTTATTGAGAAGAGAGTTAACCCAGGATGTGATGGAAATGAGAAGGGCTCCTAGCTCAGCCTGGGGAGGGGAGCAGGTGAGAAGTGGCACTTTCTAGGAAGGAAACAGTGTGGTCTAATGCAGGGAGGTAGACACAGCGAGGAGTCGTAGCATTCACCTGGGGCCAGGATGCTGGAGGAAGGGCAGGAGGGGCACTGAACCTCTGCTGTCTGACTCGCCAGTCTCTCCGTCATTGTGGGCTTTCTCACTTGTCCCCCTTAGTGGACTGGGAGCTCCTTAAATGGCAAAAAAAAAAAAAAAAAAAAACTTCCCCTGCAGAGTCTTCTGAATCTATACAGACTGTATTGCGTCTGGCATTCTCTCCTCTTGGATGCCCCACAGGACACTCGTCCCCAGCCGGCTCATGACTGAACTCACCCACTGCTAAGCCTTTGCCACAACCTGCCTTTCTGCTCAGTCCCCCATGCCAAGAAATGGTTTCCATGTCTACCCAGTTCCTGAGCCAGAAACCTAGGGGTCTTAGATGCCCCTCCCACTCAGCCCCCACATCCAGGCAGCCCCCAAGTCCTTTAAACTGCCTCCTTAACATCTCTCAGGTCCTAGCCAGGGTCCCCAGTCTCTTTGGTTCCTTACAACAGCCGCATAACAGGTGCCCAACTTTGCTCTTGCTCCCATTCAATGTATTTTCCTTTTTGTCACCAGTCATCTTTTAAAACACTAACTTGAGTTCACAGTTTCCCTGCCTTCCCTGGCCTTTCTCCATGGCCTACAGGGTGAAATCCAAGGTCCCTGATGGACCCTCCCTATAAGAGCCTCTATTACTTGCCTCCACCTGCTGCTCTAGCCTCCTCTTTCCACACTCCCAAGCCATTTGGAGGCCCTTGCACTCCTGAAATGAGCCTTGCCTTCTCTCTCTCTCCCCTCTGGGCCTCTGTGCATGCTGTTCCCTCTGCCTGAAATGATCTCCTTCTGTGTTTGGCATTTTCCTATTTGTCCTTTAAAACTCAGTCCAGGTATCAGCTCTCACAAGCTATCTTCACCAGTGCCATTCAAAATGCCTGCGACGTAGTGGGCATTCAGTAGATCTTTGCTGGCTGCCGGCTGGCTGACTGGATAGATGGATAGATGAATGCATGCTTGAGTAGGTGCTCAGTAATGTTTGTGGAATGGACCCAAAGGTGTCTCTCCTAGACTTCATTGTCTTAGTTCCTTAAAGAAATGCCTTCTCTGAGTTATGATTTAGCATTATGTCTTCAGAGAACCCTGATGTGAGAAACTGACCAACTTAATGGCATTTCTGTCTTTATGAAAACAGAATTGAATATATTGCCCACTATGTCACTCAGTGTTCTTTATACAAGGACTCATGATAAATTCATGCTTGGGGTTATTTCCAGGAAACATTTTGTCTCTGCAGATGAAGACGTGTGTTTTCTGCTGTCAAAAAATAAAAACTCTGCCTTCCAATGTCTTTCTACTTTTGCTTTAGCTGACAAATAGGGATGCCCAGTTTTATTACCTTATTGCCTCCATGCCTTCGGACCAATTCAGGTGTCTGAACGTAGCAACTCTTTCTGCTTTCTTTAGATGAAAGCAGTTCTTGTTTTATTCTTTGATGCCGTAATTTTTACTTTATAATCTGAACGCTGCCTCAAATCATCTCAGCGGTCAGATAGTATAATACATATTGGTGACTAACATCCTGGCGTGAAAGTTATGGAAAGAAGGGCAGAACACCAAGTTTCTAGTTGAGAGGGATCCCATATAGAGCTTCTCCAGGAATTATTGGGGCATCTATCAAGACAGGGGTCATGCAGGATGGCCAAAGTAGGATGTGAAAAGCCAACTGGATTCTGATTCTGTTGCCACCTTACTGGGCCACTACTGCCAAGTCATATCCTTTTCCTCCACCGACTACATACGGCCTTTCTTTTCCCTAACATTAAATGGAGATCTCATAAGCAGCCATTTTCTATCAATAGCTAATAATAACAATAATCGATATCTCTTATTGAGCATACACTGTGAGCCAGGCACTGTGCTCACTTTGAGAACTTTACATGGATGTCCCTATTTGAACTTCTCCCTTTCCAAACCTGTCTGTTGTTTTTAACACTTTGCAGATGATGAAATGCCAGAGAAGTTAGGCATGTGCAAAACTACCCTTTAGTTAGTAGCAGAGGAGGAATTCAAATTCAAGTGTATCAGCGGCTACTGCCCAAGCTCTCAACAATCTCCTCACACGTGGACAACGAATGGAGGCAGTAAGAAGGGATGAAATCCCTCAGGAGATGGTAGGGATGGTTGATGGTGTTGCCAGGAAAGAGAAGCCACGGAGGCACGACTTTGTTTCTAGAACACTGGTGTCCTTTTTCAAAGTCCTGGAGATGGCTGGCTGCTCTGCAGCGGGGTTCACTTGCTGGGACGACATCCAGGGGAGGCCTGTTCCCATGACACGTGGCTGCACCCTCCTCTTCCGCCAGTTCTGATAGTTTGTCCCTCAAGAACAATTGCCTGGGATTGCCCTATGCATGGGCCCGCCTCTGGGCCGTTTTCTCCCATTAGGCATCATCAGTGTGATAACGGGGGTCTCTGTGTTTTTTAGGGGCGTGCAAAAAATCTGAGGCCTAAAAATATTATTAGCTCTATAATACAAAGAAGAAAACTGCAACACTGAAATCAGTAAATATTTAATTAAGTGTGAATTGTAGCATTATGTCAACTTCATTAACTGTTGAATTTAACAGTCACGAAAATTTCATTATATGTGATGACAATTTGTAGGTTGGGGTTTTCTCACTGTGCAAGGTTTCTCATGTAGGCACCAAGATTGGTAAGAAATCATAGTAGTCCCTAAATTAAATTATTCATGACCAAAATTTTCCAAAAGCAAAATGACAAAATTCTTTTGATTTTCCTTTACAGCTGAAGAGTTTATTTATGGTGGGAGATGGATGTATTTTAAATATGTTAGAGGAAAGATAGGGCCTACAAGAGTAAGCTGGCTTAGGACTTATGAAGCTCTTGAAAGAGCCCCATGCCATGCTCCCTTTTCTGAATTCTACAACCTAGCCATTTTTGTGTCAGTGATAGAAGCCAGGTGAGTAGAGGCTTCAGCTGGAGAATAGGTAGGGAGAACTGCCTCCTCCTGAGGCTTTCCAATTCCATATAGAAAAGCAAGAATCTCAGAATCCTAAATAATGATAGTTGGCATTCATTGGGAACAGAGCATGTGCCAGACTGTTCTAAACACAGTATATGTATTATCTCAGCTGTCACAAAACAACTCTATGAGGTCAGTATTTTATTATTCCTATTTCACAGATGAGCAAACTGCCCAGAGTAATAGGGGTAGTAAGGGGTAATTTAAGAATTTTTCCAAACTAAAAATAATTCATAGCTGAAATAGTGCCCATGACCACCGAAGGTTTCACTTGGAGCTCTGAGAAGAACAGAGAATAGGCCTATCTTCTTCACTATTCTGTCTTTAGCTGCTTGAATAGTACTGGGCACATAGATATATATGTGCTGGAGGTACATAACTACGTTGAATGGAGATTGGACTAAGCTCAGTTTTCTCCATACTCGCTGTATACCAGGCACCTATGGAATGCTTTGCTCTCCTCGCTAGCCTGTGATGATGTCTAGGCTAAGTCTTATTCATCTCTTAGCCTTGCAGCTTGCACAATCCTGGCCCATGGTAGATGTCCATGGAAAGGCTTAGTTGATGATTTGAGTCTATTCCTCCATCACAGAGCAATTTCCTAGTACAGCTAATTCTCCCTACCCATACCACAAAATCTGTTAGTTAAAAACTCTATGCAACACTATTTATAATAGCCAAGATATGGAAGCAACCTAAATGTCCACCAACAGATGATTGGATAAAGAAGTTATGGTTCATACATACAATGGAATATTACTCAGTGATAAAACAAAAAAGAAATCCCACCATTTGCAATGACATAGATGGAACTAGAAGTTATTATGCTGAGTGAAATAAGTTAGACCGAAAGATAAATGCCATATGATTTCACTAATATGAGGAATCTAAGGAACAAAAAGAACAGACTAATCGAAAACAGACTCACAAATATAGAGGACAATCTGGTGATGGCCAGAGGGGAGCGGGTGGGGGAAGGCTAGGAGAAAGAGGTGAAAGGTTAAAGAAGTACAAGTTAGTAGTTGATAAATGGTCACGGAGATGGGAGCACAGCATAGGGACCGTAGTCAGCAGTAATGTAATGGTTATGTGTAGAGCCAGAGGGAAGATAGAGTAATCAGGGGGATCATTTCATAAACTATACAAATGTCTAATCAATGTACTGTATACTTGAAACTAATAAAAAAAAATCTTTAAAAAAAAAAACCTCCAGTGGCACACATTTCAATGTAATCAACAAGAAAACTAATATACAGCACTTTTATGTGTCCCTTACATGCAAGGTGTTGTTCTAGGGACTTTCCATGTGTTAAGTAATTACTTAGTAATGGAACATCTATAATAATTCTACAGAACAGATGTTATTTTAATTATCATCCCATTTTACAGATGAGGAGACCAAGTGTTATGAGCTGAGTGGTGTCCTCCACCCAAAATTTATAAGCTGTCGTCCTAACCCCTAGTACCTCAGGATGTGACTACTTGGAGACAGGGCTTTGAAAGAGTGGTTATAAAGGTAAAATGAGGTCATCAGGGTGGGCCCTAATGCAATGCGACTGTTGTCCTATAAGAAGAGGAGACTGGGACACAGACATGCACAGAGAGAAGACTATGTGAAGACAGGGAGAAGACAGCATCTATCAGCCGAGAGAGGCCTCAGAAGGAACCAGCCCTGCTGACTTTGATCTCGGACTTCTCGTCTCCAGAACTGTGAGGAAATAAATCTCTGTTGTTTAAGCCACTCAGTCTGTAGTACCTTTTTGTGGTGGTCCTAGCAAACTAATACACAAAGGCACAGAGGAACTTGCCTAACCCTGCCTTGCCAGACAACATAAACTCAGAATTTGAACCCACGTAGTCTGGTTCTATAGTCTGTTTGGTCTGGGATAATGAAAATGTTCTCTGTGCTGTCCAGTATGGTAGCCACAAGCCACATGCATGTGGCACTTGAAATTGTGGCTAATGTAATTAAGAAACTAAAATTTTAATTTACATTAAAACAAAATTAAAAATAAGTAGCCACATGTGGCTAGTGGTTCCTATACTGATTTTATCTTTATAATGTTTCTAAGTAGCTTGTTTTTTACAGGATCTTCTAGAAACCTCCTCTGTGTGTTCTAAAACACATGCCCTTTATCTTTGTACCCTACTTCCACTGTATGTTATAGTGAGCTGGCTAACTTTCCAGAAACCTGTACCCTGGGCCGTGGAGGGTCATTGGCGTTCTGCTCTAAGCATGGGTTTTAGTCAACCAAATGCCAAGCAGCACAAACACTGAGTGACATTTTCAGAACTATTAATATTTCATCAGAAATGATCACTTTTCCTTTAAATACACTATTTTAAAAGGTTTTCTACATTCTTAAGTATAATTTTATTCAGTCTAGATCCTCGG
The DNA here is from genome assembly GCF_902729225.1 of Pteropus medius. Taxonomy (NCBI): domain Eukaryota; kingdom Metazoa; phylum Chordata; class Mammalia; order Chiroptera; family Pteropodidae; genus Pteropus; species Pteropus medius. Next base: position 1,932,248 of record NW_024349803.1, read on the forward strand.
AATTTTCCCCAGAGGAGCACATCTTCAGTTTTATAATGAAAATCAAAGGGGAATGAAGCTTGGATTTCAAAATATAGTCACCATTTCTAGGAACTTAGGCTCCCTGTAAAGAGTAAGGTTGTGAACTGGGCACCTACTGCGTGCCAGGCATTTTTCAAACAGTATACCATAAATTCATATTTATTGAGTGCCTACTATGTGCCAGAAATGTGATCTTTATAATAGTTTATTTACACCATTTTACAGAAAATAATGCCTTCTCATCCTTCTGTTTCATCTCAAATGTTATCTTAACTCCTCAAAGAGGACTACCTGGACCACCATCTAATGATGCCACTATTCCTTTCCCCATTTCCTCACTTTGTTGGTGAATTTCCATCAGAGCCCTTATTTCATCTGTAATTACTGCTTATTTAACTTGCTTTGTGAGTTTGTGATCCATCTCCTTCCACTAGCATATAGGCTCCATGAGAGCAGGGACAAGGCCAGTTTTGTTTACCTTCAGTCTTCCTCAGTGCCCAGCACCTCACCTGACACAAAGGAAGGGTTCCATCAATATTTGGGAAATGAATGAATGAGGACTGGAGAAGTGAGGAAATTGGTAAGATCACACAGCTAGGAAGTGGCAGTGTCAGGATTCGACTCTCCATCTACAGGCTGCCGTCTCCGCTAGTCACACCCATTCTTCCTTCCTGCTTTCTTGCTCTTCCTTTCCTGGGGAAATGCTGGAGGCACAACCACTGGCTCCTGGGATCAGAAATCCCTGGCAGGCAGAGGTTCCGTGTCAGTTCTGAGTTTAAGAAGCCCCTTCGGTGAGAGGAGGCGCTCTCTGAACAGCCAACGGCTAACTTAGCCCTTCTCTCTGCACCTTCGCTCCCGGATCCCCACTCCCACCTGTCCGCAGCCCACTCACCCCCGGGATTCCTGAATCCAGTGCAAGAGCGGAGCGGTCTATCTCAGCTTCTGAGAGCGCGAGATTCGGCCTGGGGGGCCTGGATTTGAATTCCAGCTCCCAGCTTCCTAGCGGGGCTCGGGCGCACCCCTTTACGGCTTTAGGACTCGGTTTCCTTAAATGTAGGACGTTAAGAAACAATGGCACTAACTTCCTGAGCTTGTTTGGATTGAATATGACAACACAGAAACTCTAGTGCTTGGAACAAGGTAAGTGCTTAATAAAATGGCAGTTAGGGATAAAACCAGGCAACGGAGGGGCTAGGCCCCTGGCAGGCACTGAGGTTTTTGCGAGCGGCAGCGGGCAGGGGTGCGGTGCCCCTGATTTTAAGGAGGGGAGAGCTCTCCCGCGTCCTCCGGGAACCACCCCGCCCCCCTCCCACGGGAGGGCCTGGCACACCGAACCCGGGGTGTCCCGCGCACCGAGCCGTTGCGTTTGAAACCTACGGAGGAATTCAGCGCTGAGCGCGAAGGGTGTGAGAGCCACCGGCAAGCAAATCGGCCCAAGCCGCCCCGCTGAGACAGCGCCCTTTTCAGCCGTGGGGACCCTTCTCGGGCCTGGTTCGCAGCCTGGCCGGGGGGCGTGACAGGTGTCTGTTTGGGGCTTCGGCTCCGGGTGGTCTGCGGGCGCTGGACAACGGGCGTATTCCTGCAGGGCGCTGAAGAGGCGGCCAGGAGAGGGGAGTGGAGCTGAGCCGGCCAGGGCGGGGCCGTTGGCCCTCGGGTTCGCCGGGGTCCCTGGGAAGGCCCAAGTGAGAGCCTGATGGCGGGCTCCTGTCCCTACGGTGCCTAGCACAGTGCCGGGCCCTCACGCAGTCATCTGTGAGGCTTAGCAGGCGAGAATGGGCTGAGCCCCAGGCGCCACAAGGTGTCAAGGGCGTGTCAGCAACGGGGGCGTGCCAGGGACTGTGGGGAGAGCCAGTCCTCCCCCTCCAGCTATTCCCAGATGTCATTCTGCCCGCCCAGGCGCCTGGTTCCTGAGCTCAGGGGGATTCCAAGGTTACTAAGCTACTGGTTTTTGTTGACTTTTAAATATTTTCTTCTCAGGGAGAGGGGGAGGGGGGCAAAAGTCAGGAACCAGCACAAAAAAATAAATCAAAATAAGCTCCCCCTCCCCAAAAGGAACCTGATCTCCATCCACCACTCCCACACAAATCGGAGTCCTCTGAACATAGTCGCCTTGCTGGAGCAATAGTCAGTCAGAACTGACCTGTTTCTGTCCCTTCCTCATCTCCCTTTCTGGTGAATGAAGGGTGGTGGTGGATGGTCGCCCTGTCTTCGAGCCCTGGGTGGACAAAGGGGCTTCCGGAAAGAAAGGAGGAGGATGGCCAGTGGGAATGGGCTTCCTTTGTCCTCCACTGCCCTGGTGGCCAAGCGCCCCTCCGCCCTGGGCCCATTCCCCAGATACATCTGGATCCACCAGGACACACCCCAAGACAGCTTAGACAAGACTTGCCATGAAATCTGGAAGAGAGTACAGGGCCTGCCAGAGGCCTTGCAGCCCAGGACCTCAAAGGAGCAGCTCTCTACCTCCATGGCTGGAACTCCAAGAGACAAGAGGCTCAGCTCCCAAGAAGAGTGAGTGTCCTCTCACATGGCTGGCACCAAGGGAGGAAGGAGGAGAGGTGGTCTGACCGTCTAGGGGGAGGTTTTGGCCCATTGTTCAGTCTAGTTAAACCCTAAAGACTTTATACGTTTTCTCCATCACCTCCCCCCCGCCTTCAGTTCTTAGACTAATCTTTATAGGACAGTTAATACCTATAAAGTTACCTGGGTGAAAGGCCAAATCAGAGCTGTCTTTCTGCTGCCTCTTCACCAGCCCACTAAGGGGACAGTTCTCATCCTAAAGGCATGTGGATCTGAGGACTTTGAAAAATCACCCTAGCCAGAGCCAAGGGTTAAGTGTCCATGACTTCCCCGAGGGCAACTAGATATTCTTGCCTCCTCCCACCTCCAAAGGCTAGGCATTGGCACAGATAAGTCTGGTGGTTTTAAACCACATCTGGAATTCCCTAATATAGGGAGCAGCTGTCCCATTCAGACTCCACAGAAGCTGCTGCAAGAGCGCACATCAAAATATTTACTGGGAAGTCATTGACATATTCAGAGGACATAATAGAAAATTAAAGTGTGGGGAAATGGCTGGAAATAGCCCATTTCCTGGGTGGGAAATCCTGTGTCTAGGAAACACAGAGCTAAATGATTCTCCGCCAGGGCAAAGTTGGTCAGAAATAGTTGGGGTTGGATATTCACAAGGAGAGGAAGGAGGGACCTCATTAAGGAAAGCAAATAAATATGCTGTGGTTATCAGTGCCACTGTTGAGCACTCGTTCAATGCTTTGCATCTTCAAAGTGGGTTGCAAACATTAATTAATCCTCCCAGAGTACCTGTGAGACAGGTATTAGTGTCCCCATTTTACAGATGGATTAAGTGTTAATAATTAAGTGCTAATTAAAGACTAAGTGATAATTAAGTGTTGCCTGTTCCAACACATGCTCCAGCTCAGTTCAGAGCTGCTCTGGAGGGGCGGGGGCGCGGGGGAGGGGGTGGCGCATTCAGACAATTATCAGCTGCATCTGGTTTCAGGAATTTCTAGGCAAGCGCTAAGAAGGAAGGCGACATGTAACTGCTACCCAGGTCTGCATTATCTGCTGTCCCTTTTCGGGCTGCGGAGGAAGGTGGAAGGCACTTTGGCTATTGCTCAGCACGACATGGCCGGGATGGGAATGGCCTGGCTACTGCCCCAAATCGTGCTGTCTGGCCCACCAGTGGCACTGAGCCCCTCTCCCCATTGCCATCTGCTCTGGGACAGGGCCTTGGCAGGGGGTCTGTGGGGCTGTACTCAGGCTGTCAATGGCCAAGGAGCTGATTGTCCACTTTGTGAACCAGGGTCAGTGGCAATTTCCAGTAGATGGCACCCTCTTGGCCAGGTCACACCAAATTAATGGAGACAGACTCTATTTCCAGTCTGCACTTGGCTGAAAAGTAAACGGGTACACCTTTGGCCAATTGCTTAACTCCATTTGGCCTTGATTTTCTCATCTGCAAATTGAAGATGATATGCCCTGCCTTGTCCACCTCAGAGTTGATAATGAGGATCAAATGTGATGGGAAACGGGCGACTGAAAGCTGTGTTATGCAAATGAGGCTTTCCATAAATATAATTCTCAGGGTTTGGGTTTGTTGTTGTTGGCTTCAATCTAGGATTTTCACATTATGCTCATAGACCCTAGGGTGCTTTCGGGGGTCACCCTGGAGTCAAGTGGCCTGGTGGCTGGGCCCCAATCCCTACTTCAGCCAGAGCTGTTGTTCTGCTTTTATGGGTTTTACTTATTGGAGTGCTGAGTAAAGGCTGCTTTGAAAAAAGGGTTCTGCTACTGAGAAAAGAGCTGGGAAACCACTGACTTAGATGAATAAATGATATCATAATTGTGTAGATATCAACCAAGTAGAACACAATGAGCTTATTCTTGAAATAAAGGCAGCTGTGATGGTGGAGTCAGATAACTCTGGTTTCAGATCACATTCAGCCCTGTGCCAGTTGTGGGATTTATTTAACTCATGTGAGCTTCAGTTTCCTCATCGGCTGAATGGAGATGATTACTATGGGGTTTGGGAGATGATTAAATGGGATATTTAAACATTCCTAGGTAATATCTAGGATTTGTAAAAATTCCTTATAATGATGATGATGATAATGATGATGATGAAGATTTATTTAAGCCCTACAGTTATTACACAGGGTAGGTACTATTTTAAACTCTCTCTCTTTTTATTTTTTATTAATCAAATTTTCAAACGCATCAAATAGAACAGTATAGTGGATGTCTATGTGTCTGTCAGTGAGTTTTATTAATTATCAGACTTGTGCCATTTTTGTTTCAGTTCCTCCCTCTTCTGTTTTTAAATGAAATCCTTTTGCACACAAGGTAACAGGTTTGGAGGGGTTAATTTCTTTGCCTGAGGCTCTTTAGGTTAGGAGGTGGTGGAGTTTCTGAAAGCAAACCCAGGACCATCTTAGCCACTATGTGATAGTGTTGGCTATCTTCTCCTGGAAATTGAGGCATCTTTTTGGATAGTCAAAATATTTGGCAGTCCCATATGCTCAATGATCACACGTGGATAACAGATTTCAAATCCAGGGAGCTGTTCAGAGTGTTTCTGGGATGGCTTAAAGCCCACAAGATCCCTCTCAACTAATCTTTCCCCTGCTTCATTTGTAGACCTGGTTCTGTGAGGTTTTCTACTATGGGACAGCTAATAAGTACCTTCAGAACTGTTCTCCAGAAATTTTTTCTTGACTGTATCCCTACATATCTTAGAAACCCAGACATCTCAAGTTTGAAAGGGATCTTGGAGGCCATCTTTTGCTGCTTGTATCCCTCCTCAGCATCCTTGCCAAGTGGTTATTCACTTGTACACTTTCTTAGACCGGGAGCTCACCCCATCTTAAAATAGTCCCTTCCCTTGTTATGGACCTTTACTGTCAAAAGACCACTTCTTTCCTATACTGAAATATGTCTGTATCAGACTAATATCTATTGATCTGGATTCGGCCCTTAGGGCTATAAACTAAGTCTACCCCTTCTTTCTCTCAATAGCTCTTTCTATATTAAAAGATGGCAACAATATTCTTCCTAGGATTTCTTGTTTCTATAAGCTGAATACCTCTGGTTTTCTAAGTTTCCTCTCTCGTGTCAACTTGGTCAGTTTCCTCCCCACACTGCTAGTCTTTGTGGCAACACGGCAACCAGAACCAAACGCAGTAATCCAGGTATGATCCAATCTGTGCAGACTAGATCCTTCTTGCTGATATTCTGCATTCGTGGTAATGGTGATTAATGCCATGTTTCCTTTTCTCTCCAAGCCAACTGCACTCCGTGGTCACATTTTGAGTTCATTCATTCACTCATTCATTCAGTAATTCAGTCAACAAATAATTATTAAGCATGTACTATATGCCTGGAACTGTGCTAAGAGCTAGTGGTATAGAGCTGTGAACCAGGTAGGGCCCTGCCTTCCTGCAGGTTACATTCAAATAAAGGAGAAAAAAAGAAAGCAGATAAATAAAGATAATGAAAGCTTCAGAATGTGAAAAGAGCTGGTATTCTAGTTGGAGGAAACCAATAATAAACACATAAAAATAAACCAGATAATTTCAGGTAGCAATGAGTAGTGCTCTGATAGAAGTAAAACCGAGTAAAGTATTAGGGGAGAGTGTCTTTAGATGTGGTGGTCAGGGAACGAGTCTCTGACTAGAGGCTGTCATTTGAGTCAAGACCTGAATACCGAGAAGGAGCCAGCCAGGTGAAGATTTGGGGAAGGATATCCTTCCTTGAGGTGAGAGTGGCTTGGAGGGGGACAGCATGGCTAGGGTGCATTGAGCGATGAGACATGGGACAAGATGATATCAGAGGCAGGCAGGCTTGCTCTTTAAAAGCCTGGAAGATCACTGTAGGGAGTTCAGATTTGATTCTCCACGTTATGGATACCCTTAGAGGTTTGGGGGGAGGGGTTATAATGTGATCATATTCGCTAATTTTTAGAGATCTCTCCAGCCACTGTGTGGAGATGGTTCATAGGCAAGTGAGAGGAGTTGGGAAACCTCTGGGAAGATGTTGCAGTAATAGTAACGGTGGGGGTGCCTGGATCAGAGAGATTGCAGTGGGGATGGAAAAAGTGGGGGATTCAGTGTGCATTTTGAAAGAAGCCAACAAGCCTTCTCATGGTTTGGGGCACACAGAGACATTAAGGCTGACTTGAGGGTTTTGGCTTGAGCCGCTGGTTGGACGGTGGTGCCATTTACAAAGGCGGGGAAGAAACAGGAAGAAGTTGGCTTTTGGAAAGAAATCAGTAGTTCTGTCTAGTGTCAATTAATCTCTACGATCACGTTCAGTTATCTTTTAATTAGTCTTAAATTTGGGCTTGGAGAATTGTGGCCAGCCACTTACCAACTCACATTCTGGGATCACTTACCCATTCATTTCCCTCATCACTACAACTGCATAGCCTCAGCTGGGGGCTTTGGATTTACTGTTGATTCCATTGCCCCGACTGTGAAGCAGCATTTGTTCATTCCATCATTTATGGATTCATTCAACAAACACGCACAGTTGCCTTCTTGGTGCCAGGCAACAAACCAATCCTTTGCACTGCTGGTGTTTAAACAATTGGATGAATTCTACTTTTCTGGAAAAGTTACTTGGAATATATCCCCACTCTTATTATTATTTTTTAAAAAAGCCTTGAAACTTGGTGATGGGAGTGATAAAGACAAGACTCAGTTGGAAATTCACACTGATGCCCTAGAGCTGACGCCAGCTCTGAAGATCTTTGGAGTTTGATGCTCTAGGCTCCTGTTTTCTCCCCTTTCAGGCATGAAACACCTCTCCGAGAATCTGAGGGGAGGTGCTATGCACCCTTTTGCCTGAAACACATCCTCAAGTCAACTCAACATTTTGTGAATGACTCAGAGACCCCCAGCGCCCAAGTTGGAATCTTTTTCTCCTGGACCCAACATTTAAGTGTCTTCTTCCCTTGAGCTTCCCAGGGCTGGGTTTCAGCCTCTGTTATGACCCTAATCACATCAATATATCCCCATCCTGGTTGTCAAGTGAATAAGCGAATGAAATGGTGCCGGCAGACAGAGGTCCAAGACCCCCTGACCCTTCCCTCCTCCAGTCTCTTTATACTACTGCAGTTGCCTTTATGATGGTCTTTGACTCCTGTGCCCCCAGCTTGTCTCTCTTCTGCCATCTTCACAACATCTCATCTTGCTGCATCTGGTTCCTTTTCCTCCCAGATGCCCCTACCCTTTCAAAAGCTTCATCTTCCTGAAGCACATCAACGGTGCTGCTCAGGCATCTTCCATGCTTCTTCATGGTCTTCTGAACCCTTTGATTTGTTTCAAGGGTCTCGGTAGTTGACCCTGCCTACATCTCTAGGTGCGCATCTTGCTGATCTTCCCCACACTCTCTGTAAACCAAGATGAGCAACCAGCAGGTGCACATATCCTCACTTTTGCTCAGGTTATTCTACTAGTAAGAATGCCTTTCTTCCATAACTCTATTGAAATGCCACCCATCCTTAAAGACCTAGAATAAATGTGTCATCCTCCGAATTCTTCACTGTTTACCCTATTCAACATTCCTTCCTCCTCTTCCGTGTCTCTCTTTTTAATTTAAATTAGCTATTATATCCTCTCTTTCCTAAGAATATAAAGGCAATAACAATATCAATATTAGATAATGATAAAATGAGGAGACAGGTTATTTAGAATCCCAGCATACTTCCTAGTTGTAACCAAGTTACTCAGATGTTCTATGCCCCATTTTCCTCATCTGAAAAATGGAAAAGGTCATAGCAACAGCCTTAAAGGGTTATCGTGGGGGTTAATGAATAAGATATGCAAAGCTCACACAGCACCTGGTATAAGGTAAGGATCCCAAGTTCCTCATCACTATCATCGTCGTCACCATCGTCACCATCATTATAGTTATTATCAGGGGTAAAATGACAGGGGTTAAGTATCGAGAATGGTAGCAGGGAGAGGAGATTTGTATACCAGAAAATCCAAGCTAAGGGAAACTACTCAGCTGAGGACAGCATTTTGCTTTGAGATTCTTGGCAACTAGGGCAAAAGGGGAACATAACAGTTGGTTTCCATAACTCATGTTATCCAATAAGAGAAAGCAGGTGAGCTCGTCAGGAGAGACAAAACACTTTCCTAGCTCTGAGGACCAGGTGGAAGGGTGAGGGTGATAAACAAGCTCTTGAGTTGACCATTGGCCAGAGGGGTGGACACAACATCCCAATAGGATTTGTTGGCACAGTTCTGGCATGGGATTTCTGATGGGGTGGTCACCGGGCATGTTTTGTACACTGCCTAGTGGCAACAGTCCTCCTCCCCCACTTGACCATGGCTCCTTAAGGGCAAGGGCTGTGTCTTACTCATCTGCGTCTCCCCGGCGCCCAGCTGAGTTCCTGGCACTTGGCGGCTATGCAGTGTATATGAATGAATAAGGAAGTGAATGATAGATGAACCATAAAAACGCCACTGCAAGGAGGATGAGCAAGGCCCAGAGGTGGCCAGGATCCAAGCAAGGAGTCACAATCATCAGAGGAAGAATTGAGTGATACAGGGACAGAATATCAATAAGCCAAGACATTGTAGATTTTTTTCCCCTTCCTTCTGCCTTAAGCGGCAGAGAATGGAACTAACATTTTCTTGAGCACCTAATATACTCCAGGTTCTGTGTTTTAAGTTTCTGTTTATCTTATTGTCTTAGCAACCATTTCCAGGAGATGGTTGATATTACTCACCTTTTACAGATATGGAGGCCAAGTCTCAGAGAAGTTAGGCTACTTGCCCAGAGTCATCCAGCTCAAAGAGGACACAGCAGGAATAGGAACCCTGTAGGGCTTCAAGGCTAGAGCTCTTTTCCAGACACCAGGAGCCCATAAGAAAAGCCCTTCCGGGTCTGCTTAGCACCGGCCCCGCGAGCTGTGAAGGGAAGATGAATCGTGATTAACATCCCGCTTCCCGTGTCCCCCTTTTTAATTTAATTTTATGGTTTCGGGAGTTGTGTCGCAGGTTGCGGGAGCCTGCAGAGATGGGCCACCAGTGGTTTGGTTTAATCCCCTTTCTAATATCTTTGTTGCAACGTTCTTTCCAATTCAGTTCCCAAGTCACATTTAAAAAAAAATACCTCTTCCTTAGGGTAAACCTTCTCTTATTAAACAGATTCAAATGAAAAGTTTTAAAGATAATTTGAACAATAAGAATCACTCTGTAGCTCCCAGCCGAACCTCCTTTATTGCTGTATTTATTCCTCTGTTATTTCCTTTCTCATTCCTCAGCTCACTGAATCCCTCATCCCCCTGCCAACCCTTCCACTCCCTGGCCAAAATCGCACCAGCGTCCTGTTATTTCAACTTCTCCTTTTCCCTCCATGAGGATGGAGACTCAGGGAAGAGGTGGGGTGGCAGGTGTCTCACTTCCATCTGCCAGTCTGCCTTCTCAGGCTGTCCCATCTCCCATAAGGGACAGGCATGGAGAAGCTTGAAAGTGTCTGGAGGAAAATTTGCACTTGGCCGGGAGCCTCCAAGTGCTTCGTTTGCATGAAAACCTCGGGAATGCCGGGCCGAAGGGAAAGGAGAGATACTAGCTCAGAATGCAGATGCCTGGGCCCCTTTCTGAACTTGCATTTCCCCAAGAGTCCCCAAGAATCTGCATTTGAAACAAGCACTGCAGGTGATTCCTTGTGCATATGTGTAGAGAGTTCTTTGATACTTTGGGGGATCAAAGATGACGGAACTTCAGGCTTAAAAGGGATATGGCAGCGTTGAGAAGGAAGTGTTCCAAAGGAAAGCATGAAGGAAGGAGACTGACCTTTACTGGACTGTAAGTGTATGCCAGGGACATTATGAAAAATGACTCGACTCTATACGAAGACCTTTGCTAGGAAATGAGAGGGACACGAAGTCCAGGCTTGGAGTTCGGGCAGCTGAGGGCTCTCACAGTGTTCCCTCCTTTAACCCCGACCCCCACCCCGGGTCACCATCCCCATGAGGTTTTGGTGTCTTCCCCAACTTTCCACGCCTAGCCAGCCCAGCCCCGGGCCGTGAGGGGTCAGCGGGGCCGAGCCTGCAGCAGGCTGGGCTCTCCGGCACCCCGCGGCCTCTCCGTCGGAGCTGCTAACATTTGCATAGCGCTGTTACAGTTTACCAAGTGCTTTCACATTCATCATCCCACTTAATCCTCACGGCAGCCTGTAGAGTGGAGGAGGGGTGGTCCGGGCGGGGAGGCCTGAGCTTTCTAAAGGCCCTCTGCCCAGACTCCCTGCCCGCAACCAGAGAGGTCCCAGCAGACAGAGCTCCAAGTACCTTTGGGACACGGGTGCACAGGCCCTAGGATGGCAACTGAATCTGCAGCTCCCGTCAGTTGCCCTTTCCACGCCCCAAATGAAAAAAACTCGCCCAGTTCTCTCAGATTGTGATGGAATCCGCCTTCCATCCCTGGTTCCTTTTCTTCCTGCTAATTTTCTACAAGGCTTTTGCTGGGGTGTGTTTGTATGTGCGCACACATAGGTACATATGTACGATTGTGGGGGTGTATGCATAGCTGTGCTGAGTGTATGCGTGTGTGTCATGTCTGTGGTATTTGCAGCATGTGTGTGCATGGCTGTGCTGCATGTGTGTGCACGGATGTGGTATACGTTTGTGAGTGTGGTGTGTGTGTACATGGGTTGGTGTGTGTGCATGGGTGTGGTGTGTGTATGGGGAGGGGGACCCAGGGCAGTTCAGTGAATAATAGATCTGGAGGAGAAGAAAGGAGGAGGAAGACATAAGGTAGCTTTGACAGAGATGGCTGTATCCTTTCTCTCCACAATGGGCGGGGGCCACCCTAGGTGCTGTGACATAGGTACCAGGGCAATAGAAGTTAGGTCCCTCCTCTGCATGCAGACAGGAAGATCCAGAAATTTCCACTAGCCTGGGTTAAAGTGAAGGTGAGGGCCCACTGGGGGCTGGTGCCGAGCTGGACGCCGGAGCCTCTGCCCCCCATGATGAAGGCCTCCCCTTGTCTGGGGCCCTTTGGTGCCTCTTTGCTGCCCCCACTCACAGCCAGGGCTCCTTCAAGTCTCTGAGTTGGACACCCACCTGTTCACCAAGTTCTGCCTTCTGCTCATCTTGTCCTCCTAGTTCCTGGCTGGCTCTTGGCCTTGGCTCTCCTACAACTGCGACTCAGAGAAGGGAAGTGAATTAAGATCACCCCATCAGAAAGGGCAAAGCGGGGTTTGAATGCAGCTCTCCAGAAGTGGGAGTAGAGTCTTGGAACCACGTGGACTTGGGACCCAATCCTGCTCCAACACATATTTTCTTGGACGAACTTGAATTTATGGTTCATATTTCCCGAGCTTCAGTTTCTTCTTCCTAAATTGGGAATAAAGGTGTTACCTATGCCTCATGGTCGTGGAGTCAAGTGCCAAGTATAATTCCTGGCACCTAGCAGACAGAGCACAGGTCCTAGCTCAGGCCTCAGTACCATCTTGTCACTCCTCTGGACCATTTGATCCCTGGGGAAAATCAGAGCCTGACACTTCCCTGCTGAAATCCCTCCAATGGCTTCCCTGTTCCTTTAGAATAAAATCCTTCAGCATCACTCTAAGACCTGGCAGGTTCTGACTCTTACCATCTCTAACCTCTCCTCCTGTGAACCCACCCCCCACCACAATTAATGTACCCCACCTTCTTGATCATAGTCTCACCAATACACCAAGCACTCTTGCCTACCCTATGACCTTCGCACATGTTGTTCCCTATCTCTAGAAAGCTCTTCCTTGCATTCTTTACCTCGTTAATGCTTATTATCCATTAGGCCCCAGCTTAAATAACACTTCCTCAGAGAGCCCTTTCTCACCCTTCTAAGTTAGGCGTGTACCCCTGGTATTCTTACACATAGCATTTCACTTGGGTTTTCCAAGCAGAGTAACCTAGTGATTAAGAGAATGGCTTCTGAGCAAGATTGGCTCAGTTCGCCACTTTGTCCCATTTTAATTCTTGGGAAAACTCCCTAACTTCCTTGTCCCTTGGCTTCTTCATTTTTAAAACCAGAATAATCGCATCTCTCTGTGTCAGTTAGCTTTTGATATACAACAATCCACCGCAAAGCTTAGTGGGTCAAAACAACAACTGTTTACTTAGCCCCCATTCCTGCAGCTCAGCTGAGTGGTTCTTCTGGTGGGGGCCGGGCTTGGCTGGGCCTGGCTCACGCTCACCCAACATCTGCAGTCAGCTGGGTCTGGCCAACTGCTGGCCAAGGACCCTGGGGTTTTCCTCTGTGGGGTGTGTCATCCTTCAGTGGGCTCTCCTGGGTTCATTCACGTGGAGGTGGCTGAGTCCCAAGACAAACAAGAGATTAAGTAAGCCCTAATACCCAAGCGCTTTGCTTTATTACTTGAATCAAGATGGGTGAGAATTACCAAAGGCCATGGATACCGGAAGACAAAGATGTGATAATATGGGGACTGTTACTGTAATCAGTCTACCCACTACCCCACTGGGGCTGTTGTGGGATTAAGATGAGAATCTGCATGGGAAATGCTTAGCACAGCGCCTGGCTAGCTCCTTAGGACTCCATAAAGGCTGATCCTTCTTCCTATTTTGTGAGCTGGGGCCTGCGGCAGCTTGCTTAAGGTCTGGCCTCCATTAAGCAGTGGGGATTTGAATCCAGTTTCTGCCTCCTTCCAGAGATTAAGCTCTTAGTCACTATGTTCTGCTGTCTCACCCACGCAGACACGTAGAGAAGTCAGAATCTCCCGCACAGTCACGTAGTCAGTCTGCGGATGGACCGCCATTCAAGCCCAGGTCTGTGCGGGACCATGAACCCTTCCCTCACCTTACTATTCAATCAGCCATGTTACCTGGGCACTGGGCCTGGGTACCCAGTTTGTGGATGGTCTGAAATGCCATAGCGAGAAGAAAATGTTTGTTTTGATGTCCTCTTCCAGCACTAACAATTTTCTGCTTGCATTTTTCTGTTGTTTGGCTCAGATGAATAGCAGTTTTCGTCTTTGCTCTGTGTTATCATGTACACAGAACTGCTGTCGGGGAGCTAACAGCATGCTTGCTTAGTCATTATTCTGGGAAGGGGTGCCAGCCAGTCAATAGCCTTTATTTTTACATAACTCTGTACACTGCAAATGCAGAAATAGTGCACAGCAGCCACGTACAGCGCTGCCATCAGACACCTATCATTTCTGGAGGTGGGCAAAACAGAGGTGGTGGGAACAGCAGGAGCCACAGCACCAATCCTGACTCTCGTTTCCTTCGTCAGTGCTTGTGAGCTGGGTTAACCTCCTCGAATGATTCACTACGATAGTCTGTGGCAGATTTTATGGTTTTTACCAACTCAAAGAAAAAAGCAAATAGCACGAGAGAAGTGCCAAGATCGGCAAAACTTCTTAGGAAGAGAGAAAGATAGATTCCAGGAAATGCAGGAGAGCAGGCTTGATGTTGAACCCAGCAAAGTCGTAGGGAGAATGAAAAATCTTTATGTGAGTCCCAACGCGGTTGCTATGAGGCGGGCGGGTTCTGTGTGGGGTCCGCCAGGGCATTGACTGCCTTGTAGAGATGGGGCATTCTTAGGACCAGGCTTAGTATGATGGTTGGGGAATGGCTCACAGGGATGCCACACCAGAAGTGGGACACGAGACAAGAGGACAGAAAATAGAATCGAAGCCAGACAGGTTATAACTAGCACAAGGAGTTGGGTAGTATGGCAACAGAGCTCTTGAAATCAATAGCTCTGGAAATGGACAAGGGTAAAGTCAAGTTCATAGACTAGTTTAGTTCATTCATTTATTCAACAAATTCTGAGCTGGAGTTATATCAAGCACTGTTCTAGTCTCCAAGGTCTTTATGATGAATGACTTACAGTTCTTGCCCTCAGGGAGGATATGTTGTTGTGGAGAGTAAAGACTTTAGAAAGATACTGTATGGTGGTGAGAAACACTAAGAGGAAAATAAACAGACGGATGGAGCAGACAGTGCCTAGTAAGGCAGGGAGAGGTGACAAAAGAACAGGAAAGGCTACATGAGAGTATGAAACTTGAACCGAGGTGTGAATGATGAGAAAGAGCCAGTCAAGGAATGATCTGGCATTCCATAAGACGTGCAAAGGCCCTGGGGCTGGAATAAACTTGGCATGTCAAAGAATATTTATAAGGCTGGAGTGGCTGGAAGAAGTGGAAGTGGAAGCAGGAGGGGGTGACAGGGCCATTTTGCATGGTGCCCTGGGGGGCAGAAAAGAGTTTAGATTTTATACTATGTGTAATGAGAATCTACAGGAGGGTTTAAATGGGGAACTGGTTTGATCTGAGTTCTGAGAGTGTCCTAGCTCTGTAGATATGCATTTTTCTAGAACAGGTAAGAACAGAGGAATCTTGTTTTCCTGGGGGTGGAGGGAGCAGGTCAGGAGACCCTGGATCAGGGACTTTAAGTGCACTGAATGTTGATTGCAACGAGGTGTTGGACAAAGGCTGCCTTGGAGAAGTGGAGATAGGATGATAGTGACTGAAATGATTGATTTATTCCCTCAAAGTGTTGATCCAGGATTACTGTCAGGCTGCAGGGAGGATCTCCAGCAGTGTCTCTGAGGCTCAGGCCCTGGACCGTCTCCCGTTCAACATTTCTATCCACAAGTTAGCGGGAGACTCAGAAGACGTACTCACCAGACATGCAGCTGACGTGGAGCTGTCAGGGACAGCTAAAGCCACGGATGACAGTCTCAGGATTCACTGCAATGATCCTCTATGAGCCCAGCGATATCCCTGACTGCATTCAGATTGAGGAACAAAGCCCCGCCTCAGAGCGAGCAGGGAGATCTCAGTGGGTGATGGCCCCCGGACAGGAAGCCCAGTTGGGTGGGAGGAGGTGGTGACGGCAGCCAGACCCGTCCACATCCTCACACCAGCCTCTCTACTTTCTCCATTACAAGGTTCTTAGCCTCTTTCAGGCTCACTTTTCCCATTTGTAAGGTAGAGATGATACTGTCTTCTGCCCAGGGTTGTGGAGAGGATTACCTTCGAGCTGGCTTCCTGTTTGGCCTGTGGTGGATTTGCGACAGATACAAGGAAACAGGAGTTTGCGGAGGCCGTCCTGGAAGGGCCAGGCGCTCCGGGCAGTCTCTCAGGGCACACGGAAGACCCACAGCCAGGGTGGCCCCTTTGTTTTTGCCACTGCACCGTCCCTTCTGGTAATGCCAGCTTCCTAGAGGCCCAGTGAGCCCTGTGATGTGTCTGGAGGAGAATGAGGAGTATAAGCAGGTGTTCACACACGGCTCTGGCTGGGTTCTGCCAGCCTGGTACCCTGGTGGGGGAGGGGTGGGAGCATGCTTTCAGATGTTGAGAAGGGACCTCCTGTGGGGCTTTTTTTTAGTACAGGGACTTAGGGCTCTGTGGATCTTTTATAAATTGCTTTAAGTTCTCCTTGGAGCTGGTACTTTAAAGGATTCAGTGATGAGACTTTTCTGTGTAACATTTATTAAAAAAAAAAAAACAAAACAAAACAGAAACCAAACACAAAACAGTAGAGTGAACAAAGATGAACCCATGTACCCATCCCCAGCTGTAGTGATGATCACAACAGGGGGTATCTCGTTTCAGCCATCGCCCTCCCCTCTCCCTCCCCCCCCCGCCCCCCCGCCCACTTCCGGATGCTGCTGAATTAAGTTTAAAGCAAATCCCAGACATAAATCATATCCGTACATGCTTTAGTATGTATCTCTAAGAGATAAGGACTCTTTTTTGGCTGTTTAAGTGATACTACAACTTAAAAAATTAACGTAACTGTAGTAAGTCTAATTCAGAAACTCTATTGATACATAGCTTGCTTTTTAAGTTTTTTGGGGGGGAAAAGAAAGAACTGATCCTTCAAATGTTTGGTTTCTGTAAGTCGAGACTCACCTGTTCTCTTTGAGGAGGATGATGAAGAGGAAGAAGGGGATCTAAAACTTGGGGCCGTGGTTTGGCAACCCCTTTATTCCGATTGTTCCCGAGACACAGCGGTGAGAGCGAGGCCTATTTATAGACTGAGTCTCTAGACATGGGAAGGAGGAAAAGAAGGAAATAGGAGAGAGGACATGGCTGAGGGCGAGAAGAGAGAGAATGGAGGGAAGAGGAAAGTGGCCTTGCCTCATACACAGCCTTTTGCTGGCCCTCCGGAGCTTCCAGGGCCAGCCCACTATAGCTAAGACTCTGGGACAATGGGCTGAACTCGTCCTGTGCTCGGGTATCTGTGTTGGCTTGCACATGGGTTACCTCAGCAAGCTCTCCTACCACCCATGAGGGTGGCTGCTGTTAGTGGCAGACCCATGTCCCTGAGGTCCTAGGATCTGACATGAAACAAAGAGTGGTTCCCCACCCCAATCCAGGTCTATTTGGCTGGAATCTGTTTTTTTCCTGGCACCGCCTCCTGCATCTAGACCTGACGAGGCTAAACGCAGGAAGCCCGGCTCTCTAGGTGGTTGAAATAGCGATGCGTTCCCCTATTTTTAGCTCTTCCCCATTCTCCCCAAGTGCCCTAGTCATCCAGCCCCTTCCCCTGGACCCCCAGGTCTCATCGGGACCCAGCAGCTCAGCTCTGGCTACGATTTCTAGTACTATGTTGTATAAAAATGGGAGAGTCGGCATCTTTGTCTTCCTGATCTTCAAAGAAAAGCCTTCATCTTGTAACTGTTGAGTACTATACTAGTTGTGGGCTTGTCATATATTGTGGTCTTTATTATATTGAGATACATTTCCTCTCTACCTGCTTTGTGTAGAGTTTTTTTTTTTTATCATAAATGGATGATAAAAATGTTTTTTTCCGCATCTATTGAGTTGATCTTATGATTTTTATCCTTTATTTTTATTAATGCAGTATATCATGTGAATTGACTTTCAGGTGTTTAACTATTCTTACATCCCTGTAATAAATCCTATTCACTAATTTTAAAAAAGGGAGGTTAATGCCTGGCATAGCAGGAAACCTCTGGGACGGTCGTCTGTGCCCTTTCTGATTGGTTATCAAATGCAGTGGCTCTTCCCCTGATTCTTTGTGTGGTGATATGTGAGTCATTGTGCACCTGCATGTGTGTGCATATCAAACACACACGTGTGTGTGTTTGTGTGCATATGTGAGAGTGTGTGTGTGCTCACACGCAAAGAGCATTGCTAGGAAGGCATGATTTGGTTCTGTAGTAACTGCCTGTGGGACTCGCTGGGCCTTCGGGATGGGTCGTCAGAGCAGGAGCAGATGCCAGGCCTCCCCAGTTGCAAATCTCCAACTGTGGGGTGCTTTAATCTTTCCCTCTGCCTCTTCTCCATCTTCATCAGCTTCTTCCAGGGCTGGAGCACCAAGCAGTTTCCAGGATGCTGTGTAGACCACCCTATCCACCCTTTGTGGAATCCCATCGAGTAGGGATAGCGGTGGTTCTAAGCTGGGTGGCCATGGTCCTCCTAGGAGTGCCAGGGAAGAAGGTGCCCCCTTGCCAGGGACACTGGCGGGGCAGGCTGGGCCATGAGCCAGGCCAGCAGGAGTGTCACCATCTCCTGCACCTGGAGAGAGCCAGCGACCAGGAGCCTAGATCCATGGGACTATCAAGGCCCCTCGGGCTGGTGCTGCCCATCAGGGTGCAGCTGGGGGCCAGGGCCTGAGGTACAAGTAAAGGCCTCTGTTTAGATACAGGGAGATGTTTATAAGTCAGAGCAGGAACCAACCAACTGCCGGTGCTCCCAGGAAGTAGGGCCCAGTCCAGAGGCCATGAAGTGGGCAGAGGGCCATGCCAACCAGGGTGGACCGTGGGGCCACGGTGTAGAATCCAGCATCCAGAGGCACAGCCAGGCTGGCTGTGTGTGAACATACTAGCTGACACGTGTGTCACTGTTACTGTCTGCCAGACACTGTCCAGAGTGCTTTGCATGTCTAGGATATTCCAGTAAACCAAGTGAGGGGACAGGAGTACTGAGGTGCTGAGCAGCCTGCTCAGGTTCACACAACGGGCAGGTGACGGAGCCAAGGTGTGAGCTCCATCTGTCCTCTCCACAGTCCCCTCTCCCATTCTGCCATTCATTCTGCAGTGAGTCTGTGGGGCTTCCCAGGGCTCAGCCTCAGCCCTCTAGACCCATGCTCAGAGCTGTTGGCTCAGTCCTGACCCCTTCGCTGCTGTCTTTTTTGCTTCAGGTCTTGGGCACAACTGAACAGGGATGGGTGGACTGAAATGAAGGCTCATTTCACTCGGCAAGACATAGTAGAGGGGGAGGACCTAGGTGTCCTGATTCCTAGAACTGCACTCTTGATACCGAGCCCGCTTGTGTGGCTTAGAAACCTCTTGGAAGTCCAATGCTGTTCCATTTTCTGTCTTGAGAAAGTAATCGGTTCTCCTTACCTAGAAAGGTGTCTTCTCCATCCCCTCGCCCTGCGGTCTGGGCCCTACTGCAGAGCCACCCTTGTGAGCTGGCACTAAAACCATCTGTCTTTTTAACTTGTTTGCAGAGCTCTAGAGTTCGGCAGTGGCAAAGATGAGATCTCCCTGTTGGTGGAGCAGGAGTTCTTGAGCCTAACCAAAGAGCACCTCATCCTGGTCACAGAGCGATCAGGGGAGCTGGAGGCACCCAGCAGCTCTCCCATGGGGCCTAGAAAACCAGCTCCCTGCCATCTCATGCCTCCTCTGGTAGCAGGTAGCAGTGAGTGCTCAAGAGCCTCTATCATTGCCAGTGACAAGCTTCTGGAGCCAAAGGTGGCCATGTCTGTTATTGGCAGCCGGCAGGACTGCGATTCTGCCATGTCTACAGTCACAGGCATCCTGTGTGCTGCCAAGACTAAGAGTGCCAAGGGGACAGAAGACGGGGCCCACAGCCTAGGTGCCTCCAACTCGGAGATCAGCAAGCTCTTGGCCCAGTTTCCACTGAAGTCCGTGGAAGCATCCAAGGCCCCCAACAACAAAGAGGTGCTGGAGGAGACAAGAGTCATCAAGGACTTCCTGCAGAACAGCATGTTCAGTGGCCCCCAACCCAGGGAACCCATGGGGCTGGGCTCGTTCCTGCTGCTGCCACCCCCGCCTCCTCCCGCACCCCCCAATAAGCTCCCTGAGCTCCCTACCCAGAAGAGGCAGCTCCCAGTGTTTGCCAAGATCTGCTCCAAGCCCGAGGTGGCCCCCGCCATGGAGGGGCACCACTTGATGGGTGAGTGGGGCTGGGAGCTAGCAAGTGGGCCTGCAGGGAGGAGAAACTTAGGCACACCACATCTTTGTGCAGAGTAGGACCAGGTGGCCTCTCTGGTGGGCGCAGCCTCGAGATGCAGCTGTTTTCAATGCCTACAGGCCCTCTGTGCTGGATACCCATGTACGGGGCACAGCAGATCCCAAGGAGCTCTGAGAAGAGGGATAGGCACATCTGGTACCTGACTCATTTTTTAATCCACCAGGAATCCAGAGTACACTGAGGGAAGTATTTATCCCAGCTGAATCCTGGGTGGAACTGCAGCTGGATAAGAGAGAGATTTGATTGGGAGCCGGGGTCATGTGGCTTCTGAGGGAGGTGCCTGATCCGACCATGAGGCCTGGTCCTCTCTCTGGGGCAGGGGGTGAATGTCTGAACTCTCCTGGTGCAGTTCAGACTGTGGGGCCTCCAGGGTCTTAGAAAAGTACATTTCCACCCACTAACCGTGGAGTCTACATCCTTCCCAGGACATCAGCCACCCCCCAAGTTTCCCCCACCCCACTCCTGGGTTCTGCATTTTGTGCCTGTGATGCTTCAGTCACTCAGATCGGATGGTTCCAAGAAGGCAGACTGATGGCAGTGGCATTTGCCTATAGTCATCTGTCACTAGGAGAAAACCAAAAGAAAATTCACCCCCAGTGTGCGAGCATGGATGGATAACTGAAAAATGCCTGTAGAGGGAGAGCCCAAAGCCATGTTCCTAAGAAAATAGGAACACAGTCACCCTAGAGAACACTCCGTGTGCTGCAGCATTGTTAGAAGGCCAAGGGCAGCAAGCTGGACTCTGGGTCTTGGGCAGGCCTCTAGGAGCCAAAGCGTTCTTTGGGCTTGCTGGCTGTATGTGTGAGAGGATTAGCTCTGCCTGGAGGAGGGGACTTTGCTCCCACCTTTTCCCCCCCGCAGTGAGCGTGCACGGATCTCTCTCTCTGCTGGGTTGGAGGTAGTCTTGTCCCACCCACCCTCCCCCCCATTTGTGTGTGTCTGAGTACAAACGTGTGGGCAAAGGTGTGCCAAAGGGAGCTCTGCAGGTGTCAGTATATTTGTCAGAGAAAGTGGTGAGTGTGGGTGCATCCGAGTGTGTGTCTATGTGTATGTGTTTGTGTGTATGTCTGTGTGTATAGTTGTGCATGTGTGAGTCAAAGGAGACAGGAATGTGTGTGTGTGTGTGTGTGTGTGTGTGGTACACGGACGCTGGAAGAGGGAGCTTTGGAGATGAGTGAGCAGCAAGCATGTTTAAGGCGACTGGAGGTGTGTGGGAGAGACTGCAGGTGTGTGGGTCCCTTGGGAAAGGGCTATTATTAGTGGGTACTGTTATTTCAGCATACTAGCTCGAGGCTAAACTCAGCAACCAGAGAAACTCTTGGAAGAGACTCTAGGGACAAGTTTTGCTAAAAATGTCATTTTCTCCTAAATTGGCTCAGGCTGGAGCAGCTCTTTCCTTTGCTGGGGCGGTGCTAGGAGGGCAGGCCCAGTCCTGCCCAGACTCAGCCCCAAGGCCATTGGGCTGGGGCAGGGAGGACAAGAGCTGGTGTGATCAGATCTACTCCCAACAAGTAACACCTGACACAGGTCCTCTGATCCACCGGAATGATCCGAGGTGCCTGCTGTGTGTCCAGCGCGCCATTTCCCAGCCAGGCTCCATGGAGACCAGGACCCCCCAGCCGGAGAAAGAGTGAAGCGTGCTGGGTGGGTCCAGTCCTCTTCCCTGCTTCAACCAAGCAATACCATCTTAATTTTGTTTTGAAGAACAAGTTCCATTGCTAAAAAGGAATATGGCTGAAAACCACTGCTGTGAAGGGTCCCATGTTGGTCCAGACAGTGTCCTCGCACTGGAAGAACAGTTGGTTTCTTTGGAGAGAGACCTGAGCCTGGCACCGACCACTTCCTGTGACTCACTCTGTCTCTCTGATGCCTCTTTGCCTTGGCCTACGGTCGCTCATTGCCTGCCATGCCCTCCTCCCTCACACCCCTGGATGCAAGGCCTTGCTGAAGGGCCTCTTCTTTCTGGAAACCCTCTGACCCTCTCAGGCAGAAGCTGTCTCAGCCATCTTCTTCTCCCACTGTGTCCCTCTGTCACCTTGCAGTCCCCATCTGCCTTGCCCCAAAGCTATTTCTGGGTCTGTCTCTCTCTTTCTCCTTGTTGTGAGCTCCAGCAGGGCCGAGCCTGGCTCTGACTCATCACAGTGTCCCCAGTACTCAGGTCAGGGCCTGGCACTGACAACTGAGCTGAATTGCCTGTTAGCACCAAGGCAGAGTCCACAATGAGGGACCAGACTGTGGTTCAGACCGTGTGTCTGTGGGAATGGGTGTCCCCCCACTACACCAGGGGCTCCCTGAAAGCAAAAACGGTGTCCAAGTTAGCTCTTATCTGGAGCTTGGCAGTATGGAGGGTTGGAAGGAAGGAGAGAGGAACAAAAAAAGGTAGGAAGGGAAGAAAGATGGGAAGGAGGGAGGAAAGGAAGGAAGGAAAGAAGGAGGAAGGAAAGAAGATAACGAATGAATGCACGATGTACACATGTGTGCCTGGGAGGGGAAGACCAGCATGGGGAGTGGTCGGTGAAGGCCTCTGGGAGGAGACTGGCATTGGATTTGTCTGGGAGAGAGACCCCAGAGTGGTCTGAGTCTGAGGTATGTGGAGGACCTATCACTTAGTTCACAAGGAGGTGCTCCCTGCATCCAGCACTTGACCTTCTAGAATTGTTGACTCAGTTTCCCTCCTGCTATAGAACGGAACCCTGGCACCAAGGAACCAACCAAGGGTCGAGAGAACTTCTTTCTCAGTCAGTGGCCCCAGAGCCGGAAGGACACCTGTGGTGAAGAAGGTTGCAACGATCCAGTAGGCTCCATGTCCATAGCCCTGCCAGCCAAGAAGCCTGCATGGCCGACTGAGAAGACCCTGCTCTATGAGTTCCTTGGGGCCGCCAAGAATCCAGGCGGGCAGCTGAGGCTTCGCAGCAAAGAGGTGGATGGGCTGGAGTTGAAACGTAAGCTGACCCTTCCCAGAAGGAGTCTGTAGAAGAAGGGATGTCACAAACCCTCATAAGCTCTCGGAGTGGCTCTGCCACCAAATGGCTGTCTTATCCATGGGCAAGTCACTGTCTTCCTCTAGGCGCCAGTTTTTAAACCTATAAAATGGGGGAAATGACCTTCTCCCTGTGTCCCTTATGGGAATACGATTGCTAGAGAAATGCTCTTGGCTGTCAGAGGTCACATGGGCATTATTAGTGGTCAATAATTTGAACATAGCTCGGACTCAGCACATCCCCCAAAGCTGCCCAAGCTGAAGAAAAGTCAGTGCTTCAGATTAATCGCGTATGGAGGTTATTCAAGACCATGCTTTCTCTCTCTTGCCCTACTACAACTGTTTTAGCCAAACCTCTTTTCTCAGAAAGAATGCCAATAAGGGAAACCAAGGCCCTATCTCTGACTCTGCAAGCCCAGAAAACTTATTGTAGAGGAGAGAATCCAAGATTTATACCCTGAAACAGCGCAACCAAATCTCATTCATTTAGACTAATTTTGGGTCATACCACAGTGAATTACAGAATGTTTTAAAATATTTTCTAAAAAAATGATTCTGATATAGATATGACCATCTGTGCAAGGTCCTCAGTTTCCTCAGGGGCCTGCTTTAATAGTTTGACAAGAATGACTTCCAATGGCATAGCGATCGTATAAAACTGGATTTTTCTAAAGGACTTGAAAGAACTTGGTTTTGAACGCAGGTGAAATATAGCCCTAGCAAAATCTGGTTTATTGTATTCTCTTGCTACACTGCTTCCTTTCCTAGTGAGTGATGGAGAGAGAAGCTCCCAGGGAGACCCTGATGGGAGTTTCACCCTTTCCAAAGTGGCAAGGTGTGAGCTAATCATGTTTTCCTGTTGTTGGAAACTCACCGGAACTTGAAGAACCCTCTTAGAGCTTGAAAGCCCTGCCCTTTGAGAATATGAATCTTGCGGGGCAGTCACGGTGCTGAAGGCATCCTGGCCTCTCCCTTCCTCAGTCACTGAACCCCTGTACCTCTCCTGTGACTTACAGTTAACCCACCAGTGACGGTGGCCGACAAGAACAACCTCAAGTACACAGGGAATGTCTTCACCCCACGCTTTGCCACCACCTTGACCTCAGCATCCCTGAACCAGCCACTCTGGCTCAACCTGAACTATCCACCTCCACCAGTGTTCACAAATCACTCCACCTTCCCACAGTATCAGGTGAGTGAGTGAGTGAGCGGGTCCTGGGCCTGGCTCTCCGGTGGCCATCCACCCAGTTCTGGCCACAAAGAAGCTCTAGCTGTCAGGGAGCCTAGTTCACAAAGAGCCTTTAGGCTCGTTACTTAATTGCTTCATTGTGGCCACATCGGACCAACTACTTGGTACATGTGTGCACACACGTACGCACATGCATATGCACATATATTTCTAATTTCTTTTGTCTAAATTCCCGTTAACTCTGGGCTGTGCATTCCAGCACTGCATTGCTGGTGCTTGGACACCGAGAATAGGAGGATGGCATAGTCCTTTCCCACCCACCTCCGGTGACTTTATAGCTGGAAGACATGTATCCTCGGTTACTTGGGACAGTCTCAGTTTAGCTCTTTTGTCCCAGAATAATTATTAATAGCAACCCTTTCACTCTCAAGTGTCCTGGTGTAGATAACAAATTAAATTTCATTTAAACTTCATCTGAGCAGTCTTAGCTTGTACCAGATAAGGTGGCTTGGTACCCATTCTTGGTCTTGGGCTCACAGCTAAAAGGGAATTATTGGGCAGATACAAAGGGATGGCAAAACACTTGTAGCAGGGTTAGGAATTTTATTCAC
The DNA here is from genome assembly GCF_902729225.1 of Pteropus medius. NCBI lineage: Eukaryota > Metazoa > Chordata > Mammalia > Chiroptera > Pteropodidae > Pteropus > Pteropus medius. Next base: position 1,956,780 of record NW_024349803.1, read on the forward strand.
AGAACTTATTTATGCAGAGAAAATGTAGTTTCTGTAGTTTGTCTATTCAACCTAATCTTCCTTAAGAGCTGCCGCCCACTGGGTAGAAGGAAGAGAAAATCAAATAAATGTCCATTCTGGTTTAAACCATAGTCCGATCCAAGAGCTTAATGGTCCTTTTAGGTAGAGCTCAGCTTCTCTAGGGAAGATGCTCGGTGTCTAAGATTTCTTCCCTGATTCCTTCCTTGGCTCCTCTCCAGGGTGGCATGCAGGAGTATGGGGAAGGGCGAGAACACACAGCTACTTGCCTGGCCCGGCACAGCCTGGAGAGGGCAGATAGAGAAAGAAATCTGCCTGAAAGTTTTCTTGTCCTGTCTCTGTGCGCCTCCTGCTCCCACTGCTGCTCAGTCCCTATGTCATTTCCTCCTTCACAACAGGGGGGCAAGCTGACTTCTCTATTCTATATGAAAGCCTTTCTGAGCTACTCCACCGGACTTAGCCCCTGAATCTTCAATAGGAGCAAAATATGTCTTTTTCTTTCCAAAGTTTTGTTTTCAAGCCTTTTTTGGTTTGCTAAAGAGAACAAAATGCCCACCCTCTTCTCATGTGGGACAGAAGGCCTCACTCCCCCCATCAATGTGAGAGGTGGTCATGAAGCGTGATCTAAGGGGGAATCAAAGTGTGTCCACACCAGACCTGTGATATCTTGTCCTTACACAGGTCCTGAGATATGCCTCCACCTTTGCGTGTTTGTGTTTACTCATTCACTATTCAATCATTTATTTGCCTACCCGCTGATGCACTCATCATTTATTTATTTATTTATTTACTCATTCATTTAAGTCATCTTAAAAACCTTTGCTTTGCACTGACTATAGGCCGAGCACTGGCTAGGTGAAGGGGATCCAAAGATGACTAAGAAGCTCGGAGTCCAGTACAAGCCAGGAACAAATCCCAGACCAGCACTGCGTGCACCCCCACCTCTGAAAGGGAAACAGTTGCATAATTTTATTTGGTATAAACCGATTCCCTCTAAAATGCACATACAGGGCTCACTATGTAAAGCTAATTCGCAATGGTTTGCTTTATAAAGAGGTGATATCTCTTTGCTATGTTAACTTCTTTTGACTTGACCTTTTGGAGTGGGTAGGATTTGGACATTTTTAAAAAACTAAATTTATCGAGGGTAACATTTGTTAATAACATTACATAAGTTTCAGGTGTATAATTTTATAATATATCATCTGTATATTGCACTGTGTGCTCATCACCCAAAGTCTCCTGCTGTCATCATATTTTTGACCCCCTTTACCTTCTTCATCCTCCCCCTAACCCCCTTCCCCTCTGGTAACCACCATACTGTTGTCTGTATCTATGAGTTTGTTTGTTTTGCTTGCTTGTTTGGTGTTTTCTGTTTTATATCCCACCTATGAGTGAATTCATATGGTCCTTTTGAGCATGAAGGTCCTTTGTGTTAAGAGATGCCGGTATTTGCATCACAGGCCTGACTACCAGGTTCCTTGGCTTCTGGGCAGAAGTGATTGAGGCCCTGATTGGTAGGGTCCTGTGAAGCAGTTTAGGCACTGACTGGGCCCAGCTGAAATTGACGGTAGACCTTGACCCTCCCAGGTGGTAAAGAAGGACTCATAATTTACTCCCGGCTTCTCGTGATCAAGGGGCCTAGGGTAATAAAAAGAAGGCAGGTTTTGGAATGGCAGACTTGAGTTTAAAGGAATTCTGCTGCTTCCCGAGCTGTGTGGCCTTGGGCAAGTTTGCCAAATGCTCTGAGCGTTTGGGAAATGGGCTCATTATAATCACAGCAGCAGTAGCAGTGTCGATTTGGTTGTAAGGTGAATTGAGTCCATGGATTGGAAAGGGCTTTGTAAAATCTAAAGTATGATAAAAAAAAAAATCTCAAGTATGATACAGATGTTGGTTTTTTAAAATTATTATTTAGCCTTGATCTTCCTAGGAAACAGGGTCAGGGAGCTCCGCAGACAGGGAGGAGGGGAACAGTTTATTTTAGTCTCTTTTCCTGCTTGACATTAAGAATAAAGATGAGGTCCCAAATCCAATTTACTCAGAGTTCCGCCGTGGAGGGACGCAAGCCATGGAAGACTAAGTCCCCAGCACCAGGGAGCTTCAGAGGTTGCTGGGCTGCTTGGCATAAAGAACTCTGCTCCCAATTAAGGAGGGAGGGTGCCTGGGAAGAGGCTGTGGCCTCAAGCAAAGAAGAATGAATGTTTATTTACCTTTGCTTATGATTTGACAGAATTGCAATTCGAACAACTAGAAATGTCCTTAAAGTCATAAAGTGTTGCTCATACTAATGAGTATGGCACCGGCTCCTGTAAATTTGTCCCAGGGGTGGGCAGCTGGTTGTCTTGCACAGATCCTAGGAGTAGCCTAGCCCATGCTGGCCTGGGGAGGATGGCAGCCTGAGGGAGTTGGCTGTGCAAAGCAGAGCTGAGTGCTAATGGTGGTGGAGGGGAGGTAGGAGACAGTAAAACAGAGGAATGGCACAGACCTTGGCCTTGGAGCTCACTGAGGGCTGGACACAGGCAGGGCAGCCCCATCTGTCTGACTTCTCTGTCCAGGTTCAGGCCATGGCAGAAGTCTCAGGGACCAGGCTGTGGTCTTGGTAGTAAGTGGGGCTGCCCTGGGCTATGGGGTTTGGAGAGAGGGGGAAAAGGTGCCCTAGTTTCAGGTGAAGGGGTTGGTATAAGCGGATGAGGCCCCACCATGGTCAAGTGTCAGGTGCATGAAAACAGAGGGCAGGGAGGGGCTTGGAGAGGATGTGTACTCTCAGGGACCTGGAAGATGGGGCACTAGGAGAGCTGAGAGGCTTTCCCGCAGACCCCACATCAGGGACCTGGAGCCTTTTACAAGGGAATCATGATCCTGAGGAAGTAAGTCATCAAGGGTACAGTGTCAGCCATCAACACTTTGATAATTGGCATGAGCTGAGCCCAGAATGGAGGCAGCATCAAGGGGTGCAGAATCTTCTGTAAAGACGTCCTGGGCTAGGAGTGCTTTGAGCTTTGAGTTGCATCTTAGGAGGTAACTCTGGATTGGCAGGT
>NW_024349803.1:1959863-2247363 GCF_902729225.1 Pteropus medius
GTGTACACATAGATACCCAAGGCCAAAGAATTAAGTTTTTATGTCTCATTTGTCTGAGCTACCAGAGAGCCTCTTCATGTGTAGGAAGGTGAGGGGCACAGTGAGAGGTGCTGAAAATACCTAACACTTGCAGAATCCTTACTATGTGCTGGGCACCATCCTAAGCATCAACTCATTTATCTTCATGACAATCCTCATCATAAGGTTATAGACATAAGTATTATGTGTGGGCATATAAACACGCAGCAACAGAAACCCAAACAAATACACTTGGGTTCACCTCACAGTTGTACATTTGTACATGGAAACACACAGCTGCAGACACAAATGGAAGTACACATGCAGATGTGCTTAAATAAACCTGGATGCAAACTAACATACACACAGAGATATATGTGGACATCTTATGCTGGGGGCAGGAATGGGGTTTGGGGAAATGAACTTAGAAAAGGGGTGTAGACCACAACAAAGACAATTTGGCTACCTTCACAGGGTTTATACTCTTAAATACACATAATTTTATAGACAAGGGAAAAGAGACTCAGAGAGGTGAATGACTTCCCCAAGGTCATACAGCCACTAAGGGATATATCTGAGATTTAAGAGGCGGTCAGTTTCCTGAAGCTCTTACTTTAAATACTCACCAAAAAGGCTGTAAATCCTGCTAGACAGGGGCTTTCTCTGTGGTATGAGTTGTGCTTGCTCGGCCCGATGCCAGCTGGACCTGGCAACTGGTGGGTCTGGCTTGCAGTGCGGTGGGATGGACTGGGCTGTATCTGGAGATCCAGGCATGAGAGCTGGAAGCTGAGTTGAGCGGCTGCTCTCTGGCTGGGGGCCCTTTGCCCCACAGCACTGAGCCTCTCCCTTCTCTCCCCAGAGCCTATACCCTCAGCGGGCAGCCAGGATGCCCTTTCAGCAGGCCCTGCACCCCCAGCTGGGGTGTTATTCCCGACAGGTGAGTAAATGACCTCCTCACCTCTGTCCCAGCTTCACGAAGGCCTTCAGGTTAGAAGGACAGCTTCTCCATTGTCCTGGTCACCAGGAATAGTTTCCGGCCTACCCTGGGCCCAGCGTATACACAAATACCCACGTGTGTGTAGAAACAGTGTCCCTAGGTGATGATAACGGCTGGCACTTACAGAAGCTTTCCTGTGTGCCAGGCCCTTCTCTAACATCTTTACCTGCATTAACTAACGTAACCTTTACAACCGCCCTATGAGGTAGGTTAGAGATGAGGAAACTGAGGCACGGAGAGATTAAATAACTTTCTCAAGGTCACAATGTTAACATATAAGTTAGCTTTTGCTGTGGCAATAAACGTCCTCAATATCTCATGGATTTCCAACAATAAACATTTGTTTTTCTCTCACAGTCTATGGATTGGCTGAGCTGGGCTGGGATTGGGGTCAAGCCTGTCCCATGTGTTCTTTTGGGCCTGTGCTGAAGGTACAGTAGGTTTTGCTCCTGCCGTGGTGGATGGCAGGAATGTGGGAGGGATAAGCAGAAGCACCACATGCCTCGGGAGCCTCAGCTCAGAGCTGGTACCCGGTAATGTGTGCCCGCCCTCCACTGGCCAAAGCAAATCACACGGCTTTGCCAACCATCAGTGGGACAGGGGAATCCTCTTTCTTCCCTAGCAGTTTATCAGTCAAAATACAAGATTAAATACCAGCTAAATTTAAATTTTAGATAAACGATGAATAAAGTTTGGGTATAAATATGTTTTCAAATATTTCATGGGACATACTTACACTAAAAAATATTTGCCGTTAATTAATCCATTTGGGATTAAGTTATATGAAATTCAAATTTAACTGAGAACCTGTATTTTTGTTTGCTCAATCTGGCACCCCTACTCCCATAGGAATGTCGGGGGTGAATATCTGCTTGACAATATCACGATGGCAGAACAGGGGTTCGATCTTAGGCAACCTGGCTTCAGGGTCCATGATCCCAGTCGCAATGGTTTACTGCCCCTTACACACAGATACACAAAAATACAGTCCCAAAATAAAGCAGAAGGACAAAAATACAAACAGAAACAAAGATACAGTTACATACATGCCACCAAGCTGTGCTGCACAGGCGCACACGAAACACAGAGAAGCATGCTCAGAGTTATCAAGTGTCTCGGGGTGGGGATGGGGTGTGAGGAAAGACGCTGAGAACTTGTTGATCCTCAGGCTGGCCTTGTCCCCTCACACCCCAAACTCACCGACTCCTCAGCCTCTCTTCTCTCCCCAGGGAGCCCCATTCTTTCTCTGCAAACCACACCTCTGACCTGAAGTATGTGAGGATGTTCCAGAGGGTAAAGAAGGGACCATGGGTACAGGTTACTTTATGGCGTGGGCCACGATTGCTGCTTTTTCAGCAGTGGGAGCTTTGCATCTTGATATGAAGGAGAAAAGACTGATGATAGTCTGGCTCAGCCACGTCATCTCCACCCCATGGACAATGATATCGTTCCACCTAGCTCCAAAGAGAATGATTTTAGACAAAGTTATGTATGTATATACATTTGAAAAAGTAATATAAGAACATGGTACAAATCGAATCTCAGAGGCAGTCATTGTTACCGGTTTCTTAGGTATCCTTGTCGTGATGTCTATTTATGTTAATGTTTTTGTACAAGGGTGGCATTCTGGGAACACTTTTCTATCACTGCTTTTGTCAGCGAAGTCTATTTTGAAGATGATTCCAGACCAATACACACAGCTCTGTTTTATGGTTTTTATCAGTTACATGTAGTGACATGCACATTTTTGAATAAAGCGTGTTGTATAAGCTTTAGAACCCGAATCTTCTCTTTCAAATCGGTCCTTCTCTCAGGTCTTCCCTCCCTCCGCCACTGTGGAAACCTGGGGTATTTTCTGCCACACCGGTCTACAGGCATCTGTCCTGGGAAGTGCTTTCCTGGGCTCTCTCTATAAGCTCTTGGCAACTCCTGACCTTTAGCTTGTCGTTTTGAGGTTTTGGTGCCTATGTTCAGCATCACTAAATTCTATGTCCACTGGGAAAAATATGGGCGTGCCTGGAGGGAGGGGCTCAGGCTTCCAGAGGGAGCAAGCACAGGGTTGCAGTATAGGCGCACATGCTCTGAGCTCACCCCGCTGGGGTTTTGGTTGCAACTCAGACACTGAAAGACTTACTAAGCGAGCCGCTTAATTCTCTGAACCTCAGTTGCCTCATCTCTAAAATGGGGATACTAATGGTCCTACCTCACAGGGCCGTTTGGAGTTTAAATGAGAGAATGCGTACGAAGGGCCCGGCACACCCTAAGCACTCAGTAAGTGCTAGCTTCCGTGAATTTTGTATTAGATAAGGATGTACAGGGAGAGAGAGGGCCGTCAGCTTGCTGAATCACTGAGCAGCGTGACCCCCGGACTCTTGCTGTTAAAGTGGAATCCAGAAGCTTCCCCAGTTTTGACTAACTCGCCCCAGCATGCAGGAGGATGGGCATCAGCTCCACACAGGCAAGGGTTCTGCAACATTCAGAGCTGTCAGTAGTGGAATACAGTGCTCGTAATGTAATGAGTTCCTTGTCATTTTATATTCCAGTAGACACTTAATGGTCTCTTCTTTCCTCCCTCTTCTTCTCTCTTTCTTTCTTGCATTCATTCATTAACATGTTTATTGAGCAGCTACTGTGTGCCAGGCACTGTCTCAGGGCTGAGAATATATTAGTAAATAAGACAAATGGGATTCCTGCCTTGTCGGGGGCATGATAGTGGGAGCCCTGGCTCTTGCTGAGGTGTCTGATCCAAGCAGTCTCTGAAACCTCACTGAGTTCCTATTTTTCTCTAGAGTTTGAACCGAATCCCACTGTCCTTTTTTGCCCTTTCTCCTAGACTCACATTGTCCAATACCGTAACCACTAGCCATGCGTGGCTATTTAAATCTAAACCGATTAAAATTAAGTAAAACTCAAAATTCAGTTCCTCATTCACACCAGCCACCTTTCAAGTGCTAAATGGCTGCATCTGGCTGGTGGCCCCCATGTCGGGAGGTGCAGATACAGAGCATTCCCACCGCCCATCACAGGACTTTCCGCTGGGCCTGCCCTGGACTTAGAATCTGTTGAGATCCTGAGATAGAGGCCAGGGATGTTTAAATCTGGACAGTTTTAATTGAGATAGCAAAAGACTTAAAAATAAATGTGGGGCTTTGAGGATGGTCATGACAGAGGGAAAGGTAGGGAGGCAGGGAAGAGAGCGGAAATAATATTTGTTTGCTATTTATTAAGTGCCAGTCTCTTTATATCAGCTGACTCAGACCCCATATAATGGAGATAGCATTTGCCCATTTTACAGATGAGGAAACTGAGGCCCAGTTAAATTCAGTCATTTGCCAATCTCATGTACAGTTGTTGAGTCCGGTGGTTTTTCCATTCTAACACATTGCCTTCTATGTACCCCACAGCAATAGAGGGGTACAAGGCTAAGGGGTGGGGCTGGGGTTAGGGTTCGGGTTGGGCAACCATAATGCTTGAAAGCGGTGGGCTCTGCCAAACCTCTCCCCTCTCTCCCCTCTGACCTGCAGGTGACGCCATACAATCCACAGCAGATGGGACAGCAGATTTTCCGCTCCTCCTACACTCCCCTGCTGAGCTACATCCCATTTGTCCAGCCCAACTACCCGTACCCTCAGAGGACACCTCCCAAGCTGTCCACTAACCCCCGAGACCCTTCCCCCATGGCAGGAGATGGGCCGCAGTTCCTCTTCCCCCAGCCATACGGGTGAGTCCTCAGCCCACACCGGAAGTCCAACCTGTGCCCAAAGGGCTGGTGGAGAGGCGAGACGAGTGTGCTGGGCTTCACTACTGTGGGGAGCGGAGGGCCCCATGCTTGCGTCTGGAGGCCGTTTTGGTCCTGGATGGACCTAGTGTGGAAGTGGGCAGGGTCTAGGCCTGATGGGCCCCTTTTGTTGGCCTGTACTGGAGCCGGGGCCCGACAGTCTGCTTGCAGAAACACAATGGCGCAGTCAGGAGTGAATGGCACTCCATCACAGCAGGTGGCAGGTGGTGAAGCACGACACATTTGCCTTCACCCATCTGCTTGCTTCATAACAGGACATGGCCAGGTAATTTTAAAGCTCTCCTCTGACTCACTGCACCCTGAGCTCCTTGCCAGGCTAATCTCCCGAACATCCCATTGACGTTGTGGCAGGCCCTGCTGAAGGACCTTCTACTGCTTATCAGGGCTGCTCGTGCTTTTCCATCAAAGTAGCCCAAAGAGCTGAGGAGAAGGGCTTAGCAGCAAATAGCCAACACAAACTTGACATTTGAGCTGAAAAGTCCACGCAAATTTTACGTGCCGGTTATAAGTTTGTATTTGTTGTTTTAATATAACAATGTAGAGCTGCTCATTCCTACCTACCAAATCTTTAATCTACTAACGATGCTCCGAGAGGCAGGTAGTGCTGTGTCGTCCCGTGAATCTGAGTCTCCGGGCACACCCTGGGTCACGTGTGCCCCAGTTTGAGAAACTTGGTTTGTATAATTAGGGCCAAACTTGCTGACCTGACATCAATTCCCCTCCTTCCCGCCCCCCCACCACAGAGCCTCACTGTACTGTTGACATGTGCCCCCAAACTCGCATCCTTTCAATCAGCGTTTCCCCAAGTGTCTCATTTAAAGGGATAAATGCTAGAAAGAGGTTTCTGTAGTCAGATCTTTTTGGGAAAAGCTGTGAAAAACAAAAATAAACACATTTCTTAACTGTTGGAATTTTCAGATCATTTCATTTCCAAGGGTACACGGAGACTGTCCAAGACGGTGGTCGATAGCGTTATCTGAACATAAAACCCACAAACCCACTTTTCTCCTGCTTTGTTTTTTTCCTCTTTTCCTCCCTCCCTTCTTCCCTCTTTTCCTCCTTCCCCCCTTTTCTCTTCCTTTTTCTTGTAGGGCATTTCATGGTGTGTTCCACCCAACACACCCTGGGAAGCACTGTATTCATTTGTGTAGTTCGTATGAATTTAGCCTGTCCAGGGGCCATAGATGATTAGGACATGTTTCCTCCCTTCAGAGAGCTGAGAGTGGGTGAGATGTGGGCACGATGATATGAGAGCCGTGACAAAGTGAAGACCATCAAAGTAGCCCAAGGACAGAGGGCGGACGGTGAGGGGACTGCAGGATGGGGAGGTTCCAGTGAGTAGCGATTGCAGACGGGCATCCCAGGTGGTGGGAGTGAGGCCCCAGCTGGGACGGTGCAGGGCAAGCTCGAGGTCTGGAGAATAAACATTGGGTTGAATTATTAGATTTATCCCTGAAAAAGGTGGAAAACAGGATTGAAAAAAGAAGGTTGGGACTGGATTATTAAATAAGGCTTCTGACTACTAGGCCTGGGGATCCAACGCAGCCTTGTCCACATGAAAGTGAATTATGGGCCGGAGGGAAAAGAAAGAGGAGGCCAGAGAGCATAGTCTGGAGGTGACTGTGAGGGTCTGTACGAGAAGTTCTTGCCTTCCTGGAGGCGACAGGAGATGAGACTGCAGAGGGATCCAGACAGACTACCTGCAGGCCAGCAACTTCCCACATTCCATCCTGGGACTCTGGGCTCCAGGGAAGAGAGACTCAGTGCAGAAGCTCGAACTGGCTGTACTCGGGAGAGAGCGTGGTCCTGAGGTCTCATCAGTCAGCAGTTGGGAAGCCCTGATGGGGACCGGTAAGAGCGGAGGGTTGAAACCTGGTCTTTGGCTGTCTGCGGGCACAGGAAAAGGAAGAGGAAAAGGAACAAGGAGGAGACCGAGGAAAGCAGCCTCAAACGTGGGAGGGAGCTTGGGGACAGCTGGAGATCGCAGGCGAAGGAGGAGAGTGACGGAGCAGTAGCAATCAGCGAGGGTGGAACGGTGGCCAGAGAGGTTGGGAAGACCAGGAAATGAGGTCAGAAAAGTGAGGCAAGGAGTGCAGGCCTGTGTCCCCAAAAGGGATGATTTGTTGATTCAGAAAATACTTATCCAGCACCTTCTATACGCCCAGCATTGTTTTAGGCACTGGTTACTGGAGTGAACAAGACAAAATTCTTCTTCTCTCATTCCAGAGGAGAAATAGACAATAAGGAAATAAACAAGCAACATGCATGCCAGGTGCCGGAGGTAAAGGAGGCAGGAATGAAGGGAAGTCTCTTGAGCTGAGATCTAAATGAAGTGAGAGAGTGAACCAGGCATATATGTGGGCGATGAGCGCTCTGGGCAGAAAGAATAGAAAGTGCAGTGGCCCGAGATGGGAAATGTAGCTGGAGCACAGGGGTGGGCGGAATTGAAATTAGAGGAGTAGCCAGGGCCAGACTAGCTAGGGCTTGGTAGGCATGGTACAGAGGTTTTTTTTTTTTTTTAACAAAAGCAGTGGGAAGCCATTAAGACTTTCAAACTGGTGAGGACATGTTTTAATTTTCTGTTTGGAGAAGATGACGTTGGTTAAGGGGTGAAGAGTGAACTGTGGGGTCAGAGCTGACCCAGGAGAGGAAGATAGGAGCCTTGATAGCTCTCTGAGCAGGTGGTGCTTGTGGCGTGGACTAAAGCAGTGACCATGGGAAAGAGGGCAACTGACAGATCTGGAGTGTTTATTGTCTTGGCAGAATTGACAGGACTTGGTGATGGTTGGATGTGGAATGAGAAAGAGAGGAATCAAGCATGGTTCCGAGGTTTTTGACTTGAATGACTGGATAAGTGGCAATACCAAATTACCAAGGTCAAAAAGACTACAGCAAAGATCTATTAATTAAAATTTTGGTTTTGGGATACATAAAATTTGAGATGCCTGTTAGACGTGTGAATGGAGCTGTTGAGAGGCAGATGGACATACAAGTCTGGGGCTCAGGGCAGAGTTTGGGGCTGGTAATATAAATCTGGGAGTCATTAGCGTATAGGTGATATGTAAAGGCATGGGATGAAATGAGCCCTGGGCCTCCAGCATGTGGAGAGTTTGGGGAGATGAGGAAGAACCAGCAAAGAGTCTAAGAAGGAACATTATGAGGTGTGAGAAACAAATATGAGTGTAGAGTTCAGGAAGCCAGGTGAAGATATTATTTCCTGGAGGAGAGGAGGGGTCACACGGTGATGAAAAGAGAACCTGGACACTGTCAGATGGAAGGCAGGGAGCACTGAGCGCAGCGGTGGCATCGGGTAGGGTGGGTTACCAGTGGTGTTAGATGGAGCAAGGTCTAGGAGAGGCTGGTCTGCACAGGGAAGGAGAGTTTACTCCAGGAGACAAGGAAGGTCAGTGCTTCATCTGGGTCAGGAGCAAATGAGAGAGTCAAGAGACTATATATGAAGTGGGAGAGGAAGGGGCAGGGTAGCCCTCCCTCCCTTCTACCAAATCAGTTTGCATACATTCATCAGGGTTAGATAGCCATACAATTGATTTTCTAAACAATAATACGTTTAAGAGTTAAAAGGAGCACAAATAATAATTACACTGGAGATACCAGTATAGGAACATCCCGCACAAACCAGGACAGGTCACCATGCTCAAGAGGTAGTTCAAGCTCCTCCTCCTTCCTCCTGGAAGCATTCTTTGATAACTCTAGTCCACATGGATTATCCCTCTTCTCGGCCCTCTTATGTATGTCCTGTCCAGACCATGCCCTTGACAGTTGATCTGATCAGAAGTTCTCATCCCGAAGGGCTTAGAGACATGGGGCGTGGTAATCAGATACAAGGTGTGTTCTGAGTAATTTGTTACTGGGAATTATTAAATATGAAGTATGGGTTATGGCCTTTATTTTATAAAGCAGAGTGGAATCCAGAGTATCCCTATAGTAACATCGCTTTCAATCGTTTATATTCCAGTACCGTTTCTGAAAGAGAGAAAAAGAGGTGGGGTTACTGTTGGCATTAATTGCATATCAGGCACCTACCTCATGCCAGGTCCTGGCCTGGATGCTGGGTGTAAAATGGTGGACAGTCCAGATAATGTCCCTGCTTTCATGGAATCTATTTTAGTGAGCAGGGACTCAAACATAACCCAAAGCCTAAGCTTATTCACAGACACTCAGCAAGCAACAGATACTGATACCAGCTGAGGCATTACAAATTAACGTGATGGTTTGTTCCCTGTGCTTCTTCCCTCCCCTGTCCCCTTTTTTTGTTTCATGAGTTAATGGGAGGGTGCCGTGAATGTGAACATCTGTAATATGCATATCTGCACAGTTGAAAAGTGATGGAAAAATCCCTGGATTAGACTAAATCTAGCTATTTGCTCTGCTGCAATTTGTACCGAGCTCTGCTCCCATTCATTCAAAGTATCCTAGCAGATGGGTGACGAAATTGTAATAGGATCCCAAAGGTATGAGTAAATGATTCCATCTGGAGAGGTCAGGGAAGGCTTCACAGACGAGATGGCTTTTGAACTCTCTTTTGAAGTATGAATAGGAGTGTGTGAGGGAGAAAAAGTGGAAGTGTGCGTATTTCTGCTCCTGGAGGTCAAGGCTCAGATCTTGACCCTTCCTTCCCTGAGGGTCTAGCAAAGTCCCAGGCACTCAGTGATGTCTCAGCGCTTACTTCTCAGGCTGGCACTGAGAGAAGAGCCTGACTTAGCTTGGTGAGGATAAGAGGAGGACCCGTGGGATTGTCCGGACAGATCTCACGTTGGGACACGCCCCTGGGTTCTCTGATATTGTGGAATTTCCTGAGGGGCACACCTGGTCCTCTAAGGTAGGTAGAGTGGCCACAGGCCCACAAGTAAGGTGCTCAGTCCAGACAGGCTCCCTGCTCTGTGTTCCTGGACTTGGTGAGAGTGTAGGCCCCAGAGAAATAATCCCTACAGGCTGCCGGGGGCTTCCCGACCTAAGTAAGTGGCAGAAAAAGCTCTTTATTGTCCTCCAGTTGTATGATTCTAATATTTTATTTTCCCAGAGCCAAACCTTTTTTGTTTTTTTTTAAATTTTTTTTTTTTATGCTGGAGCTTTTAGCCTCCAAGCCTGTCATGATCTTCATAGACTTTGACAGCTACAAAATTAAAATATAACTTTTTCTAATATCTCTGCTAATATCAGGAATGCCATCATGACATCCATCTTCATTCTCTTCCAGGTTCGGCTCGACGTCTGGTGGGCCCCTGATGAACAGTCCCTATTTTTCCTCCAGCGGGAATGGCATAAATTTTTAGGTCTCCTCTTCTCCCTCCTCCTACCTTAGCCCTTGGATCAGGGCTAAGGGCTCTGGAATTCTGGATTCTGCTACAGCTTGGTATGAAGTTTGGAAAGCCAAGGGTCCGACCAGGTCACAGACAGAAGACAGCAAGACCAGACTCAACAATTGACCAACATTCACACGCACAGCCCAATGCCCCCACCCTAAACCCCTCAGATTCATACTAACTTGCTCAACCACTTATGCATCTGTATTTAACTAACACGAGTGATTTTTGTTTTTGTTGTTGTTGTTGGTAAAATAGAAGTAAAACGCTTAAGTTTAGAAAGTTTATATTTTATGATAAAAGTATGAGCTGCTGAAAACAGAGTGTGCCCGTTTGGTTATTTTTATTACATCCTAAGTAATCTTCACTGCTCGTTTTCCCTATGAGATTAAGTGTTTACTGAAGACATGAAGAGAGACCACTTCATGAAATGCTTCTCTCTAAATATGGGACCCGATCATAAATTTGAGTGCTTATCTCTTCTCTTCTATGAACCACCTACTTCTCAACATTCCAGTTTATGCATCTCAGGAATGGACATGAAAGAAGTGGACCCTCCTCTGTCCTATCCAGGTGGCGGTTTTACAGAAGAACTCTCTCTTGGACAGAAGATGGGAAAATGTGGCCTGGAAATCAATTCCAAAAATACTCCTAAAAGTGTCAGACTATATCCAGTGGTTGTATATCAAGTCCAAGCTCCAGGTCAATCTCAAAACTGCACCTAATGGCACTGCCCTTGGTTCTATCTCGATTGGCTTTTCTCAATGACTTGAATAAGGACATTGAGAGCATCCTGATCACGTTTATGGAGGACACAAATCTGGGAAGAGGGATGATTCGAATTAATGATACACATGTACCTTAACTCTTCTATTCTATACCCAAGGCAAGGATCACTTAACAGTTGTTACCCTGGGACACAGTGTCATTCTCCCTGTGGTGTCCCAGGCATCCATCACGGATCAGGGCTGGTCTATGAAATGAAACCCATGTGCCATCCTTTGGCAAACTCTAATAAGATAAAATTAAACAGAGGTTTAGTGTAAAGACATACTTTAGGGTCTAAAAAATGAGCTATGCACATCTAGATGGACCAACATTGCCAGTTCTAAATTGCTCTATTCCCAACCCTGTTAGTCACCTGAAAGCTCAACCCCACCCTGGCTGAGGTGGGAGCCTGCTCTGGGGAACATTAGGACACATCCTGATAGCAGCGAGAAGCTGGGGTTGGGAAGTCACCAGTGTCTTGGGATTGGGCTAAGCCAAGTGTCCACAAAAGCATTTCTCTTGCCTTCACAGTGTGACACCATTGACCTCATTGGCTTTTTTTTTTTTTTTTTTCTGGGTCCCTGGAAACCAATTTTTCTCCCAAGTTCTCTTAGGACTTATGCCTTCTCCATAGTCAAAGTTTGAGAATTCCCCTCAGTACTTCAGGCCCTTCCTCCAAGGTTGACCCTACCTTTAGTGTATCATGTTTCTTGTTGTTATCCTTGGTTAAATGGTCTAGATTTTTCATGGGCTTTGAGAGATACTAGTTACCTAAAAGTTTTCACACATGCATGAGCCCCTTTCTTCCCAGAAGAGCATCTTCACAGTGTACCTCCAGGTATTAACCCAGACTGGGCCATAGTTTACCACCCTCTCCAAATATCAAGAGTATTTGGAGGCAAAAGAGAGGAAAAGAAAGGGCACGGATTTGCCTTTGGCCAAACCTGGGTTCTTAGCCACTTCCCCACTTGACCTTGGTCAGAGAATTTAACCTTTCTGAATTTCAGTTCCACTAATGGTAATGTTAATATTTGTGAAGATTAAAAGATAATGTAGGCTTACTATAGACTTAATGTCTACTTAATATATTCTTGTGGTTTTAAGGTAGTGGAATAAAGATGTTGCTGTCCTTCTATTCTTAAAATTTACTCTTAAATAATAAGGAGATCAAGACAACCTATATAAACTGCATTCTCAATGAAACTAAGAGAAGCCACCAACAATCCCATCTACTATATTCAAAGGCAGAAATACGATGGGAGAAATGGTAAATGCCTTAGAAGAATAGGGGAAGATCACATTGAAATGCTGGTTGAAGGAGATACATGAACATGAAGCAAATCATTTTCCCATGAGCCCTGAAGCTCTCAGGGACTGGAGGTGCCAGATGCTGGACGTCGTGGAAGGTGTGGCTGGAGAGAGATGCAATCAAGGAGTTAATGTAAGAGGTAGCTCTTATCCTGGCCCCACAAATCCAGGAGCCACAGGCAATTCTATAGGAGACAGGAGGCATTTTCTTTGGAGCAAACTTGCAGAACATGCATAAGGATTATGGAGAAGAGGGCCCAGATGGAAAGTGAAGATTAAGTGAAATACACACACAGCCAATGACAGCATCTAGACTTTAACCAAGAGGCAGAAATTTGGAGGGTCTGCCAAAGAAATTTAATTGCCCAAGGGCACTTGGAGGTACCAATGAAAATTACCCTATGATTATGCCCTTTCACAAAGAGCTTCCAATCAACTTTTTTAGGACCCAAAGCTTAATAAGAATGGACAATCTCCAACAACAGCAACAAAAAAACATTAAAACAAAGGCAAAAAGAAACTAAGAGAGACAGATCATAATACTCTCAGGGAGATAAGAGAAGATAGTACATTTTTAAAATAAGGACAGCATGTTATATGCTTATTTTAAAAAATCAGAACAAGAAAGTGCTTTTGAAATTAAAACAGTGATTGCTGATTTTTTTTTAAGTGCAAAAGTTGGAAGCTAACATCAGAGATCTCATGGAAAGGAGAATTCAAAAAAGACATGGGATAGATTATGAGATAAAACATAAGAAAATGAGAGGATCAGTTCAAGAGGCCAAATATCTGGCTAACAGGAGTTGTAAGCAGAAGAATGAAAAGAGCAGGGAGGAAGTATTAACAGAAAAACATAAGAAAATTTCCCGGTTGGAATGGTTCAGACCAGTGCTCTGCAAAATGAATGAAAAAGATCTACATCAAGGCATATTGCTGTGAAATTTCAGACTATCAGGGATAAAGGCAAGATTCTTAAAATTTCAAAAAAAAAAAAAACCTACTCACATACAAATATTCAAGAATCATAATGGCATCAGATTTCTCAGCAATAACATGGTAACCTAGAAGACCCTGGGACGAAGGTGTCATCGGTTTGAGTAAAAATGATTTTTAACCTGGAATTCTAAAACTAAACTTGTGTCTGTGAAGTTAGAACGAAGAAGTTTTCAGATATGCAAAATCTCATAAAACTTACCTCCTTGCAACTTTGTCAGCAAGCTAAGGGAGAATGAGCTCCACGAAGACGAGGAAACCGAGACAGAAGATGTGGGCTCCAGGAAATAGGTACCCACTGGAAACTCAGCAGGAGGCAGGTTAAGGAGACTCCTGAGGGGATGGAAGAGGAAGTTCTTAGCTCAAAACAGAGCTGTGAAACAGAGCCTGGGAAGCCAGCACAGACCAGTCCAGATGGAACAGGAAGTTGGAGACCTCAAATAGAAGGTATGTCAGTGGGATGCTGGGAGGGCCTGGAGAAAAAGAAAATGACCAGTTATTCTGACAATGTTGACCATGTTGGAAATTCAAGAGTTGTATTGAGAGTTGTTTTATAGTGGTTGGTGGGGATGGGAAGATTGAGCTTCCCATGAATAAAAAAATTGTTATTTACTCAGCAGGGAACTATATTTATGTGATCATAATATGATTTTAACCTAAAATCAAAATATGATTTTAACCTAAATCGTGTTATAACTATAGTGAGAGAATGGAGGTGAAAAGAGGGATGTGAATAGAGCTAAATTCTTCCTTTATCATTGTAGGAAGTCACTAGGTGATATCTAAAATGGATGATTAAAGAGATGGTGGAATTTCCATCATTATCTAGAAATCTGAAGGTAAATCATGGGATAAAAAGCCAAGAGAATCGAAGGACTGACTTACCTATGAGAAGCAGAGAGGGTTTGTGAGGGGTGGTGGTACAGGGATCGCTGCCTTGCTCATGAGCCTTTTAGCATTATTTGGCTTTTAAAGCATGCACATGTATTACTTTAATAAAAATAAGTGTTAATTTAAAAAAGAAATTGCATGTAGAACACCATCTAACATGTTGCCCAGCACATGGTGATGTCAAAAATCCTTGTTGACTTCTACTGAGCTGCATTCTGACATAGCCAAAGCCCACCACCGAAGTCCCCTTCCTGGGATGTCTGAGAATTGAATTCTCAGAAGCTTCCATGAATTTTTCCCTAAAAAATTTTAAAAGGAAACTTAGTTAAGGGCGGGCTGGAGCCAATACCCAATGCTTTTCCACCACGTGGCACTCCCTGACTCCACTCACCTCTCCAGGAATTCCAGAAATACTTGGAGAGTACTAGGAACAGGAAGCCTGAGTGCTTGTTTGATTCACAAGAGATTAAAACTCCCAGCTCTTCCCTGTGCTCCTTCCAACCACCTCTCCACTCCATTCATTCAGTGCATATTCACTGAGATTCATTCTTAAGCATACAGCAATGGGCAAGACAGGCAAAGTCGGCACTTTCAAGACATGCATTTAATGCTTAAGATATTAAATCACAGTTAATGAAAGGTGATGAGGTTATTAAAGGGATATATGAGAGCACATAGCAGGACACCCGCCCATGTCAGAGTGTCAGATAAGTGATGTCTGCTCTTGTAACATTCCTGGTCCCTGCATCTAATTCTCATCTGATATGTTTTCGAGTTGCTACTACCCATTCTCTTTCCTCAGAAGATACTTTATTTATAAGTCTTAAAACTAATGACAGTCTGTGTGTATGTGATTTAAGCAACAAAATTGAGGAGTATCATATTTTTGTGGGTTCCAGAAATAATAAAATAACAGCTACTAATCATTGAGCACTTACAATGGGGCAGAGCACCGTATACGTCACCTTTATTATCTAGTGTAGTGTTCATAATAACGTGTGATGTATATATATTTATTACATATACAGAAACTAGGGTTCAGAGCGATCACGTATCTTATTTAAGGTCACATGTTAAGTGGCTTAAAACATCCATATTCTTACTTTTGAACTTCCCACATGCTTCTTTCTAATAACAGCCCAGAGTGAGTAAACTTTGTTGGAACTTATATGGTTAATAACTATTAAGTTTTCAGACAGCTATGACCTCTAAGTAATTTTCTAATGTTAAGCCACTATCCTAACCAGAGGGAGGCAGGGGCTGAAGACTGTGAAGGAATTAGCCCTAGGGAAAGGAGGGGGTCATCTGGAGAAAAGAGATCAATTCACAGCCTTCAAACTCCTCCTCCAGTTCTAAGTTCTCCTCCAAGGCTCCCTCCTTCAGGAGGACTTCTTCGGTTCTCTTATTTGTTCCTTGGTGTGACAGGGATTTCCATTTGGCACCAAATATGCATTTCCCCCATTTTCCTTAGGACTAGAACTCCACGGGGAGAAGATAGAACCACTTCAGTTATTTTAACAGAAAGAATTTAATAGAAATAATTGTTAGCTCTATATCAAAAAACTGAAAAGGCGAAGGATTCCAAGTATTCCAAGGGCGACTGCAGAAAGAAGCTACCATCCAAAGAGAAGAAGGTAGAATTATTAAATTTAGAAAACTTTTTTAAGAAATTAAATTTATTGGGGCTAATCTTGGTTAATAAAATTATGTAGGTTTCAAGGGTACAATTCAATAATACATTATCTGTGTATTGCATTGTGTGTTCACCACCCAAAGTTAATCCTAAAGGGGAAGTCTTGAGGAGCTGAAATTCAGACAACCGTATCTGGGGAACAGGGACTGTTTGGCTGATGCTGGTATCTGTCTCTGAGCTCGAAGGAGGGGCTCCATGGGGAAGCAGACCTTTAAGAAAGAGGCATCAACTTACTGGTGTTGATGTTCCAAGAAGGCATAGTGCGAGGCTGTTTCTAAAAGTTTTGCAAAATGGCAAACTGGGTACAATTGCTGCTACTGGAACACGTTAGCATTGCTAGGATAGTGCTGACCAGAACAGGAGCCAAACAGGAAAGAGCAAGTCCCTTCATTCTCCTCCAGCCTTGGGTCCCCTTCTAGTGCCCCTTATTGACAGAGCCTAACAGAAAGCCAGCAGGCGAAGTAGAAATATGGTCTGCAGAATTTCAAGATCACTAGGAGTGGGTTTGAAGCCATGTAACGAAGGCCTGACAGCTCAAATATTCCATTATGGACTGAATGTTTGTGTTCACCCTCACCCCAAATTCATATGTTGAAGCTCTAATCTGCAATGTGATGGTATTTGGAGATGAGACCTTTAGAAAGCAATTAAGATTAGATGAGGTCATGAGGGTGGGATCCCTATGATGGGATTAGTGCCCTAATAAGAAGAGACATCAGAGATCTCACATGCATACAAAGAAGAGGTCATGTAAGTG
The DNA here is from genome assembly GCF_902729225.1 of Pteropus medius. NCBI lineage: Eukaryota > Metazoa > Chordata > Mammalia > Chiroptera > Pteropodidae > Pteropus > Pteropus medius. The sequence goes on from NW_024349803.1 coordinate 1,976,412, forward strand.
CATAGAGAGCTGGCAGCCATCTACAAGCCAAGAGAAGAGGACTCAGAATAAAACCTACCTTGCTGGCCCCTTGATCTTGAACTTTCTGGTCTCCAGAACTGTGAGAAATAACTTTCTATTGTTTATGGCAGCCTGAATAGCTGAAGTCCTCCCCACCCAACCCCACCAGTAACCTTAACATGAAAAATTTTCAAGGTTGGTGAAATGCTCTGAAGTTGTCAAATATGGAAGCAATCACCTCAAGAGTTACCTTCTGAGACTCACCTCAACCAGTTCACCAGCACCTTAGAGAAGAGCGTGTGGGTATTCCTGGAGATTAAAATTCCTTGCACAAGACATTTTTACAGAATGTTTCTCCTAATCTTCATTCCTCAGAAATCACCCATTGTCCTTCAGGAATCATCCCAGGAAGCAGGGGGGTCGGGTAGGGGATGATCAGAAACTATTAATCAACAGGCAAGTCGTCGTCTTGCTGCATCATAAAGTTTCAAGGCTTAGCTTCAGCAGTTTATTAAATTACCAGAACGCCAAGAAAAATAGCTTTAATAACACATTTCTGCCTATCTATTATTTTTTTATAACCCAGAGTGGAGAATTAAAAGGCTCCCTACCATTTAAAATAGCATTTTTAAAATTAAAATGAACATGTTAGAGGGATCTCTTTTTCCTCTTAATTCAAAAAAGAAGCCATTGATTCAGGATGTGATTACTCTAAGCTGAAATTTTATGGCTAAATCTTTGTTTGGTGTAAAGAAAGGAGGAGAAATGATTTTCCTTGTGAGGTTTAAAAGTATATTAATTAGAATAAGAGAATGGGCAGGTTGCTTTGTTCTCTCATGCGGCTTAGTGTTATAAACACTAGTTTCAAAAATTATGATGTTGAAGAAGCTGAGATAGAGTTATCTAGAGGACCCACTGGCCACCCAGATGGGGTCTCACAGGGAGCAGAGTCCTGGTGAAGTGACCACAGTTCAGGCTCTGCTTCTGAGCTTTGCAAATTCAAGAACATTATCAGGGTCCTGAGATCTGACCGAATTCATAGGTCAATGTATGAACCCAACTACAATTTATATTTAATGAGGTACTCCTTGATAATTTCTAAGTCACTTATTGAGCTCTAACTATGAAACAGGCAATGTGCTAAGAACCATAGGTAAAATGATAAATAAATCACAGTCCCTTTGGTGCCCACAAAGAGGTTATAGTGTGGGAGGGTGGAAGATACAGATCAGTATAATGCAAAATGTTTCTACAATAGTATAACATAGCTACAGAGATGCAGAGGGTTGTAGTATTAGTTATCTATTGCTGTGTAACAAATTACTCCAAAATGTAGTGGCTTCGAACACCAGTTATTATCTCACAGTTTCTGTGGGGCAAGAACTTGGTCGTGGCTTAGCTGGGTCCTCTGCTGCAGGTTTCTCAGAGCTACAATCCAAGAGTCTGTAGCCTCATCAGAAGGCTCAGTGGGGGAGGATCCACTTTTAAAGTGAATACTCATATGTTTGTTGGCGAGATTTGATTCCTTGCAGGCTGTTGGCTGGAGACCTACCTTGGTTCCTTGCACACGAGTCTCTCCATAGAGCATCTTCTAACTTGACAACAGGCAAGCAAGAAGGCAATAAAAAGTGCCAGCAAGAGTCCACTGGCAAGATGGAAGTCACAGTGTTTTTATAACTAACTTAATCGTGGAAGTGGCATCCCATCGCCATTGTCATATTTTACTCATTAGCAGTGAGTTACAAGGTTCAGCCCACCCTCCAGGGTAGGGGACTACAAAGAGGCTGGGGGCTTCCTGGAACAAGAGAGTCAGCAGAACACAGTACTTAGTAGTAGTTCTAGAAACATTGTGCCTGGACTTGAAACCAACAATTTTTCCTAAGTCTCTTCTCCAAAATGGAGGTGTTTCATTCAACACATCGTTATCACACACCTACGATGTGCCATGTGCCATTGAAGAAGATGAGGGTCAGCAGTGAACAAAATAAAGTCCCTGTGAGGGAAGAAATTAGCATTGCTACTACGATCAGTAGTCGGAGTGGAGACCAGAAAGAAGTGAGGGAGTAACATGCAGATACCTGGGGGAAGAGAGCATTCCAGCCAGATGGAATTGTAACAGAAAAGAATACTAGCAGTACCTACTTCACATGGTTATTGTGAAAGTTAAATAAAACACATGCTATACTCAGTGGTGATAAGGGCCGCACAGGAAAGGAAAGCAGAATAAGGACGAAGAGTAGGGCAGTAAGCTATTCTTGTTATATTTTCTTTTAGTTCGGTAAATTTTATTTTGAAATGATTTCAAATTTACAGGAAGCTGCAAGAATAGTACAAAGAACACCAACAGACTTTTCACTCAGGTCCCCTATTAACATTTTATTACCTTCGCTTCATCATTCTTTATTTTATTATTTATTTTCAGAACCATTTGACAATAAGTTATTGATGTGATGCCCCTTTCTTCCTAAAGACTTCAGTATTTTCTGAGAGCAAGGGCATTTTCTTCACATAGCCACAGTACAATTACCAAAATCAGGAAATTATCTTAATGCTATAGTCTGTTCTGCAGACCTTATTAAAATTTTAACAGCTATACTAAGAATGTCCTTTATACTATAAAAATAAAAGCTTTTTTTTTTTCTTTTTCTGGTCCAGGATCCAAGCCAGGATCATATGTTCCATTTAGTTGTCATGTCTCTTTAATCTCCTTTAATCGAGAGTAGTTGTTCAGCTTTTCTTTGTCTTGACATTTTTGAAGAGGACAAGCCGGTTATTTTGTAAAGTGATCCCTCAATTTGGGCACATCTGCTAAGACAGGAAAACCAGGAAAGTAATGTGTCCTTCTCAGAGCATCATATTAGAAGGCACACGAGGTATCTTTCTCTCATTATGGGTGATATTAACTCTGATGATTTAGTTAAGGTGGTGTTTGCCAGCTTTCTCCATCGTAAAGCCACTATTTTTTTTCTTGTATAATTAGTAAGTATTTTGCAGGGAGACACTTTGAGCCTTTATAATTATCCTGTTTCTCAACAAACTGTTACCCATTTGTTTTAGCATCCATTGATGATTCTTGCCTGAATCAATTACAATGGTTGCAAAATGGTGATTTTCTAATTTTATCATTCCTTTTGAATGTATGAATTGGCAGTTTACTGTGAGCTACTTTTAGATAGGGTTACCAGGGAAGGCTTCTCTGAGGAGGTGACATTTAGTGGAGGCCCGAAAGAAGCGAAGGAACAAACACGAAAATTATCTGGAAGAGTTTTAGGTAGAGGGAACTCTAAATGCAAAGAACAAACATATCTACTTTTATGGTTATTGTGAAAAGTAAATACAATACCATGTGTAAATCATGGTGCATGGCTTTTAGAAATAACTCAATAAAAGTAAACTATTATTGTTACTGAATAGTGATACCTAAACTGAGATTTAAAAGGCAAGAGGGCTGGGGTAGTGAAGCAGCAATGGAGCTGGGGAGAGTGGGGAGTCCAAGTGTGGTGGCCAGAATTCTCAACTGATCTCCAAGGACCCACACCATGTATAATTCCCCAAATCTAGAGGTGGTTAGGACTTCTGAATATGACGGGATATCACCTCCATAATGTTCTGTGGTACAGTTGACTAAGAAAGGGAGATTACCCTCAGTGAAACTGACCTAATCACATCAGCCCTTAAAAGGACTAGGCCCTTCCTGGAGAGATAAAAATCAGATAGCATGAAGGGAAATGTGTGAGAAGTTCTCCATTGCTGGCTTCGAAGATGGAGTTGTCTATGTGACAAGGACAGGAGAGTAGCCTCTTGTAGTTGAGCATAACACTCCCCGCCCCCAACAATAGACAATCAGCAAGGAACTGAATTCTGCTAAGACCCTGAAGGAACTTGGAAGAAGACCCTATGCTCCCTCTGAGAATGCAGTCACTGACACCCTGATTTCAGATTCGTGAGAACCTGAGCACAGAACCCGTGTACCATGTGCCTAGACTTCTGACCTATGGAAATCATGAGATAATAAATGGGTGTTGTTTTAAATTGCTATGTTTGTAGTGATTTGTTATGCATCAGTAGAAAATTAACATACCCAAGGAACAATATTAAAAAGATATCAAAAAGAAAGGGCATGAGAACATTGGAGAACCGAATAGCTGAGGGTAGCTGAAGCACAGCGGAGGGTACAGGGATGGGGCTGCAGAGGGAGGTGGCGTGTTCAAGCAGCCAAGGTGTTCACATCAGTCCAGTTCAACATTTACTGAGTATTGTGGTTCCAGGCCTTGTGACGTAACAGGCTGGGGACCCAGAGGTAAATAAGACAATTTCTGCTCTCAAGGAGCTCACAGTCTGACGGAGAAAATCGGCTCAGTGGTCATCAAAGGCATGTATACTGGTAGCTCCTTGAGAGCGGGCCTCTTTGCCTGTTTTGCTCACTATGGATCCCAAGTGCCTGCAGCAGTGCCTCGCATATAGCAGCTGATAACTGCTATTTGTCGAGTTGAATGGAATTGAAGTGATATTTTATCTCAGCTAGTGATTTTCAACCAGGGGCAATATTTTCCCCCAGGGCCAATATCTGCTGACATGTTTGGTTGCCTCAGTTGGGGAGGTGCTACTGTCTGTCATCTAGTGGGTAGAGGCCAAAGACATTGCTAAACATCCCGCAATGCACAGGACAGCCCCCCACAACTAGGAATTATCTGGTCCAAAATAGTGCCAAGTTTGAGAAACTGTGATCTATGACAAGGGTGAGATCGGATGAAACCTTCGTTCTTCCCAGCAGAAGAACGACTCTAAGGCTTGTTACTTCCAGTCTCTGTGTGTCCTCTCACTTCGACAGGACTGAGTAGACAGGGAGAATCCCCTTGGCTGGATCGTCTTAGGACTTCATGCAGTTCAGCTTCTTTCCATCAGCATTTTTTCCTGAAAAATAATCAATGTTTTTGATTAGAACCCAGTGACCTCTTAGGCTCCATCTCCTGCTTTGGTTTGGGAGGCACCAAGCAGTGTGCTGGTCGTTGTTTAACAACCAGGTCTCAAAGATATGTATGCCCTGTACATATCTACATGAGTTTGTTAAAATTTCACTAATAGGATGTGTAGCAGGCAATTTGCAAGTAATAACATACGCAGCACTATTTTTTATAAACTTCACATAGCCAAGTGATTCTCACAGAACACTTTTATTGAATTTTGCTGAACATTTGTATCCACAGCCAATTCAAGGAAGCCATTGGTGAATGAGTGTCGTTCTGACATGAACGTTGGGGGTTATTTTCCTTTACATTAACAAGTAAAGTAAAAGTGAGACAATGAAGGCATGCCGGAACTCCACTCGCTCATCGATGATGTGAGCGACAGCTTTACTGAACCAGATAATAGTTTTCAAATACTGGAAGACTATTTCTTCAATTTTTATGCCATTCACAATGTAAGGTTGACAGACACGACAGGCTTTTAAGTTTAATCTGCATCATTAACATTTTCTCCATCAATTTCTTAAGTCTAGGCAATTAACAAAACAATAAATCAAGCTCTGATTTGTAGCGTTTTCTGATTTTCATGGTATAAATACTCCCACCTTGGCCAATTTCAAGCCACCGATGTGGTGTTGCCGAGCACTGAGTCGGGAAGAGATGCACACACAGTAGCACATCATCATACAGTATTTCCATCATTCAGATATAATAGAAGCAAATAACCTCAACAGCATAAATAATAGTAACACATTGTAAAATAATTAGGAAGTGATGAGTTTTGAGTGTGATCTTTGTTTTTAATAAAATTTAATTGTAGATTTCAAAATGGAATTGTCTGTGCTTAACAACTGGTTCACGAAATTCTAGAAAATTTAACAGTTGGCTCTTGAAAGCTGGTATGAGCTGGCTCTAGCACACCACTGGTTTACCCAGTTGAGGCCTTGTGTTGATGGCCATGACTCTTACTCCCTAGTTCACTCACAAAGAGTTATGTTATTTCTAAGTTCTGGGGATTGTAGACTGACTATACACACACAGTGTGTATGTACTGATCACAAAAGAGCCTACCCTGTCAACCTTTGGTGTCTCTCAACCCTATTGGCCTTATCAATGTAATGGGAAGAAGACATCTGACTTTTCAAATCTGGTGAAGACTGTTGACTTTTCTTTGCCCTCCTCCCTGTGGGATTCCCTTCCAAGCATTAGTGGTGGAGAACAGGACAAGGGAGGGAATGTGGCTTCACAAATCCTTAATTGATTAACACTGGCTGTCATACGCTTGCAAGAGAAACATGCAGGAAGGTAACTTGCTGAGATGTTCTCAAGCACACAGGCTTAGTATATCCTTTTGTTGGTCATCCCTATGTATCATCCCACATGACATTACATTTTAGCTTCTTCCGAAGCCCCTTCTATTTCTACTCAATTCTTTTCCAAGGTAGAGATCACTCAATTCCATGTTGTGCCAGCCCTATTCGCAGGGAAGTTTTCTATTTCTGGTGTAATTAATAGGAAGAGCAGAGCACGTGGAGTGGTGGCCACAAGGATTAGCCTTCGGGGGACCCTCTTTTCTATTATTTGGAATCCAGCCATGACCATGGGCCAGTTCACTCCTGTGGTCTCAAGGAGGTGAACACTTAGCATTCTCTGAGTTATCCTGCCTGTTTCGTCCAATGTCTTAATGAACTCTTCATGTTTTCTTAAATTCCCCAAGTTAATAGACTTTAAAAAAAATTTTTCCCCAACTAAACATAAAATATAAATCATCCCTAAACATATTTAGCTACATAATTATACCTTATCCACTACCAAACCTCATACCAAATACAGTCAATAGACTTAATGCTTAATCTACAAATTCTCCTCTTCTAATGCAATGCATTTCCCTTTAGTCAATTTTAGACATTAAAAACGTTATTTGCTTTATGGAAAGTATTTAGTCTTGCTTTTTAACAAACATGAATGAGTGCCAGGCTCTAGACTAATTGTTGGGGGTGTATGGGTAAATAAGAAAAATAGAACTGTTCCCTCCTATTATGAGGCTTTTAGTCTGACAGAGGAGAATGGCATTAAGCAAATACACACACACACATATATATATAGTTTAAACAGTTAAAATGCTATAAAGGCAAAAAAAATGAGATCCTAAGATGAAGAGATATACTTTGTATTGGGGCCAGGGAAGGCATTACTGAAGGGTGAGAAGGAATGAGCCAGGGTAGGAGCACGGGCAAAGAGTGGGGAGGACGACTCCAGGGACAGGGAGCCACCTGATCCAGGACCCTAGGAAGGGGAATGAGAGGTCTTCAGTGCAGAGACTGAGGAGGTGGATGGAATGAGGTGAGGCACGAGATGGAGGCAGGTGGAGATGACACAGTCAGGTAAGCCTTGTTGTCGCTTTTCTTCTACCCTCAATAAACCATTGAAGTCTTAATGCAGAGAAGGAAATGTTCCAAATTGCTTTCTAAAAAGATCACTCTAGATGACTGGTGGAAAGTGGATTGGAGAACCAGGGCAGAAGGGGAACCAGAATGATAGGAAGCAGTTGTAGTAATCCAGAAGGGAGATAATGGCGATGTGAACCACAGAGATTGCAGTAGAGAGGAACGGAAAAGGATAGATTTGCAAACATATTTAGGAGGTGGAAATAACTGAATATGCCAGGGAGATTATTGTGGTGAAGGGGATGAGTGAATAGGAGGTGTCAAGAATGGAGGCCAGGTTTCTGGGTGGGAAGAAGGAGGGGTCACATTGGGAAGACTATGTGGACACCAGATAGAAAGACAGTGTCTGAGAGCGAGTAGGGACAGCTCAGCGGGAAGCAAAGAGAGAAACAAGATGACTTGAGCTAATTCCTTTCATATTTCATCAAGAAAAACTGATTAAACAAAGAGATAATTTTCTACTGATAAAGTATGCTGGCTTTTTTAACCTCCACTCTGTCTAATAACCAACTGGTCCTCAGTCTCATTGTCTTTGGCCATTCATTCAACAATTTTGACCAAGTTCAAACACTCCAAGACAGTGTTCCTTAAAGTGTCAAGCAGGTAGCACTAGTGGTATACCAGATGATTGCAAGTGGCATGGAAAATGACTTTTCCATGCTGTATGGATATGGCCTCACATCACATTGAATCACATAGTGAGAAAGTAATTTCCTTTTCAATTCTTTCTTAGGCCTTCTGATTACATCGGGGAGAAAGGCTCCATTTGGTGTTAGCATGTCTTTACACCTCTCTAACACTTGATAATCTCTCTCTCTAACAAAGAGAGAACAAGGCCACAATCTCAGAGCATTTTTAGTAGGCCACAGCCTCTAGCTGAAATTTAATAACACTGTTTTGTTTTCACTGTAAAGAATTTAAGATCACCTCCTAATATTGGTTTTCCATTTATAGCAGTGATATAAATATATTTATTTTAAAATAAAGCTCTAAGTACAAAAAAGGAATGGTGAAAATGTTAATTAAATAATAACATACATGACACATGAATAAGACAAGTATCATGGAGGAGGAGCACAGTGGTTAAAGTTTGCAAAACATGGCATGACAACAAAGTAGACGTGTTATTCCTGCATCTGCTTTCTCTCCTTGGCCAACATTTCCTGATTTGTCGTGGTAAATCATCTCTTCCCCACTCTCAGCCCAACCAGTTCCCAATAATGTTGATTTTGCTCCTGAGCCCCAAGGGGCAGGCAGCACTGAGTATTCCATCACCTTGACTAGTGTTTGCTTATCGATGGGCACGTGATCCAAACTAGACCTATCATGTCCAGAGCTACGACTTGAATCCAGACAGTTTGGCTGTGGAGACCATTCCCAGAAACCACCATACTCCCCTCCCTACCATATACTATGGCTTTTGAGCTGAGATCTGGAGGATGAATAGCAGAGTCAAGTTAGGATATGAAGAAGGACGGGGTGATGCTTTGAGGCTACGGATGTAGTCAGAGCCCAGATCACAGAGAGCCTTGTAGGCCTTGGTAAAACTTGACCTCAAATGCCATCCTAAAAGGGAAGGGAAACCCCAGAATGGATTTTTAGCAGAAAGGTAGAAGGCCTAGATTTGCATTTTTAAAGACCACTGTGATTTTAGTAAAGCACTTTGCATGGAGTCCAGCACCTAGTATATATGAGTATTAAACTGGAGAATGTCCATTATTTGCAGGGTACAGAATTGGGGCTCAGTACATATGCATCCCCTCTGCTTGTTCCTGAGGCTGCTTCTATCAGAAAGATCCTCTAGGGAAAGTAGAATCTTAAGTAGGACGGAGCCTTGCCCAAGGGCACTGAAGTTTAGATGCAGCCTGTTAGCTGAGGCCAAAGGCAAGAAGCAAAGGTTAGCACTCCTGGTACTTTCAAACTTTTAAACTGTGGCAGTCAACAAACTTTTATGGTTAAAAAAAAAAAAAGGACCCTGGAGTGAAAAATTAAGGTAAATAACATTTTTTTAAAAAGAAAGAAAAAACAAAACTAGTGACTAATAGTTAAGGGAGAGGGTCTGACTTAACACAGGTCACCAGACTCAGAAAGAGCTCCTTTTCTGGGTCATGGCCAACATGCAGACAACATGCTTAGCCTACAGGAAACAAGGCTTGTCTGCTTGCAGTTCTTGTTTGCACGTGGGAATGAATGCACAGTTACAGGAAGAAGATGAGAGTGTAATTTGGAGATAGAAGTAGTCAAAGGAATTCAACTGAGAAATAACATCCTGGCACAAACTTAAGACATAAAAATAAAATCAATTTCACAAGACCCAAAAAGCCTGATTCTTGTACAGTTTCCTCATAGAATCTCAACAAGCTCCAGCATCTCCCACCACTGCCTCTGCTATGGCCTAGGTGGAAATTTGCAGCCCCTCAATCCTTCTCCTGCCTCTGTGCATAGTGGTCTGCACCCATCAATCCTGCTACTGCCCCTTCCCTATCCCAGGCTCCCTGATTCAGGGGCCCGCACCAACCCACTTCACTTCCCCAGCCTCTCTCGACCCTGAACCTGGACTGTCTTCACCACCTCCCCTTACGCCTGGGCTCCTTCCCATGTCAGGCAGTATGGCACAGTAGTTAAATCATAGTGCTTCAATCAGTCTCTGGAGTTGAACAGACAGACCTGGAGTATTGAGTAGTGACCAAGAGAGCAAGATTTGGTGCTAGGTTGCCGGGGTCTGATTCCTAGCTTCCCCGTGTGCTATTTTGAATAGGCTTTTAGCCTCAGTGGGCCTCAGTTGTCTCGTCTGTAAAATGAAATTGATAATATTACCTACCTCACAGAGCTAGGAAGTTTAGTAAATGAGTCCATACATGTTATAAACTGAGTTTTTGATACTCAGACAGTGCTCCATATGTGTTAGATATTATTTGAATCCTCTCTGCCACTAACCAGCTGTGAGATTTTGTACATGTGATTTAATCTAAACCTCAGCTTCAAAACTACCCTCCTGTCACCCTGCAGCAGCGTATTCATTCCCATGAGCATACGGGACCACTTAAAAGACAAGCCTTGTCACCTCTAAGTTCAAAGCGTTTTCTGTTTGTTTGGCCATGACCCAGATAATGACTACACACCTGTATTTAGTAACTTTTATCATTCAGTCTCTTCTCTCCCTTAAGGATCCATCAGTAGCCACACATTTTTACTTTATTCCTTTTGCCTCCTTCTGTCTCAAACACTTGGTCAGGTTTCATAGGTTTTGGTTTTTTTTTCATTGTATGTATAGTTTTTATATGTAATTTAGTTGCTATTCTTGTATTGACTAACATTTAGGTTGTTTACATTTTTGTTCCCACAATTTTCAACAAGGCTACAGTGAATATCTTTATAAAGATATTTGGTTTTACATTTATCCAGTAAGAGGAAAGTCTATGGCCAAAGGGTAACACGATATACATTTTTAAAAATTTTATATTAGTTTCAGGCATACAGTACAACGGTTAAACATTTGTATAATTTATAAAGTGACCCCCGCACCCCTGATTACTCTAGCACCCATCTGGCACTGCACACAGCCATTACACTAGTGTTGACTATATTCCTTATGCTGTACTCTACATCCTTGTGACTGTTTTATAGCTACTAATTTGCACTTCTTCATCCCTTCACCTTTTTCGCCCAGCCCCCAACATTCCTCCCATCTGTCAATCACCAGTTTGTTCTCTGTATCTGTGAGTCTGTTTTCGTTTAGTTTGTTTATTTCTTTTGTTCCTTAGATTCCTTATATAAGAGAAATCTTATTTATCTTTCTCTGTCTGACTTATTTCCTTCAGCACAACACCCTCTGGGTCCCTCCATGTTGTTGCAAATGGTAATATTTCATTTTTTATGGTTGAGTAACATTCAACCATTGTATATATGTACTATAACTTCTTTATTCAATCATCTATTGATGTGTACTTAGATTGCTTTCATATCTTGGCTATTGTGAATAGCGCTGCCGTGAACTAATTTATAAATTAGTGTTTTGGCTTCCTTTGGATAAATACCCAGAAGTGCAATTGTTGGGTCAAAAGGTAGTTCTAGTTTTAATTTTTCGAGGAACCTCTAAACTGTTTTCCTTAGTGGCTATAGTAATTTGTAATCCCACTAACAGTGTTCAAGTGTTTCCTTTTCTCCACAGTTTCTCCAACACTTGTTTTTTGATTTATTGATGATAGCCAATCTGACAGGTATCAGGAGTGGTTTTAATTTACATTTCTCTTATGATTAGTGACCTCGAGCATCTTTTCATATGTCTATTGGCCATTTGTATTTCCTCTTTGTAGAAATACCTATTCAGGTCTTCTGCCCATTTCTCAATTGGATTTTTTTTTTTTAATGTTGAATTGTATGAGTTCTTTATAAATTTTGGGCATTAACTCCTTGTCAGATGTATCATAGGCAAATATCTTCTCCAATTCAGTAAGTTGTCTTTTTGTTTTGTTGGTTTCCTTTGTTGTACAAAAGCTTTTTAGTTTGATGAAGTCCCATTTGTTTATTTTTTCTTTTGTTTCCCTTGTTCAAGGAGTTATGTCAGATAATAATTTATTAATGGCCATATCAGAGAGTTTACTGGATAAAGAAATTTTCTTCTAGAAGTTTTGTGGTTTGGGGTCTTATATTTAAGTCTTTAATTCATTTTGGGCATGTTCTTTGTGTGGATTGTGTGTGTTCTCCTGTTGTCGCTAAGCCTTAAATGCTGTTAGCACATAAATATATGGGACTGACTCTTGGGCTGACTGGCTGTGGGGATTGGCCACGTCCATAGCATATGAACTGCTGTGTGTGGACATGGAGTTGAGCAAGCCGATTCTCTCAAGCCAATATAGATTGCTGCCAGAGTACAGCCAGTGGGCTCCCACGAAAGCTGCAGATCACGGCAAGGCCAAATGCTGTCCACCTTGGGCCCACAGACCCCAGTGATCCACCCAAGAAATGCTGCAATTCAGGCTGGCACCAGTGGCCTGCCACTAAAAGTCTCCCCCATAACATGTGGGCTTCATGCAGGCAGCACCAGCTGAGGGCTGCTACCTGCCCACCAATGCATGGCCCAGGGAAGGCACAGGGTGGGGCTGGCTGCCCGGCAATGGCCCGCCCTGGGGCAGTTGGTGGGTTGGGTGGGGTGGGCTTCCATGGAGACCCAGGGTGGAGTGGGCCTATCTCACTGGGACAATGCAGTTTCAGAGCTGGCCACGGGTGCGCCTGCGTGTGCGTGTGTGTGCGTGGGGGCGGGGTCAACACAGGCAAGATGGCACTTACCTGTAGACTACCCAGGATGGGGACCTGTCAAAGGAGAAATGGTAGTTGTCCCTCCAGCTCTTGCTTTTGGACCACACAAGTCAGTCTTTCCTTGTATGTCTCTTGTGCCTCCTGAGCTGCCGACCCTCTGCCAGCACCCAAGGTGAGTGTCTGAGAGTGAATGAGTCTGTGTAGGCCCTTTAAGGGGGGCGGGGCGGGGGGCGTCTGGGTTTGCAGGTTCTTTCTGTTTCACCCAGATGGCCAGAGTCCCCACTGGTTTTTACAGTCAGATTTTGAGGGAACTCCTCTTCCCAGGTTGGAACCCTGGGCTGGGGAGACCCCGTGTCACTCCAGGGGGACCTCTGCAGCCACATTCTTCCGTCTGGTGCTCAGCCACCACCCACAAGTGTGAAAGCAGCCTGCTTTGCATCTCCACCCCTCCTACCGGCCTGATGTGGCTTATTCTTTATATCCTCAGATGTATGTGTTATAATAAACCAGATGTCAGGTGGCTCTCCAAATCATTTGTTTTATAATTTGGTTGTAACTTTAATGCAGTGATGGAAGGAGGCACATCCTGCTTTTATCTGGCCCTCCACCTTAATCGGAACTGCCTTTTTTTAAAGCAAATTTTTAAATTTCCAAATGCAAAGCCCAGGCCATCTCAAGAATGGAGTTAATAGGATTACAGGAGATATTGTAGTTGACCTTGATGGATAGCCTCAGCAAAGATCAGAGATAGGAACCTGAAGCCATTCTGTATTCTTTTGTCTTCTTCACCTCCAAAGTCCAGTTGCTCACTAAGTCATGAATTCTGACTTATTATTATTATTATTGTTTTAAAGACAATTTTTAGAGCAGTTTTAGGTTCACAGCAATATTGAGAAGGTATAGGTAGTTCTCATGTCTTCTCTGCCCCCTCACATGCATAGCCTTCCTTTTCACCAATATCCAATATGATGAGCCTACACTGACACATCAAAATCACTTAACATCCATTTTAAAATTAGAATTCATTCTTAGTGTTATACACTCTATAGATCTGGACAAGTGCTTAGTAGCATGCATTCATTATTATAACATCCTACAGAATAGTTACACTGCCTTTGTGCTCTGCCTATTTACCACTTCTCCCAACCCCTGGAACCATTGATCATTTTACTGTATCTATAGTTTTGCCTTTTCCAGAATGTCATATAGTTGGAATTATATAGTATGAAGCCTTTTCAAATTGTTTTTTTTTTTTTACTTTGTAATATGCATTTAAATTTCCTCCGTGTCTTTTCAGATCATGTGATTTTAATCCTTTTTATGTTAATGTGGTGTATCACATTGATTGATTTGTGTATGTTGAATCATCCTTGCCACCCAGGGATAAATCTCTGGTCATGGAGTAAGATCATTTTAATGTACTATTGAATTTGGTGTGCTAATATTTCATTGATGATTTTTGTATCCAAGTTCATCAATGATATTGGTCTGTAGTTTTCTTTTCTTGTGGTATCTTTTTCTGGCTTTAGTATCAGGGCCTCATGCTGGCCTCATAAAATGAGTTTGGACATATTCCCTCTTCTATTTTCAGAAGAGTTTAAGAAGGATTTGTATTAATTCTTCTTTAAATGCTTGGTAGAATTGACCTGTGAAGCCATCTGGTTCTAAGCTTTTCTTTGTTGGGAAGTTTTTGATTACTGATTCAATCTCTTTACTTGTTATTTGTGTGTTTAGATTTTCTATTTCTTCTTGATTCAAACTTGGTATGTTGTATGTTTCTAGGAATTTATCCATTTCTTCTAGGTTATCCAATTTGTTGACATCTAATTGTCAACTCAGTGCAGCTCTTTTTTATATCACCTGATATTTTGGAGCTCATAAATATAGACTTGGGAAGAGAATTGAGCTTATGTTGTATGTGTTTCCTGTGATTATTTCTATGAGCATTGTATTTTGAGGGCATGGTTCCCAGAGGAGAAAGAAAATTTATGATACCTTAAAACGTGATAGGACTGCCAAATATGCATGAAATCAGCTGAGGAAGTCATGGTTCTATCTTTGCTGGGACTGTAGAAACATTACACATTTTTCATCAAGATGGAAGATAAACAAAGCTTTTTCAGGAAGATGTCCAAATGATTCTTCACCACCAGCCTCCCTCCCTACACCTGGGAAGTCCTTCCCCCTTCTTTATTCTCTAAAGTTTAAGCCTAGTACAGGCTTCTAGAAGACAGGTACAAAGGAAAGATGGGCCTCTTTGGAGGCATACAGTCCTGGGGTGGTAGACAGTTCATTCTACTTAAATATTCTCTGAAGGAGAAGGATAGCTCCCCGGCCCACTGACTTTGGGCTTGGACATGTTACTTACTTTGGCTAATGTAATGTGAGCAAACTTGACATATACTATGTCTGAGCAAACCTTTAAATGTGTGGTTTGGGTCAGCTTCTTGCTCTTCCTCTCTGCCCTGAGAATGGATATATCTCACACAAGGAATGCTTCTTCCATCTTGGTCCCAGAATGAGAAAATATACAGAACAGAGCCGACATGCAACATGAACATAAAGTTAATGTCTGTTATACGAAACCTTCAGCTCGGGGATTGTTATTTTATACTTCAAAACTGCCCCATAGACCTGGCTTCACCACTTCTGAGCTATATTATCTTCAAAGAGTTGCTTCATTTATTCAACCCCAACAATCACTGATGTCTACTAATTGATATGTCTTGTTCTGGACACTACTGATTAAATTGGAATAGGCAAGTTTCTTCCATGGGAGAACTTTCTGTGTATAGTGTAGTGGGGGAAGATATGAGTTCAGGGCAAGCACAAGGGTCAGGAGAAGGACCCCTGACTCAATCGGTGAGATCGTGGAAGAACCCTTAGAAGCATGTGTGCATTGCTAAATCTTAAGGGACAAATAAGCCAAAAAAATAAAGGGTGGGGTGAGGGAGAGGGTGGAGGGAGTTTCTCTTGTAGAAGAAACATCACAAGCAAAGGCTCATAATGATGGGTTGGGACCAGATGGCCCCTCCCTCCTCAGTTTCATCCATACCCTGAACTTTGCTGAGAAAGCTCAGACTCACTGCCTCCAGTCAGTAGTCAGTCCCTGGTTGGTGCCTCAGGCTATATCTAGACACCCAAATGACCACAGTGAATTGCTTAGCTTTGGGAACTGACCTAGGAGAAAAGTGGCTGGTCCTAGGACTGGATCGTTTTGGAGGAGCCCTGCTGCCATCAGTCCCAGGCACCTAAGCAGGAGGGGGAGAAGCTTGAGCCCAGGCTGCTGCATTCTCACCATGGTCGACAAAGAGTGACTGATTCGGAGTGAATAATTTACTTTTTGTTTCCACATTCATCAGACCAAATGAAGAGTTCCCTCATCTGAACAGAATGGATTGCCCGAGTTAATCCGAGAGTCTGTCTGGGGGAAGTGAAGCATGGTAGAAAAGTAATAGGGGAAGCTTGCAGCTGGGAAATATATTGAGTCCAAATAGCAGAGAGATAAGAAAGAGGCAAAATAACAGTGCAGAAGAACAAGGTTCCTAAGTGCTAAATCCTGTAGTTAACTCCCAAACAAGTTTAAGATATTTCATTACTGTCCTGACCATGTCTAGTTACACTTTTTCTTTTCTTTTCTTTCCTTTTTAAATTTCTTTTCTTTTCTTTTTCTAGTTATAACTAAGAACAAAGAATTTCAGTTGTGTTAACCCAGACTAATTTGCCTGATTCCTGTGTCTCTCATTCTTGATTAACAACAAGCAACAACACTTGGCTTCCACTGACGAATTCACCTCGAATCTCGAGCTTCTGCTATGTGCCAGGCACTATTCTAGACACTAGGCAGAGAGCATTGGTAAAACACAGTTCCTGCTCAGAGGAGCTTGCATTCCTCTTTGGATGTCCTCCTTTGACATGACACTGGTCAACATGCCCACCAAGGTGGTGACGTAAAACCCTTCCCCTGCCCTAAGTTTCTTGCGTGTCTTTGTACCAAGTTAGTTTCCTGTGAGTTCTCTCATTTGATTCTGACAATAACCCTGTGAGGTAGCTATTGTTGATCTCATCTCAGCGCAAGGACACTGAAACTTGCAGGCAAAAGATGTCCTTGAAGTAAAGGCCATAGAAGGCCAATGGGGGACCAGTGCTGCTTTGAGCTCTTGTGCCTCACACATCCTCGTTTGTCTAACTCCTTCTTTCTTGGCCGTGAGGCAAAGTCTATGTAGACACCTCACCCCCGCTGCTTTAAGAGTCCCTTCTTAAATCCTGCCATATGTGACAACATGGATAACCTTGAGAACACTACATTAATGAAATAAAGCCAGTTACTGAAGGACAACGAGTACATGATTCCACTGAAGTGTGGGATCTAGAATAGTTGTACTCCTAGAAGCAGAGAGTAGAATGGTGGTTCCAGAGGCGGGGGACGGGGAAAGGGGAAGTTGTCTTTCAAGAGGTATAAAGTGTCACTTAGGCAAGTTTTAGAGATCTGCTGTACAACATGGTGGTTATAATGAACGATACTGGGCTGTACACTGAAAAATGTGTTAAGAGGGTAGATCTCGTTATCCCTTCTCCCTCCCAACACAAAAGAGTTCCTTCTTTTCTCCTGTGGGCTGGAAATGTGGACCAAGTAATTAAGACCAAGAGTCCTGAGTGAGGAGAGAGAAAGAGGAGAAGAAGACTACTGGATTTTCCCCATGTGTTGTGGGGTGAGGTTACTCATTCAGTCAACAAGTATTTACCTAACACAGACTCTGTGCCAAGTGCTCACAGAGGCAACAACAGAGCAGATAGTTAAGATTCCTATCTTCCAGATTCCAGTAGGGAAGGCAACAATAAACGAGTAAACAAACGTCAAAAACAATAAAGGGAAGGAAACAGATGGGGTGGTGTGTGGGGCTAGGTTTTAGATACAGCAGCCTCTGTGAGGCAGTTGCATTTGAACTGAGACCTGAGGGTTGAGAATAAGTCAATCATATAAAGAACTGTGGCAAGAGCAATCCAGGCAATGGTCAAGCGTAAAGGTCTGGAGGTTAGAGAGGCCTTGCTGTATTCAAAGAACAGAAAGGAGACCAGTGTGGAAGGAGCAAGAAGATGGGGTTGGAGAAGTGGGCAGGAGTCGGATTATTCCAGAACGTGTGTGTCGCATAAGCACTGGGCTTTATTCTAAGAGCCATGAGAAACTAAGGGGGGAAGTTTCAGCAGGGAACTGAGGGATAAAACATGAGCCTCTACCTTTCTGTTTTAAAAAATATCACTCCAGCTGATGAATAGAGAGTAGACCTTGGGGACCAGGAGGAGAAGCACAAAGAACACTTTGGAAGCTATTGCGTGGGTTGATTGTCAGGTGTGAGCTCCAGAAGTGGTAGTGGGGAAGAAGGCAGGAGAAAGGACTTGAGATAAGATTTGGAGGTGAAGCTGATCAGACTTGCTGATGGATTGGATGTGTGAGATAAGAGACAACAAGGATTCCTTGGATTTAGGTCTGAGCAATTGAGTAATTGCAGGTGACATTTTAATGATGTGGAAAAAATAGGGGAAGAACAGATCTGGGCCCATGGGGAGTGAGAATCAGGAGTTGTCAAGTGGATACCCAAGCGGAGGCTGTTGTCTGCGTGTACCTGGAGCTCAGGGCAGAGGCTTTGAAGCCAGTGTGGCGTGTCTGGGAGAAATGATTGGTATGGAAGTGGTTGGGCCTTGTTAAAAACCTACTTTTCCGTGAGCAAGCGGATTTATTTAAGGGTGGGTGGAGTCAAGAAGTAGGTTTCTTATTTTCACAGATGGTGTTTTCTTTTCTTGAAACAGTCTCTGTCTCCTCACACCTTAAGAGGCTGTTTTTCCCCAGAAGGCATAAGAGTTGTTAGGAGAGGCAGAGCTCTGGAGCCAGGCCCTCTGTCATCCCTACGTCTCCTCATTATCAGGCTGTCCCTGGGATCCAGGAGCTGCAAAAGACATATAGGACACAGAGCGGGTGAAGGTGACATTAGCTGGAGACTAATGTCATTGCTCCCCGGAGCTAATCCCTCCACTACCATTATCAGCTGCTGTGTGGTAGAAAGGTATTCGATGGGTTGTGTGCATGCTGTCCTTGAGATGCATGTGGACATGTCACCATCAGATTGAAGAACCTGATGGCCCAACCCAAGGGTCAGCAAACTACAGCCCATGGGCCAAATCTAGCCCGCTGCCTGTTTTCGTAAGTGAAGTTTTGTTGGCACACAGCCATACCCATTTATTTACATGTCGCTTATGACTGATTGCAAAACATAACAGCAGAGTTGAATCATTATGACAAGACTATTTGGCCCTCAAAGCTGAAAAATATTTACTACATTTACTTTACCGAAAACGTTTGCAGACTCCTGGCCCAAACAACTAGATCTGGAAGTGTGTCAGCAGAACTCTGTGGTCATTTCCTCCCGTTGCTGCTTTGGCCTCCCCTGTCCTAGATCAGCTCCCTGGACAAAACTCATCCTCAGTTGCCTGCATGTTATAGGAACGACTCAAGGAAACACTCCCAAACAAGGTATCCTGGGACCAGCCCCACAGCCTCACAACCTGGAGACTGAAAGACAGCTTGGGAACCAGAAGATCCTCCAGGATCCAACACTGCTAAAACACCAAGTCAGTGAGTACTGCCCATCTGCCCCTAGAAGCAAGAGTGTGTCCAGTGCTCTACCATGATGGTGACTGGGGAAATGTTCTCACCTCCACTTCTCCCCATGTGTCTTCCCATTTCCATTCTTGTTATCAACTGCCCAATCTCTGCCTCGTGTTAATATTCCCATTAGAGAGAGCTGGGTTCATCTCATGAGATGACATTGTCTTTTAAGTAGAGCTTTCTGGCTACACCAAAGCAGAGCCCATTGGCAAACCTGTTGCTTGCCTGCCCCTTGGCATAGGTGCTCTCCTGTGGTAGTATCTGTGGGGTCTGGGTGGCGGTGGTCACAAAATACCAGCATGACAACTTTTGTAGAAGGTCTCCATTGTAAGGGAGTAATGGCTCGCCTGTGTGGAGACTGCATCTGCTCTGTATTTTGACGAATATTGACCTGGCAATCATTTCCTTCAAGTGAATCAAAAAAATCCTCAGAGCTTCCTTCCCATGTTCAGGGGTGGGGGTTCACAGGGTCTGGTTGGATAGTACTTGCCCCTCAAACTCCAACATCTGTCACCAGCTAAATGTCCACTCCCCTGTAACCATGTTTCTCACCAAAACCTGAAGAAGAGGTGGCTGAACAGAAAAACATCTTTCATCCAATCTGCTTGGTAGACTGTATCCACCCCCTCCCATATTTCCCTTAGCAGGGCATTGCCTTCCACAGCATTTCTACCTAAGTCGGCTTCTCCATGAAGCTTACAAGCTATTCAGAGAGATCTATCCTTCCTACTCCCCAAAATCTTCAGCGAGGCATGAAAAATTCAGTCATTTGGCTCATTCAGACTTTCCAGATGTCTGATGTTGGGCAAGAGATGCAGGCTGCTGACGGATGGCACTTTTTTACCTTCCACCCACGTGTTTGACATCGTGCAGATGTAGGCATTTGAAAAAGAAGATTGATTTGTTTTATTAATGAGAAAGTGATGAAATAACACTGGAGAAACTTTTGACAAGTCCCATATAATCCCACTGTTCAAATACAACAACCATTTCCACTTTTGCATATTTCCTTCCTGGTTTGGTTCATCTCAGACGCATATCGATAGAATTGCAAACACAATATCCCCACCATTTGGTAATCTACTTCTTTCATTTATTATTTCATCACACATATTCTCCCTCTGTTTTCTCATTATTTTTAAAATTATTGATCCTTTCACGATTTCATAACAGTCCTTTGAAGTGGATATACTGTTTGCTTAGTGTAGTGATTAAGAGCATGTTCTTGGGGTTAGCCCGCCTCATTTAAAACCTACCATGAGCCCCAGTTTCTACATCTATAAAATGGAATCAATACTAATCACTGAGGGATGTTGTCAGGGTTAAAATAAGATAATATTACATACGTATCAGTCAGCGTAGGCTGTGTGCTGTGTAATAAACAACCCCCAAGTCTCGGTGGGTTAAGGAACAAAGATTTATTTCTTCCTCATGTCACACAAGAATCATGGGTTAATTCATGGTGGTGGGAGGGAGTTAATGGTAATTTGATTCTGCTTGTTCCAGTTATTAAGGAACTCAGGCTGAAAAAGCAACCATATGTCACCTGTTTACAACTATCTTGACAGAATTACATGTTCCCACTCACCAACAAAGAGGCCCAGAAGCATAATCTTATCTCGTGTCTTAGAAAGGGAGAACTAGAAACATTTAGTAACTTCCACAGCACATGATTGTGGAATTACATATGCTCATTTCTACAACATATAATGAAAATGGAATGATACACATCAAGTTCTTAGCATGAGTCCCAGGAACATAGGGTGCACTCAGTAAGGGTAGATTCTATTGTTATTATTTTCTTGTTATTTCAACTTTTTTTTTTTGTAATTGTAGGTAGTGTTTTAATAAACATCTTTAACAGAAGGAAGTTTTTTTTTTTTTTTTTTTTGCTTCTACTAAATTGTTCCCTAAGGATTAATCCTCAAAAGTAGAATTAAGTGCCTGAGCTTTGGGATCAGACACAGGAGGATTCAAATTCTGGCTCTGAAACTTACATGATGGGGAACCGAGGCCAGAAAGTATGTGAAATCAGTGAGGACTAAATCACCGTTTTGGTTTTGTTGCTTAATCTGATTTAGCTTTCCTACTCTTGACATGATATCTTGAATGTGTGGTGGTTAAATATTTCTAATTTATATTTTTAGATACTAAGCAGAGGTAATGTTTTGTATATTATGTCACACTCTCTACAACTACAGTTTAATCTCTCTCTTGCATTGCTATTGTAGACAAATGACTGTGTGTTTTGAGTGGTATGTGATCTTGACCTTGCTAAACTCTCATTGGTTGAATATACTTGAGGTCTGTCAGATGGTGATGTCATTCACAAGAGCTGAGGCAGAGTTTAAATAAGCTTTTGTTGAGACAGCACGGGTGCACACATTTTACATGGCATGTGGTATCATGGTGTAGCTCCAGACCTAGGGTCTAACCTGAGGCCCCAGGTTACAACCTGTGTAGTTTGCCTTATAGTAGCCTTGCTTCTGACTTTGGACAAGCTGCTTAATAATTTTGTGCCTTCCTTTATTCCTTGGTAAAACAGACACAGTGACATCTTGGCATGAAAAGAAGCAACATCGATTTGATTTCCTTTCTTTTGCACAGAGGCAAAATGTCCTTATGGCTTTTGCTAACCACAGTCATATTAGAAAGAGGATCTTTGTGGATTTGCCTATTAAATATTTAGATTGGTGGTTCGCAGCCCTCACCATCTATCAGAATCACCTGGAGGAACTTAAAAAACACTGACGTCTGCATCCCACCCTGAGGGATTCTGATGTAATTGGGCTAGAGTGTGGCTTGGCCATTGAGAGTTTTAAAAGCTCTCCCGGTGACTTTAACATTCAGCAAAGTTTGAGAACTGTTGATGAGACCAGTGTGTTTCAAACTTGAACGTGCTGCAGAATTCCCCAGAGGGCTTGTTACAACTCAGATTGTAGAGACCCACCTCCAGAGTTTCTGTTTCAGTGTTTAGGAGATGTGGGGTGGAGTCTGGGAATTTGCATTTCTAACAAGCTTTCAGGTTCTGCTGTTGCTACTGGGACAGGGGTCGCACACAGAGGGCCACTGATACCAATGCCATTTGCTCTCTTGTGCATTTCCCTCCTGTCTTTGAAAGGACAAGCTGGGGCAGATCTTTTGGAGGCAGGAGAATGGACAAAATGTCCTCTCTGTGTCTTCCCCAGACCTGAGAGCTGTGGAACTCTCTCCTGAGATGCTGTCAGTACAGGCAGCCCGATCTGCAGTATTTTTCTTAAAGGAGCTAGCAGCCGGCTGAAGTACTCAAGCTGGATTTGGCTCAGGGAGCTTGTGCCAGCAGCCCTCCTATGAACTGGAGACATCAGTCTCCCTCCTTCCATTACCTCCATTAGCACGGTTATTTGTGGCAATCCCTCTTCCTGGCTGCTCAGGGTATAAAGTGCTGACTATGAAGCCATGCTTGATGTCTGAAACTTCCAGGGCAGAAAGGAGGGATATGTCTTCGGCCATGCCATCCTGAATGTGCCCAATCTTGTCTGATCTTGGAAGCTAAGCAGGGTCGAGCCTGGTTAGTACTTGGATGGGAGACCACCCAGGAAGACCAGGTGCTGTAGGTGTTTAAAAACAAAAGAAGAAGAAGAAGAGGAAGGAGAGATATGATGGTCCCTTACCCAGGGGACCAGAGCAGCATGAGGCAGGGGTGAGGGAACAGGATCTAGTAGTGGCCTTAGAGTGGGAGTGGGTGGGGGTACAGGCAGAAGAGGAGCCTGGCCAGAGTCACTCTGGGCTACAATATTCCCAAATGAACTAGCCTTAAGACATCTGAGCGATTTGAAGACAAAGCAGGTATTTCTTTCTCTATAATTATTCAGATAAATGTAGTTCTGAGGAGGTGCTGTGTGTCAGGGGTGGGGGAAGTAGGGGAAATGGTATGGAGAAAGGATAAGGATAGAAATATAATATTTTTTGCATATTATCTGAGTGACTGGGGTGTACATTCTGTGGTATGGCTGGGGGGTGTAGTTTAATCATCCTTAGTTTACAGAGAGAAAATGCTCAATACTGCAGACCTTCTGCTTTGGCAGTCAAAAACACCTCAGAACCAACAAAGGCAATAGTAGTAGCTAATATTTATACAGCACTGACTCTGCCAGGCACCATACTAAGTGCCTTACGTCTATTAACTCATTTTATCCTCAGATCAACCCTAAGAGGTAAGGACTATTATTATTCCCATTGTATAGATGAGGAAACTGAGGCAGGGAAGGTTAAGTGACTTGCTCAAGGTTACACAGTTAATAAGGATTTGGGCTCAGGGAACATTGGTCCTAGAGTCCATGTTCTTAGTCCCGGAGGGGTTATTTGTGAGGGATTCTGGTACCAGCTCCGGATGTGCATTGAGTTCTTTTGAAATCTGTGGTCAGGTTCTGCGGGCTGACAGCAGAAAGATGACTCCTTCCTGGCCCAACCATTATTAGATCAAGTGTGTTGACTGACTGTCACCCCTTTTTAGTGTTGTTTCTTTTCCTGAAGTTTCCTCATGCAAAGTGGCGCTTGGTCTATCTGGAGAAAGAGAGCAGATCTTTGACATAGGTGGGCGAAATTAACTTAACTGCCTTCTCTTTCTGTGTCCAGCCCTCTATCCACTGCAAGCCCTTATGGTGCCCAAGCCCCCATCTTCATGCCTCCCCAGACATGCCTCCATAACCCCTTCCCTAAACAGCCTCTCCTAACAGTCTTCCAGGCACCTGATAACACCTTTACAGAAATCCAATGAGTGCACACTAGAGGGAGAAAGAAGTGCATTCATTCTCCTCAGACTTCTAGCCACCTTAAGCACAAATCCACTCTCTCTTCCATCCATCACGTTCACTTTTTCCTTCTTCCATCCTCTAGTCAGCACTCTTTTCTCCTTGGAAGATACATAAGAAAGAAAATGGACCAGGAGTTGGTCAAGCCATGTCCAGCTCTGACATTTATTAACCATGAATAATGGTTGACAAGGCCCACAGTATTACTGGTGGTTATGAGTAATGATTGAGTAATGACTATGGTGTCAGACAGACACCATAGTTTATTGGGTTCAAATCCTGGCTCTGCTGTTTTTGGACCTAAAGAAAGTGACGGAATCTCTTTGCATCTCTGGTACCTGGTCTGTAAAATGAGATCTTGTCAGGTTACCGTGAGAACCAAATGATGGCACAGCTGTAACGTACTCAGTACGGTGCCTGGTGTCGAGAGCAAGCTTTCAGTTAGTGGTCATGAAGATAGCTTTTATTATGATTACTTCCCTGCCTGACCTCAGTTTCCTCAGGGTTGGCCTGTTTGATTTCCCAGGGTGCTCCCTGCTTCAACATCCTCTGACTCATTGGCATCCTTCTTACTTCAGGTTTTTTATTAGATTTCTACGACTGACTCATCTTTCTCCATTTCTCTCTTATCATCACCCTCTGTGAAAAATGAACCTTCCTTCCCTTTGTACTCAGGCCATTGCCCCGTCATCTCTGCCTGGGGGGTGGGGCGGTCGGAGGGTAGAATTATCCAAGCCAGCCAGGCCCCTGCGTGCCACTGCTACTTTGAGTCAGATTCCGTTGAATTTATAAGGCATCTGAGGAGTAGGTAGTCGATATGAATAACCATTACATCGGGGAGGGCTTTTTCTTCTCCCTTTGACTGATGACAGCTAAATTACTGCTAAATATAGGCCCTGAATTTGCATGAATCTGCAGCTTGCCACAGCCAGGCTGGGGGTTTTATTGACAGCCGAGGCACTGGAGGCAGGCAGGCACCTGCTCCAATACACCTCTTCCAGAGTAAGCATGAAAGCAGGCAAAGCTGCCCCTCGCTCACTTCCTCCCCAAAGCATGCACTCTTCTCTCCAAGCCTCCAGGCCTGCTGGTTCTGAGGGCACAGTCTAGGCTTTGGGTTTGAATCCTAGATATGTTAGAGCTGTGTGATCTTGAGTAAATTCCGTAGCCACTCCCCACCTTCAGCCTTAGTTTCCTCATAGGTTAATAATAGCATAGAATGGCTAATCGTTATTTCACATAAAACGAAAAGTTGAAAGTAGGCTGTTCTAAGTTTCTATCTTGCCATACAGCATGTTTTTAATTAATTAATTTAATTTTATTTATTTTGTCCTTAGGTTATTGTTCCCAAATCCCAAGATGGCAGCTCCAGGAATTAAAATCTATCACAATCAAATTCAGGGCAAAAAAAAAAGAAAAGAAAAGAAAAGAAAAGAGGTAGTTTTCCTCATCACCTCGTCTTTTAAATTGAGGAACATAATCTTGCATAGAAGCACCCAGGAGACTTCCCCATTATAGCTCATGGCAACAACAACAACAATAATAATAACAGTAGTGACGATTATGGAGTACTTACTACACACAGGCATCTTTCTAAATACTTACATGGTTTCACTTACTCACTACTCAAAACAATACCAAAAAATTGGTGCCACAGAGGTTTAAAAAAAAACTTGTCCAGAGCTACTCAACAGGTAATTGTCAGAGGTGAGATTTGAACCCAGGGAGTTTGTCAATATTGCTCAGATTCTATAACTGGAGTTTGAATGAGGGTCATGTTCACTTGTTCAGCCTAGGGTGAGGCCCTGGGACTGGAGAAGGGACCTACCTTTCTAAGTACATTAGACATGCTTAATACAGAGGCGAAATTGGGGTTCAAGAAACTAAGGAAGAAGGGGAAATGGCTTGGGGTAGAAAGCAGAGGCCTGTGGCTCACTATTTCACAGGGTTGTTAGGTAGTTAAAAAACAGAATGCCACTGTTTTAGAATACCATAGACTGGGTGGCTTAAACAAGAAACATTTATTTCCCACAGTCCTGGAGGCTGGGAAGTCCAAGGTTAAGGTATCAGCAAGATAGGTTTCATTCTGAGGCCTCTTCTCTTGGCTTGCAGGCAGCCATGATTTCTCTGTGTTTTCACATAACCTCTTCTTGGTGTGTGTGTGGAGAGAGAGCAAGCTCTCTAGTGTCTCTTCTTATAAGGATACTAATCCCATCATGAGGGCTCTATCCTCATGACCTCATCTAACCCAAATTACTCCCCAAAGGCCCCATCTCCAAATACCATCACATTGGGTTTTAGAGCTTCAACATATGAATTGGGAGGGGACGCTATTCTGTCCATGGCAGCCCCTTAAATACTTTTTTTTTCAAAGTAGGTGTCCAGTGAATGAGAGTTCCTCTCTCTTCTTTTTCCTCCACTTACTGTTTGTTTGTTTGTTTGTTTGTTTTATTTAATTTTTTATGGTGACATTGGTTAATGAAATTCAGTAAGTTTCAGCTGTACATTTTAACAGTAAGGCATATGTATATATATCTACATTGTGTATTCACCTCTCATAGTTAGATTTCTTTCTGTCACCACATATTTGAACCTTTTTACCCTATTTACCTCCCCCCACTCCCCTCCCTCTCTACTTATTGTTTAAATTAATTGTTTTGAACATGTAATATGAGATTAACAGTAAGACACTAGAATCTAGTTAGGGAGAGAAGACAAAAACAGTTAAGTCATAGCTCACAATGACATTTGTTTTAGGGCCAAATGCCTGGAGCTTGTTCAGAGATGGGCCAGATGGAGCAGTGAGTCCAGCTTCTCCCGTCGATCATGATGGCCAGTCTGCTGAACTTCCAGATCTATCCCAGGCTGAGATGCAATGGAGCAGACCTCACTTAACTCAGAGACAGATTTTTGGACATCCTGGGCTAGACCATTTTAGGATAGAAAATCTCAGCTGGCAGAACCAGTTTTGGAGAAAGATAATTTTCAGTGGCTAGGGAAAGCCGGACTAAATGTAGCTGAGGCTCAGGCTTAAAATCTGTGATATAATCAGAAGGTATTTATGGAAGGATCATGGTGGGGTAGAGACAAAGTAGATGGCATCGGGTCTAGCCAGCATGCCTCCAGTGTCTCAGATGGCTGAGCTGTGGGTGGGCTGATACTTAAGTGAAGATTAGGCAGAGCAATAGTGCTGCTGTGAAGTTTGGAAAAAATCTTGCCAAGGGAGGAGCGTTGGCATTAAAGATCAGTGGCGTGGAGGTGCCAGTTACCATGTGAAGGAAGCCAGAATGGAAGTGGAAATGTGGGTGTGCCAGCCGCCTGGAGCTATTGCTGCCATCAGAGGAAGAAACCCAGAGAGACGACCAACCAGGAGCTGAGTCCAGATCCTCTCCAACAAGGAGTGTGGTTGTTGTGGTTATTGAAACGCCAAAGTATGAAAGGCCATGAAACAAGATGCCCCTGTGGCGTCACTGGAGGAGCTAGGTCAGGACAAGTCACAAGGGAGCAAGGTTTCCCAATGGGTAGTTCCCAGACTGATTGGGTCTGAATCCCAACTCGACAATTACTAACTTGTAACCTTGGACAATTACTGACACACCCCGAATCTGAGCTTTTTTTTTTTTTTTTTGGTCCTATCTAGCTAAAAAGACAAAGACAATTGTTGAGGATTATAGGACGTGTGTATGCAATGTGGCCAGAAGTGTCTGGCACACAGTAGGAGGGAGATTGTGGCCTCCGTCTTTTTTAAGTTAATGGGAAGGTGGATAGATACAGGCTGCCTCTGTCCTGTGGGCCTTCCTGCCAATGAGAACAGTTATCCCAGGCTTTCATCATGAAAGACCAGTGCTGGAAAAAACGTCACTCTAGGAGAAGCTCTTTGAACCCCTTCTTGATGGAAGATGAATCAATGGTCAGCTTCATTTCAGAGGCAGGTCCTCTAATCCCAACTTTTCATCTAGTTTTCTGCCATCTCCAAGGCCTCTCTGGGGGAGGTCCGAGCCCCTTTGTTCTTTAGGATCAACCTCGAGAGGATTGCTTTGAGGCCTTAGACCTAATGCCCACTTGACCTGGACTAACCCTGGGACCTGGATTCTAGTGGCATTTCTGAGGGCTCTTGGCAGTGCTTGTTCATTTGTTCAGGCTCCACCCCTCTGGGCATCCCTGGTCTTTGGTCAGCCCTAACCTCCCACAGAGACCAATAGCAAGAGATTTTGTCCTAGAAACAGCAGTGGATTAGAAATAGTCTTGACTGCATTTTGCAGAGCAAAAGCAGAGAAATCCCTGTGGGAAACTGGGGTAGCCGCCCAGTGCTTCTCTAACCAGACGCCTTGGCTATGGTGAATGTTTCTACCCCTCACCCACATAATCTTTTGAGGGACTGCGAGGCGGGGGGGACTGATGGTGCCTTGTTTTCTGCCTGGGTCTTCTTCAGCTTTATCCCTCCTCCCAGAACGAGCCTTGTTTGGTTTTTCTCCTGGAATTTCAGAAAACACCTGGCTCTGAATCTTATTCCTTCTTAGTCCCTTCCCTGCCCTCCAGAAACATCTTTCCCTCATCATCCTGCCAAGAACATCTATTCCTCTTGGACCCTGAATTGACAGAGCAGATCTGCTTATGCCCTCTCTGAGCTTGAATTCCGTCATCATGGCTGGCTTCCCTCGACACTAGTTCAGTCTGCAGTTGCCCGGGATTCCTGCTAGCTCCATCTCCTTGTCCTTAGATGTGTCTGCTATCTTTCCAGCATGGCTAGCAGCCAGCCAGTCCCTGCTCAGCTATGTGGGCATGGGAGCGAATATGTTGGAAGCATGGACACTAGGACAGCATCTCTCATTCCTCTGTGGACTTCAGATGTGGATATAAGATATTGTATAGGTGAGCATGTTTAAAGCTTTCTTTTAGTGGTCTGTGACTCACCACAAGATTACAGCTCAGTGGGTGAGAGTCCTTCTCAGTACCCATGATACCACAATATACCTTTGTGGTCAAAAGTAGGACTGTGTCTTGTTCATCTTCAGAGCAATTCTTCCTAGCCTAGTGTCTGACACATGGCAGGTACTCATTAAATATTCATTGGGTGAATAAATGATCAATGGATGAATGGACTAAGACGTGGTACATCCTGAATCTCCTGAGGAAGGAAGGAATACCCTCTCCAAAGTTCTCTGTAGGTGAACATGCATCTCTGCACAGACATTTTCAGCGATGAGGGGCTCCCTCTTTCGAAAGACAACTCATTACACTGCTTTGCCTGTACAGAGCTGAGTTCTGTCATTCGATTTTTGCCTTTGGATTAAGCTTTGGCCTGGGAGGCTACCCAGGATTCATCCCACCTCTTGGATCTTTCGAGGGACCACTCACATCAGAGGTGGAGGCATCACCTTCTCAGCATCTGCCAGTGCTAATGACATTTGCCGTACTTAGCCAGGCCACTCCCAAGACAAGTTGAGGAGCAATCCCCACCCTCTGGGAGGTGCCAGCCTCAGATATATCACCCACATAATTCTCTTGACACAACAAAGAGGGTCGGAACAAAAGAGAGCTTTAGAGCTCATGCCAACTGGTCACCTCAATTTACAGACAAAAAAAGCTGATGTCCAGAGAGGGGAAATGATGTTCCGTGGGTCACGCATCTGGAACCAGAACCCAGCTCCCCTTGCCCCCAGCCCTGTACTCCTTCTGTGCTCTGTAGCCCCCTCCTCTGTGCTCTAGCAGCTCTTGGAGCAACATGAACATGTAGGAGTGGCCGGAGCCCTGTATCTCTTGACCAGTTCCAAATACGTGCGCCCATCAGATTCAAATTTTCCTGCATCTCCCAGGGACTCGGCTCCTTCTTGTTTTGCTGAAGCATAGGCAGTTCTGGGGGTTAACTCTTAACCCTCTGTGGATGTGCTCTGGGCTCCCAACCCCAGGCGCAGTTTAGGGTAGTGTTTAAGGCATGGCCTCTGGAGCCAGACTGTCTGGGGTTCAATCCTGGCCTGTCACTTTTGAACTGTGTGATCTTGTCTGTGTCTCAGCTTCTTCATTTGTAAAATGAGATAAATTACTTCCTAATTCATAGGTCTGTTGGAAGCTTAAATGAAGATAAAGTGTTTAACTCAGTGCTGGGTAGGTGCGTGCTAGCCGCTATGAGTGCTGACTCTGGTTCTGATTTCTCTGTACTTGATGGAGCCAGCTCATCTATAGCAAGGACAATTACTGTAGTGTCCTCAGCCAGGTAACTCCTGTGCCACCAGGAATGGTCCCTGACATGCCTGAAGTGGGGCTTTGCAGGGTCTCCTATCTCTGAAGAAAACTGCCGGGCAGTGTGTACAGTGGTTAAAGTCGAAATGGGCTCTGGGCCTGACCACCTGGGTTCACATTTGAGCCCCACCACTTTCCAGACGTCAGACCCTGATTAACTTTCTTTCTCTTTGACTCAGGTTCCTTATCAGTAAAGTACGGGAGTGGATGACAAGACCTGCTTCTGAGCACTGTGTAAGAATTAGGTAAGAGAACACATGTGAAGGACAGTGTCTAATGTTCAATAATATATTATTAGTAGTAGTGATGTTGGCTAATATTTATTAAGCATTTAATGTGTGTCAGGCACTGTTTTAAGTGCCTTTAGATATATCAATTCACTTAATTTTCACAACCCTATGAAATAGAAATGAGTTTTATCTTCTTTTGCCAGTGAAAAAACTAAGGTATGAAGAAGTTAAGCGACTTGCTTGTGACTGAGATATACAGCCAGGTCCCCTGGCTTCAGTGCTCATATACTTAGTTACCACTGGACACCATGAGGGTGTCACGCATGACAGCTGCGGCTGCGGAACTTTCTGAAAGGTATTGTAATTTGCAGTGTATCTCAAGCAGGCATGAGACTGCCTGGAGCCATCTTTCTCCAGAAAGCCTGAGCCAGCTTTGGGAATACAGATTAGCATGGGGAAAGAGTGGGACAGAAAGTGACCTCTGGTGACTGACTACCAAATTTACCACATACTAACCACTGACCATGTGCCCAGTTTGGCAACCCAGGGGCAAACCAGCTGCCAATGCCATCTCCTAGGAACCACCTGGCAAAAGCTGCTGTCATGACTTGGAGAGGTTTATTTAAAACTATGGACTAAACTGGTGATGGGGAGAAGAGTAGGCAGAACAGGAGCCCAGGACAGGGCTCCCCTGTTCTAACATCTGACCCAAAGGACATGCATGGGTTTTTCTGATCTACCCTGTGACTAACTTGGAACATCTTAAGCTTCAATCTATCAGCATTCACAACAAATCTCAGATCTTCTGGCCACTCTTGAAATGAAGTCAATCCATCTTTCT
Organism: Pteropus medius; assembly: GCF_902729225.1. Taxonomy (NCBI): domain Eukaryota; kingdom Metazoa; phylum Chordata; class Mammalia; order Chiroptera; family Pteropodidae; genus Pteropus; species Pteropus medius. The sequence continues at coordinate 2,007,850 of NW_024349803.1, forward strand.
AGCCCTCAGCTTTCTGGGAGCTTGGCCAACCAAGATCTGTATCCTGACTGCTAAACTCATTCTGTGCAGCTCAGAAAACTGCCAGACCACCTCGCGTGCATCTAAGCAAGACCAAGGTCAAGGAAGCAGATCCTGTCCTTTTCTATTACTACCAATCTATGAGACTTCCATAGTGCCTAACATGCAGGAGGTGTCAAGATTTCTACCATAACCAGCACACAATAGGTGTCAAAGTTACCACTATGCCCAGCACACAGTAAGTGTCAAGATTACCATAATGCCTAGCACATAGTAGATATCATGGTACCTTTATGCCCAGTGCACAGTAGGTGTTCAATACATATGTTACTGCTGTTGTAGGGTAGAGCTGTCCTGGGGAAGATATTGAATAGGAGGTCAGACAGCTGGAAGAAAAAAACCTGGTCTGAGACAGTAATGGTTCCTGCTGAGCTTGTGGGGGTGGAGGTGGGGATCCCTCCCAGTCAGCAAGACACAATGATAGCATCTCCAAAGATAGCACTCAAAACCGTTGGCACACTAAATCATGTGGTCCACGCATGTAGTCCTCAAGACTCGGGGGCCTGCTCAGGTCCCTGACAGCTAGTGTAAGGACTGAAATGTTCTGAACTCCAGGTAAACAGTGCTCTGTTTTCCAGACAGATGGCCATCAGCACTCTAGGCAGAATACTCAAGACCCCAGAAGGCAGCACTGAGGATTGTGTGTGTCTGTTGGGGCTGATAACCCCATGAGGTAACACCTGGCTTTCCTGAGGGCAGAGCCTAGCACTTCAGGAAGCAGTGCCCGATACTTCTGGTATAGTTGTAAATATTCCAGGAGGCAGTGTTCATGCAGGAAGTATGACTCAGGATTCCAGGAAATGATGCTGGGTATTCTGTGTACTCCATACATCATGGACAATTGGTTACAGAGACATGTATCCCAGGAATGAGTTTCTGGACTGTGAGTCTGAAGGCAGCTGTCAGTGGCCTGGCCAGAACACAGCAGCTCCACCCACCCTTGCTGAGGGCCTGGTTAATCGAACAGATTTTAGATGACAAACCTAAACAAGTGCCCAATTCTGTGCTCTGGACTGCTGGGTTAGGAGAAGGACCACACCTGAATTTCCTCACATTCAAGAGGATAGATCTTCCCTTTTTTAGAGTTAGGGTGGGGTTGGCCTACAGTGGGAAGGTGCAATCATTTTTATTGTTATACCTTTGGACTGATAATTTTTCTTCTGGAAATATTTTACACATATATAATCCTTTTTTACATCAATGATGGAATACTCACTACCTTGTGTTTTTTAAAAAATTAATATAGCTTGGATGTGTCTATATCAGCTGTCTCATCCTTTTACATGGCTACCTAATTTTCCATTGAGTGATTTTCTATAATTTAACTAATTCTCTATTAATTGACATTTGTACCCTGTCTGTTGCTATTACTATTAATCTTATAATCATACATGTCTTTAGCACATGTGTGAGCCTATATGAAAGATAAATTCCTAAAAGACAGATTGCTGGGTTAAAATATTTATACTGTTTTAATATCTCTTTGGGGAGGGGGTACAAAATTCATTTATGGAAGGAATAGTAGAAAATTTCAAAGAAAACTTGGATGTTTCGGTACCCCGTACAGAAAGGTTAAAGGTAGCCCGAGGACACACGTGCTGCATTGGGAAGCCAGCCTGGGGCTTAGTTCTCACTATGACCAATCCCCCAAGATTTGCTTGAATACTCCACCATGCCAGACTCCTGGGCCTGCTTCTTGTGGAAGTTGGTTCTGTGGTGGAGAAGTTGGTTCTATGGTCGCTCCATTCTTTGATGGATTGCATCTACTTGTCAAGTAATGGGGCTCAGAGAAATCACAAAGTGGGAGTCATTTGCATCAGCAGCCAGTTTGTGCAAGTTCCATAATGACCAAGTCATACTCTTGTTCGAGTGTAATGTGCATGTCACGGCATTCAATCCCCTTCCGTTCGCCATGGGCTGTTTCTTGGTGTTCTGAAAGAAGATTGGCCACCTTGTGGGTTCTGCAGTGCCTTTGGTTTCCCAGTATGTTCCTTCTCTTAATGGGATTTGAGAAGAAAACATTTGGCAGTGTTCTCCAAAGCCACGTCATCCCAGTTGGAGTGTAAGACATGGACAGTAGATGCAGGAGGCACAGAGCTTGAGGCCGGTAGGGGGTCAAGGGAGGTCTCCAGTGCTGGTGGTAGTTCAAGGTGGTTGTAGGGTCTTGGCAGGTGGCTGAGGAGAGATGGCCTTGGGGACCCTGAGAGGCTGGCCAGGGTTCAACCCAAGCACTCCTGAAGCAGGAATCTGTACCCTCTGAGCATGTGACTCACATTTTCACTTTAATAGATGTTGCCAAATTCTCCAGAAAAGAACCTGCATCGATTTATGTCCCTGCCAACAGGCATGAGGGTGGCTTCTCCCCTATTCCATTCCACCCAGTGCCATCGAATTTTGAATTTTGCCAATCTGATGGATGAAAAATAATTTATCATTTAAAATGTGTGCTTTTTCAATTATGAAAGGTGGTTTAAACATCTTTAAAATATGTTATTAGCCATCTGTAGTGTTTTTTTTTTCTTTTCTCTGAGTCGTCTGTGTTTTTTGTTTGGTTTGGTTTTTGCTCATTTGTATTTTTCTGTTGGGTTATTTCTCATTTTCTTATTAATCTCTAAGGTCTTTTGATATATTAAGTAAACCAGACCTTTGTTTGTCATATGAGTTGCAGATATTTTTCTCCAGTTTTTTTGCTTGACTTTTGAGTTTATTTATAGTACTTTTTGAAGTTCAGAAATTAATTTTTCTACTCAAATGAATCAGTTCTTTAGTTTCTCAGCTTAGAGTTTGTCTTGCTTAGAAAGTCTGGCTCTCCTCCATAGTCATAAAAGTCTTCCATGTTCCTTTCTAGTATCTTCATGGGTTTATTTTTTTATGTTGAAATTGTTGTTCCATCTGGAATTTGCTTTAATGTGAGACGTGAAGACAAGATCCAGCTTCACTTTCTTCCAGATGGCAAGTTGGTTGTCTCAGCTCTCCTTGTTGAAGAATCTTTTTGGCCTGATTTAAAATACCATATTCATCATGTATGAAATTCCTGTGTGTTCTTGGATTTCTATCTGGATTCTGTTTTTCTTTACTCATTTGGCTTGTATTAGTACCAAATGATTTTAAGTATTACAGATTTTTATTATGTTTTAATATCCAGCAAGTCTTGTCATTTTTATTTATCCTTTTTTTTTTTTAATTCCAGATTTTTTTCTGTCTAGTATCACATGTTGGCTTATTCATGTAGACTTTATATCAGCTTGTCTGTTCCTCCTTACCTCCCAAATCCTGTGGGTATGCTCACTGGGACTACATGGCCTCATGAATATCTCCCTTTCTCAAGGGAAAGCAGATTCTTCTGCATGAAAAGGTTTGTACACAGCCTTTCTTCAGCGGAAAACTGTCATTAGCCTAAATTTTTTGTCAGAGAATCCCACCTCTCTCCAGATCTGATGTTCTCAGGTATTACAGGAGGAAAAGGTTAATGATTAAAGAAGTTCAGCAATCCTTGAGTTAAAGTTAAACAATTTTTTCTTGATCATCCACTTAACGGTTATTAATGGGCACCTGCCACGTACCAAGTGTTGGGAAAGAAACACTGTCCTGCCTCTCATGGCGCTATGTTCTAGTTGGAGAGAAAGACATTACACAAAAGCAAACTCTAAACATGCATTTCCTCAGGCTCCTAATTGTAAGCACAAAAAAGGGAAGCCCTGGGAAGGTACTATGAGAAGGAATGGCCAGGTAAGAAGCTTTCCTTCTCTAGCATGAGGGCAGGTCTTGCTAAAGAAGGGATGTTTGAGCAGATTTCTTAGAGCCTTTACCACGCACACTAGCAGAGAGGGCCTGGCAGAGTGTTTCCCAACCTTTTGACTGTGGAGCTCTTCCAGGACTCATTTCTGCAGGTGCTCTGTGGCAAGTGCTAACCTTTTGCTCTACTTGGAGGTCTGTAACTCAGACCCATCTCATCTGAGCCAAGTGTCCTTAGAAAGGTTGCGCACCTTGTTTCTCTCATCTATGAAATGATGTAAATGTAGTGGATTAAAACGAATATTTATTCTCGCATAGTTTCGGAGGCCAGAAGTAAGAAATCAAAATGTAGCAGGGCTGTACTCCCCCTGAAGGCTCTAGGGGAGAATCTTTCCTGCCTCTTCTAGCTTCTGGTGGCTTCAGGCATCCCTTGGCTTGTGATGGCATCACTCTAATCTCTGCCTTCATCTTCACATGGTCTTCTCCATAATCAGTGTCTCCTCTCCTTTCTCTTATAAGGACACTTGGCATAAGATTTAGAGCCCACCGGATAATCTAGGATGATCTCATCTTGAGATCTTTAATTATATCAGCAACAATCCTTTTTCCAAATAACATCACAATGACATACCTTTGTGGGGACTAAGACATATCTTTTGGAGGACACAATTCAACCCACTATAGCTGGGCATCATAGAACTTGTTTCAGAGAATTGTTGTAAAGATTTGATAAGACAGGTACGTGACGCTGCTGCCTTAGAGTGGGGTGGATGCTAAGTGCTAGTTTTCTCCTCACTTCTCCCTCTGCAGGTGTCTCTATTCTTAAGATGGTTTAGCTCTATTAATTCACAATGAAGAGGGAGGGGCTGAGGATATTCTTCTCCCACACCACCTCCACTGGGGGCAAGTTCTTTTAAATGAGGAGTCAGGGGAGGGAAATTATGCCTCCTCTTTCTCAGGGCTTCCCTTTTCTGAGTTCTGGGCCTCTGCAGGACTCATGTATCATCGTTCCTCCCAGAAGGTCCTAGCCAGCTGCTCTACTGCAGTTGTGGTTATCCCTAACCTGGACCTATCCTTATCAAGACATCTCTTCTTATCAAGACATCTCTTCTTATCAAATCATCAGCACAGATGTTTCTGGGAACCAAGGGTGGGGAAGCTGGCAAACCCAGCAGCTCCCAGGGGACTCCCATCTTCAAAGATGCTTTCTTCATCATCTCCTGTGTTTTCGCTGCAAAACAAAGCCAACCTCTCCGACCTCTTCACTTTTCTGACTTGCCTTGTTGAGATGCACTTGTCAAGCTGATGTTGAGGGACCTGAACCAGATACTGTTCAAGCATGTCAGGAAACAGCTTAAAGCCTCCAGTGCCTCTGGAGGCATTAATGGCCTTGTCTGGCATTCTAGTTCTTCCAGAGACACCGACATCTCTCAGCTCCCTGCCTCCACAAAGGCAGTCCCCATGTTTCTTGGTCCCTGGGTTTCTCTGTCCCTGGGCTCTTCTGCTTCTCTGTCTCATCTCCATACTCTTTCTCCCACGGCTCCTATACTCCCTGGTAATGACAAATCAATGGTAATTGCTTAAATGTAGCTGTTCAATCTTCAGACTGTTGAGAGAGACTTAATGTCCAAAGAAGCCCCCAAGGAATGACAGGCCGCCTGAATTATGTAAAGGTGAGCGGAGAAAGGTGAATTTCATATGCAGAAATCTTTTTTGGCATTAAAGTTTCATGGACTCTTATTTCTGGTCAAAGTTTTCTTCTTTCATTCAGCACATTTATTGGACTCTTATTATATACGAGGCCACGGTCTAGGTGCAATAGGAGAAAAAAAGATTAATGAATCAGTCTCAGATCTTGCCCGCAGGCCCCCTCACCTCCACATGCGTACAACATGGAACCAACAAGCTGGTCTGAGATAAAACTATACCCAGATGGGCATCATATCATCCATTCACTTATTCATCCATTTATCCATCCACCTACCCATCCATTTACTGACCCAACAAGTATTTACTGAGTGCCTGTTATGAGCCAGGCTCTGTTATAGGCACGAGAAGTGCTGAACTAAGTACAGTACAAGACATTGGTTAGAAGTCAGAAGTGATGAAGGTTTTTCAGGATGGTCTGGATCTTGGACAAACACAACATGGGTGGAATGTTTCTGTGCATTCACGTAAAATACAAGCAAGGTCAAATCTCTCATCTCAATTCCAGTTCTCCCTGAAAGTTATGTGCATTCTCAAGGTTTGTGTTCATTTCCAAGGTCAATTCTAGCTCCCTCAGGAAGCTCAGCCCCACAGGTGTTTCCTTTCCGAGGCTATCCTTTCTCCTTCATTGACCTCAACATGATATCAACCTCTTGTTCTTGATTTCCCCAAGAGTCACTAACACAAAGCATGTGTGTAGGTGTAGGTAGCAGTGGGCCCCTCAGCTCTTTCTGGCATATCCCACCCCTAACCCAACTTACAAATCCAAATAGAAGTAGGCCCCATGACACAGAGCAGGCATACCCTCATTTCCATGTAGATCTCATCAAGAAGAAAGAAGTATGGAGAATCATCTCCCTACTGATAGCAATGTAAGCCCCACAAGCCTAGCTTGCCCACTGCTAATATTCCCGGGACTTAGATTGGGGCTTATAACAGTGCCTGACACCTGGTAGGGACTCAAGAGATAGTTGTTAAATGTGTTAAGTGAATCATGCCACACCCAATCCCGTGGAAACAAAGGGGAGCATAAGTGTAGCAGCAGCAATGGCCTTGGCACAAAGTTCTCCAGTGTTATCATGTTTAGAATAAAATCCAAAGTTCACCACATGACCTAGATGCTCCCTTTGACACACACTGCTCCAGCCACACTGGCTTTCTTGTGTCTCCCTTGACCGTGCCAAGCATATTGCTGCCTCAGGACCTGTTGCAGAGGCATTCCTCTGCCCAAATTGCACTTCTCTACCACCCCACAAGGCTCACTCTCCTATATTCTTCAGATCTCTCTTTAGCTATCACCTCCTGCCTTATTTTCCTCATTACACATATTATTGCCTGCCATTATCTTAAACGTTATTTATGGATTGTCTCTTCTCTTTGAGAGTTATAGCTTCACAAAAGCAGGGGCTTTGTTCACTACTGTATTCTTGGTGCTTGGAACAGAGGATAGCGCATAAACATTTGCTGTTGAATGAATGGATGGCGAAATAAATGAACACGGGCCCTATCACAAAGCTATCAACAGGGGTGGGACTCAGTAGAGTCTTGGAGGAGAAAACAAAGAAGTCATTACCCAAATGAGGAGGATACAAAGTGTAGATGGCAGCTAGATCAAGCCCTATAGAGGCAGATCTATTAGACAATAAGCAGTTGTCAAGGATGATGAAAGGTATATAAGGTCCCTACTGGTCCACGTGGTTCCCTTGTGTAAATGAGAGGAATGACACCCTTTCCTCTAAGTGGATGTAGCCTTGTGCAGGGGTGAGTGGAGTGCAGGCTGGATTTCAGCTGATACTGCCCTCCCTATCCCTCCATGGGCAGGTGACTTTGTGCAGGGCACAGCTTGGATAACCCTACCTGACAGTCTTAGGGCATTGGTCAGTCAAAGTCTGTTAGGGACAAACTTGAATGCCCACCATGGCATTTCTCTGTTGCCAAGTTTGGGGGGAAAAAATAACTACCCTGAGTTTCAGCTTGATGAAGACATTTGACTGAAGTCACATGGCAATGAAAGAGCAGAACTGTGATCTGAGCTCCTTGCAATCAAATGACTTGGTGTGTGAACTTGCATCATCCTCTTGCTACTCAAAGTGTGGCTTGAAGACCAGCTGCATCGACATCACCTGGGAGTTTTAAAGAAATGCAGAATTTCAAGCTCTGCCCCAGAACTACATTCTCAGAATCTGCATTTTTTAATGAGATCCAGGTGACTTTTGTACATATTAATTCTGGGAAATACTACACTCTACTGCTCCTGGATTTCATGCTGTTCTCTCTATTACTTTTCTATTCATCTTGAGGCTGGGTCACTTCTACTTTGGCCATCTGGCCCGTCACCAAATGTCCACAGGACCAGTAATCTTGGAGTCTAGAAAGGGCACTGGACATTTAGTTGTACTTCAATATATAATGTTGGACAAATTTTTCATTCCTAAGAGCATAGGCTTACCAATCTGGGACGGCAGGGAGGAATAATGACCCAGCACGTTCATGAAGCTCAGACGACTTGATGGATGGGAAAGTGCTTTGTCATATGCAAAGATTATTGCTCTCACATAGTATAATATGAAGGCCCCTAACAGCGCCCACTTATCTCTAGAATGCTACTTCCACAGATTAGAAAGAGGTTGAAAATGAATGGTCTGGGGTCAGTAGACCCCAATTAGAAGACTAGAACAGACACAAGAATCCACAGATTAATTTAGCTCACAGGAGTTACTAGTTGACACCTGGGGGCCTCATACAGGGCTTTGATCATGGGGTTAGCTCCAGCCTAGGGAAACTTTGAAATGGAAAGGTGGGCAAAGGTTGGGTGGGACATTTTCCAGGGAAGGATACCATGTGTGGCGAGTTATTGAGAGGGAAGGAAGGCTCCTGCAGACAAATGGCCTGCTCCTTCCCATTCCCGACTACTGCTTGGCTATTACGCTTTTCATACTGCATCCAGAGGTTCTGTGCCACATGGAAGTGGTTAGTAGCATTGGAGCCACTTGGCTGGTAATGAGCTTGGGGAATGTCATTTGTTAGGAAAAAACTGCTCAGGCCACGGTGAGAATTCAGCTGGGTTCTACTGATATCACTTCCCACCTCTAATCAAAAGTCTGGACACAAGTGAGTGTTCAGTAAATTCTCAAAGAGGGAATAAATGAATGAATGGAAATCTTTGCCTTTATAAAGCTTTCTCAGTCTCAGTAAAATCTACCCTAACCAACCTGTTTTAATTAAGCTCACCCATCTCTGCTGCTCTCTGTTTTGCTTACCCTGCTCTATTGTCTTTTTTTTTTTTTTTTTTTGGTCCATAGCACTTATTCTCTCTTAACATACTATATAATTTACTTATTTATCATGGAAATCCACTAGAACATGGCTCTTTATCTCTTTTAATCTACTGATACATCTCTAAAACAGGGCTTGGCACATAGTGAATGCTCAACAAATATTTGTTGAATCAAACTGAATTAAATGAATCAGAGAGAGTGCCAGTGTCAGGCTTAAGGCTTAAGCTCTTGTCTAGTTCTGCCACCAAATTTTTGTGTAACCAGGGTACATGCCTTCTTTCTTCTGTGCTTCAGTTTCTCCATCTGTACAGTTAAGAGGTTAGATCTACCTTAAAGGCACTGTCAACCCTAATTCTGTGGCTCTGCCTGTGTAACAGTTGCCTTTGGAAGATTGTTTGCACAAAGTGGTGAAGAGAGCTGATGGGAGAAATGAACAGACCTGGGTGGAAGTTCTTGCTCTGATACTTCTTGAGTCCTGAGACTTTGGATGAGACGTTTGACTTCTATTCCACATATGATGCTCCTAGCACAGTTCCTGGCATGTCTTAGGAATTGACTAAACCTTAGCTTCTCCCTTCTTCTCCCCATCTGGGCCTGGATGCCTTGTTGCCAAATGAGCCTCAACTCACACAATCACATAGCAATGGACTGAAAGAATTTCACAAACTTTAAAATATTCCTCAGATGTTAAGGGATTTTATGACTGCACACATACCCCAATCCCTTGCCTCCCTCCACACAGACGAGATTGAGACTATAGTTGCTATTTATACCCAAATCATCTCATGATTCACTGGCCTCACTGCTCATCAGAAATGTTGCACCTGACAACACCAGACTCACACTGGGTTTATCAAAGTCTAATTAAAACTTGATCATCATGTCTAACATGTTACCTTATTATTTTGGCTTAATTAGGGTGATGAGAGGAGGCTGAAAGCAGCAATTCCAGCGGTGCCATGATACAACATCTGGAAAGGCATGGGGTTTAGCCAGATGAACAATTAAGCAGAGCTATACACAAAGCAAGGATGTTTGCATCTGACAGCTGTTGGCCAGCCCCTCTTCAATCCAGGGTTTGTGAAAGCCAGACCAATGTGCTCCCTTCTCCACCTTCTGAAATGTTAGGAACTGGCCAGATCCTGTAGAGAACATGGTGGCAAAGCCACCACTGTGAGGAAAGTCCTGCTGTCATGGTTTTTAGTCTTTGAGGGAAGGGAAGAGGGAGTATCTGACAACGAGAGGAAATTTAGTCTTCATTTGGTCTTAGATTTGGTCAGCTGTGCTCATGATGCTGATGTGAATCATGCCAGAAAAAACTCAGTCCACTTTGAAATGTCATCACTTATCTTTTCTGTTATGAGGAACCTGAAATTGGGCACTTTTGCTTCTGCTCCCAAGAATAGGCAGAATGCATGGGGTAAAATGTTCAAATGATGTTTAAAACTCTCACTGATACCAAAGCTGAACACCGCTCCATTAGACTTACTGGAAAGTTAGGGTAGGCTAGCTTTAGTAACAAATAGACCCACTGGCATGAGGCCTCTAAAATGCCTTCCAATGATCCCTGTCTCCTGGCTTTCATACTCTTGTGCAATTCCCTCCCTTCGAGTGCGGACTGGACCCAGTGACTTGTTTCTAATGAACAGAATGCAGCGAAAAGATAGGATGTCATTTCTGAAATTAGATTGTAAAAGATTGTGATTTCTGTCTTGCTCACTCTCCCTCTCTCTGGCTCTTCTTGCTTTTTTTTCTGTGATGAAGCTGCCATGTTGTGAGCTGCTTTTTGGAGAGGTCCTCAGAGCCAGGAACAGAGGGCTGCCTCCAGCCAACAGCCCATGAGGAGCTAAATCCTGCCAATAATCATGTGCGTGAGCTTGGAAAAAGATACTTCCTTCTCTAGTCAAGGCCTGGAATGAAAGTTCCCCTGGCTGACACCTTATTTTCAGCCTGGGAGGGACTTTGAATTAGAGGATTCAGCTAAGCGGCACCTAGATTCCTGACCCACAGAAACTGTGAGATAATAAATGTTGTTGTTTTGAGCTACTATTATTCAGGGCAATTTGTTACACTGCAATAAATAATTAACACAGATCTCAGTACCTACAGTGGCTCAAAAGAAGCTTATTTGTAGTAGTTGAAACCATGCATATTGAGACTCTGTCATTTCATTGGCTTCCAAGATTGCCCTTAAGTTGTTTGTCTCCATTTCAGCCTGTTGGAAGGAAACAAGAATGTTATGGAGCATGGGAAAAAAATTTTAATTTATTAAAAATTTTTTAAATTGTGGTAAAATATACATAACATAAAATGTACCATTTTAACCATTTTAAATGCTCTGTTCAATGGCATCAAGTGCAGTCACACTGTTGTGCAACCATTACCACCATCCATCTCTAGAACTGTTTTTATCTTGCAAAACTGATGTATGAGAATTTTTCAGGGCCAAGCCTAGAAGTGGTACACATCATTTCTTCTCATATTTTAATGGCTAGAACTTCGTCTCATGGCCACACTTAACTGCAGAGGAGACTGGAAAATGTGGTTTAGCTGTGTATCCAAGAAGAAGAAGAAAACATGGATTTTTGATGAAATGCAATTAGTTTTTTTCACATGTATTTACAACAGTATCTACATTCCAAAGTAAAAACTATTATTATAATGCAAACACCACTAATTCAAGGATAAACTAACCCACAGCCCCACATGATTATGTGAGCTCCATAGCCCCTCACTTGTGTGCACTTAATATTAAAATCAAGGACTTTTTAGAGAAAGCTCTAGATGGCTAAAGATTCCCCGGTGTTTTTCTGAGAAACTGCAAAATGGACTCTAGACATATTATATATCCATATCAGTGTTCACTCCCCGTGCACTTTTTAATTTTTTTTTTTTAATGGCTTGGAACACTTGCAAGAATCCAGGATTTTGCTCTCTTAAGGTCTCTCTTCGTCTGAAGGCAGTTTTTTTCATCACTGTCCCATCCTATCAAAGATGGCTGAAGTGGATTGATGGCGCCATACCATGTGACATCTTCTCTTCCCCAACTAGATGACAGCAGCTTTAGATCAGGATGCTCTGGGGAAGCCCTGCCCATCCTAGAGTGGCTTTGCTTTCATTGTCAAAAGCAATGCGCCCTTTGGGGCCATTTGATTCTTACATTGCTTGAGATATGGCTAAGGTTACTGTTTCCATTTTTAAATCTCTCATTTCTAGCACCTTTTAGAGTGTGTTTTCATGATAAAGTGTCTATTGATGAAATAAAGAAGAAAAAGCAGGAAACCTGTAATCTCTTGCAGTTTCTCTTCAAGCTCACATATTAGAGTTTGGGGTGAGTGGCTTTGCAAATTCTCTTTTTGCAAAAAGTTCATTTTAAGACCCATTACCTTAGAAATTGCCAAATAGACTGAAATTTTCATTTCTATATGAGTATCTGGCATTTTGAACACTTTGGGATACTCCAGTTCTACATGTCTGACTTTGGGTTGTGCCATGGTAATATCTGAGCAACCATTTTTTGATATATATTGGCTCATGGTGCCTGGCTGGGTACAGGTGAATAGAATGTATATGGAAGAAAAGTCAAGATGAGTAAAGTTAGAGACATGAAAATGCGGTACATACTCGGAACTATAAGTAGTGGGGGAAGAAAATATAGTGGTGACAAGCAAAGGCTTTGGAATCTGACAGATCTGGATTAAAATCCCAGATCTGCCCATTTCTGTTGTGTGATTATGGGTATGCCATTAACTTCTCTTTGCCTCAGTCTTCTTATCTTAAGATAGGAGAATAAAAAATCCACCACATAGGATGGTTGAGAGGACAAAGAGAAATGTGTGTGTGGCATTGCATCTGGACCCTATTAAAAAGCCAGGTCCAGATGCAACCTATTGATGCAATCTATTGTCTAGTAGGCAAATATAAATGTGAATCTGGCCCTAAGAAGGTAGATCTATGCTAGAGATATAGTTTAGGAAATTATGAACATAAGGATTATCATTAAAATCATGGGAGGGAGTAAAACTATATCAGTTAGGCTTTGTTGCATAGCAAATCATCCCAAAATTTAGTGGCTTAAAACAACCATGTATTATTGTTCATGAGTGTATAAGTTCTGTGATCTGGGCCAGGCTCAGCTGATGGGCTTGCTCATGTGTCTGTGGTCTGGCAGGTTGGCTGGGGCTAGCTAGTCTCACATGGCCTCACTTGCCAGCTGCTTCATTGGTTACTGGCTGAGGTAAATGAGCCATAGCACTTCATCACCCAGGAGCCTAGCCTGGGCTTGTTCACATGGCATTGAGGCCCAGGCTTGCAACAGGCACAACATTGCTTTGCCATATTTTCTTGGCTAAAGTAAGTCGAGTCCAGTTCAGATTCATCAGGTAGAGGAATAGATCCTACCTCTTTGATAGGGTGAATTATAAAGTCACCTTACAAAGAACATAGACACAAGGAGAGGTAGATAATTGAGAACATTTTTGCAAGTAATCTACCAAAGAACCTATAAAAGATTATGGTATAAAAGAAAGAGAGAAGAAAGACCAGCATATAACTGTCATCCAAGGTCAAGAAGAGGAAGACTGAGTAGCCTAGGAAGTTGTGAGAAGAGCATGGCTCACAGAATCCAAGGAGAAGAGAGTTTCTAGAAGAGAGAATTGGTTAACAGCCTCAAGGCTGCTGAGAATCCAAGGGACAAAGGGGCTGAAATGTGACTAGGGGAATTCCAAATGGAGGTCACTGGTGATGATGAGGGCAGGTTCATGGCGAAAGCAAGACTACAGTGGGTTTTGGAGAGAGTGAGCCATAAGTATCAGAGACAAAAACAGTGTTGACAATGTTTTCAGAATGTTTTAATAAGAAAGCGAGAGATCTGGTAGGACCTATTTAGGAGTAGAGGGAAGAATAGGTTCTTCAAAAATTTTTTTTAAAAGATGGGGTACTTGACCAAGTTTCATTGCAGTTGGGAAGAAGCTAGTAAAGGAGTGGTTGAAAAATATAGGAACATAAGGAATAAATAAATAAGAGTCCTGAAAAAGTGGAAGGAAATGAGGTCCGAGATGAATTATTACTTTTAAACAGAAGAGACCTGTAACTGAAGAGAGACAAAGAAGGATAGTTTTAGACTTAAGGATATAGGTGATAGAAAAAGGCTGAGGTAGTTCTTCTTTTGGATGGCTTATAGATTCCCTGTGAAGTAGGAATGAAGTCATCTATCTGTTCAGAGAAAAGGGGAAGTAGATTTAAGAGAGGGTTAAAATCTGCAATAACCACTCTCCACAGTGGAGAATGAAAGAAAGATGACAAGGGAAATAGAGAAGGATTGCCAGGCAGCACTAAGGGTCCATTTGAAGTCTGAGACCATAAATTCAGAGTGGCGCCAATGATTTAGAGTGGTACCAATCTGTGTGGTTTTCCAGCAGTGCTTAGCAACCAGAGATGACTGATAATTGGATTCACTCAAAGTTGGTGTTTTGCCAGGAGTTGAACTGGGAGAACACTGGGGCAAGGGTATTGGTAAGAGAGAGGTTGAAGTGATAAGAAATGGTATCTAAGTGGATAAGGAAGGAAGTAAACACAGGAGGGGCTGATATACAGAGAGAAATGAATGCTGGTGTCATGGGGCCAGCAAGGTAACATCTCAAGTTCATCTGTAAGGAGTGAATGTCACAGTGGTTTATATAGGCCATACTTCTCAATCTTCTCCACTCATTGACCTCTTTCAGTTTGCTCCTAACCAAGCACTCAATACCACATTACCCTAACAACTCAGCCCAAAAAGAGGTGGAAAGAACAGGTGATCAGTATAGATAGGGCAGTGAGAACCCATAACTGACACTTCCAAAGGCTTTCTGTAAATGAAACCAGCACCTGCTCAAGTGCTGAAGTCAAAATCTTGGGGGTCACCCTTGAGTCCCTCTTTTCCTCACTCTCAGTTACCAAATCCATCACCAAGTTCTGTTGGTTTCAGTTTCCAATATAGCTCAAGCCTGTCTATTTGGGTCCAAGCCACCATTATTTCTTACCTGCACCTCAGAAATAGTCTTCCCACTGGTTGCTGTGCTTCATTCTCTGCTCCATCAAATTCACTCTTTATACAGTAGGTGGGGGTGCTCTTTTAGGAACGTAAGTCAGATCACATGTCACCACTCCTCTGCTTAACAATCCTTCAAAGACTTCTCGTTGCTCTTAAAATGAAATCAAATTCCTCACCACTGAGTTTAGGCCAAGGAAAACTGTAGCAGGACGGAGCAGAGCAAACATGGAGTACTGTAAGTCCAGTGCGGTTTGGAGAGGAAGGTGTGAGTAAACGAAGGATGGTCAGTGAGGCAAGAGAGTTGGGCAGAGGCTGCACCACCAGGGCTTTGGAAGAGGTGGTGGCAAGAAGCTGGGGAGAGTCACATTTTGGAAGGACCACTCTGGCTGCTGTGTGGGGACCAGACAGATAGCAGGCGAGAGTAACTGCAATTAGATCAATCACAAGGCAGGAGTTGATGGCAGCTTGGGCTAGCTGGCGTTAGAGAAAAGCAAATGGTTTTGAGAGTTTAGGAGATAAGATGAAAGGCTTGGAACTTCCATTCTACTCCTGCTCCTATATTTGCTGGCTAATGCCTATTCACTATTCCAAGGTCAACTTCCACCTTCTCATGGAGTCTTTCCTTGACATTCCAGACGATGTTATACAGAAGAAGCACAATAAATGTCTGTGCACCTGGCATGATGGAGAATATTCTTGTAAAGGTGGGAGGGACTTGAGCATGTACATGGACAAAGAAAAAAGATCTGGTAGAGAGGATAAGAGTGAAGATATCAAAGAGAAGAGGTAATTGGCAGAGTGAGGTTCCCAAGAAAGAATTTGGAACCCAAGTGGAAGGCCAGCTTTGGATCAGAGGAAATGTGTAGTCCTGTACTCCCACTGGGCTGGGATTACACTGGAAAACAGTGATCGTGTGCCAGGGACCAGACCGACCCATGGTTACCAGCTCTTCCTAGTTTGAAACCCCTTTCTGACCTTCAAAAATATTTCCTGGACTTCCAGATGTAGCTGTACTTTTAACATCCATTGACGGAAAATGCACATGAGTTCAGAAAAGATTTTAAATGAATTTTCTTTGTGTTAATCACAATTTTATTTACTCTCCTTAAAAATAATATGTATACATGCAAAATAAACTTTTTTCTAGAAAATGCCTGATGCAATAAAACTTTGCAAATCTGCATGCCCTCTGCCCTAGACTCTTAAGTCTACAAACTGGTATTCAAGATCTAGTCTACACTATCTTCTAATGGAAATTGATACCGTCTATGACTGTCTGTCTTCCCATAGAGTGGGACATCCTTAAAGATGTCCCACCCCACCCTACCCCTTTTTTTATATCCCTAGCACCTAGCATAAGACATGAGACAAAATAGATTTTTAAAAATTCTGCTTAAACAAATGAAAATAGAATTATTTACATGATGAATTTATTATTATTTAAAATGAGATGCGCAGATAGTCTCACAAACTCAGTGTCTTCTTAAAAATCTTGACTTCTTTCCTCCTAATGATTAAAATAGTTCAAATCCAACCCATTTCCTTAAGGTCCTGATTTTGGATTCCTGTCTAAGCTGAGAGACCCAGCCCTGGCTTGAGTTCATCTTTCTGTTTCTAGACAGTCTTCAGCCATGTGTCATCTTAGTAAAGTGCCTGGCTCAGTCCGCTAAATGTACAGGCACATCCTGTCCTTTAGATATTCAAGCTCAAAACTCGAATTTCTGCATTTGCACATGTTTATTGGGCTAAATGTATCTTGTAGGATTAGTTTAAGCCACTGCACACAGCTGACTTTTTATTTTGTACATTAATATACACACCTGAAGGGAGGAATCACCTGGCCTTATGTGAATGAAATAAAGAGGATTTCAGCCATTGGCACTTTAATGTAATCCTTTTGATGGGAGAGGCCAACAGAGACACCAAATCCCAGGATGTGATTCTTTAACTTCAGGCTGTCCTTGGAATAATGGAGAGAGTTGACTGCAGGAGCTCCTGGGGACACTACTCACCAGGAACAAATTGACAAATGGATTTGAAAGTTCAACTGGAGAACCAGCTGCCATTTCCCAGGTGGCCTAATCTTCCCATTGAGTAAGCGTAGTTCTGCCAGCCACCAATTTAGAGTGGTGAAAATATTCCACCCAGGCAGTAGAACACAAGCATTATTGCTCTGGAGGTGTGAGAGACTAAATAGAGGCTTGACATGAAACACGCACATACACACACACACATGCACACTCAGAGGTGTGCATACACACATATACACAGAACTGGGGACCAGGTGGCCCCCAGCTCCCTTCATATACCCCCCTCCATTTCTGCCACCACTGGCCTGGTCATTCCCCTCTTTCACTGAAGACCTGTTGATTCTTTATCTTCCTTTATATCCTAGTTGCTGAGTACCTTAAAGTCCACATAAATGACTCATCTATTACCCCATCATTGTGGGCTGGATTGTTTCTCCCCTGGGCTCATGTGTTCAAGTCCTAACCCCCAGTACCTCAGAATGTGACTCTATTTGGAGACTGTTGAAGGAATAAATTGTTCATGACAAGAATGTGTTAAGAATGCTAAGGTGGATTTTATTCAAGGGGAGACTATAGAGATTGGTATAGGGACTACAGCAGTGGGGGAGAGAGATTGGGCTCAACTCCAGAGACAATAAAGAAAAGTGGATTTTATAGCCAAAGAACTGGGTTCAAGGATTGGTGGATGGAAAAATACTTAGGTAGACATCAAGGGTAAGGGAAGTGTCTGTCTAAACCAACCTAAGGAGATTCTTGCTGCAGGCAACCTGGGGGGTGGTGGAGGATGAGGAACCTATCAGAAGTGGAGAGTGATAGGATATTGAGGGTGGGGGATGCTGGTTAAAATGACTTAGCAGGATTCTTGCTAAACTTGGACAATGCGGAGATCAACATGGAAGCCCAAAACTCAGGACCTATTTGAGAAGAGAGTTCAGAGGAGCCTGACTAGAGTTTGGTCAAAGAGAGAACTTTTGTCAAGATAAGGCCCTTAAAGAGTTAATTAAGTAAAAATGAGGTCATATCCTAATCCAATATGACTGGTGTCCTTACAAAAAGTGATTAAAGCACACACATAAACGCACAGACTGAGGGATGATTGTGTGGGGACATAGTGAAAATACAGCCATCTGCAAGCCAAGGAGAGAGGACTTAGAATACAAGCCTGCCAACACCTTTATCTCAGACTTCTAGCCTCCAGAACTATGAGAAAATAAATTTCTGTGGTTTATACCTTCCCGTCTGTGGCATTTTGTTATGGCAGCCCTAGCAAATTAATACACCCATCTTTTGGGTTTTTATGCCTCCTCATCCTCCAACAACACCTTCTTCTGCTCCAAAATTGATGCTCAAGTCTTTCCCCTGGACTCTAAAATATCACCAAATCGTACTTGGTACTGCCAAAATTGTAATTCTAGCACCCTGCCCTCTGATTACAACCTATCCTTACATTCACTTTCTCAAGTGTCCCCCACTAATCATTCTGAAACCCAATTATTGATTCTCTCCTTCCCCAACACATACTTTTCCACTTTCCATCAGCATCCCTTTGTCACTGAGATTTTATCACTGAGATTTTGTACTCCATTGCCATAACCACACCCTTGCAAAGAGTCTTAACTCCCTTGCCCACCTCTTCATTAATTATACTCTTGAGAAATTCCAGCTATGGATTAACTCAACCACATGCCTTCTCCATGGATGCATCCAACCAGGTTATATACATCACACACCTACCAGCTTCTCTTTGTTTCACTTCTACTTTGATTCCTTTCTTCACTTACACTAAGACAAACTAAGAAATGTCATACGAATCCCACACGAAAATCAGCCTGTGTTTAGAAGGACCCTCATCAGTGGCCAGTGGTCCCACATTTCTCCTGATACCTCACTTCCTGCTCTCCAAAAGGTCTACTTCATGCTTTCCCTCTTGCAAACCTCCTGTGTCCCAATTTTCTTGGCCCCCTTCATAGTAAAATTTCTAGAAGGGGATGACCATATAATATGCTATGTCTGCTCATCTCCCAGTTATTCTTTTACTAAGTGCAATCTGGTTTCAGTTCCCACTGCTCTAACTGTAAGTAATTTTGTCAAGGTCACCAGCAACCTCCTTGTTACTAAATCTTGCAGATACACCACTGCCTCATTTTACTCTTAATCAACCTTTTGGCTTCATTTACCACAGTCGATTACTCTCTCCCCAATCAAACACTCTCCATGACGTCACCCCTTCTCGTTTTTCCCTTATTCCTCTGGCTCCTTCTCAGTCTTCTTGCATGTTTTCTCTTCTCAACTCGATTGCTGTGTGTTGAACTACTGTGTTATCTCCTGTGTCCCCAGGAGTCTCCTTGCCACCTGTGCTCTGTCGTCACTCTCCTCACACTCTATTTCCAGAGCTTTTGATGGCATCATAGGCTGGTGACTCCCTGAATTATATGCCCAGACAAAACTCTCCTCTGACTTCCTTATGTGCATATCCGATGATCTCATCGATCGCTTCACTTGATTCTCAGATTTAATGTGTCCAAAGGTCCTCCAGTTCCTCTCTCCCCCCACATCCAAACTTCTAGTCTTTCCCACCTTTGCCAAAGGCACCACCCTCTGAGCAATTTCTCAAATCAGAAACCTGGGGACTATCCTTACTTTTTCTTCCTTTCAATCCCTTCCCCCACATCCAAACCCTTATCAAGTTTAATTATTTCCATCTCCCAAATAAAACTTGAAACAATAGACTTTTCTCTCTCTCTTTCTGCCACCCACTAGTCCCAGTAACTTTCATTTCTTACCAAGACAGCAGGAAATGGGGTATCGGGAGAAATGTGGGACTGCTGGCCACTGATGAGAGTCCTTCTAAAGAGATGCTGATTTTCATGTGGGATTAGTATGACATTTCTTAGTGTAAGTCTCTGTCCTCTTATCGTTTCCCTGATTTGGCTCTCGGTGTCTGCAATTTATTCCCCACATAGCAGAGAGTAATCTTCTAAAAAACACCAATCGGACCATGATGTTTCCCTGCTTCAAACTTTCAATAGCTTTCCACTACGTTTTAGATGAAAGAACCCTCCTTATGCTGACTTAACTGCGTCTGTGTGGTCTGAACCATATCTAACTCAATGGTTTTCTCATTTTAGTCTCTTCTCACCAGTTCTATTTCAGCCCCAATTAGAAATTTTACCTTCTCAAACAGAACAGGCATTTTGTTATAATCAAGCTGTACAGATGCTTTTCTAGCTGCCTTTAAATATTCTCCCCCGCACTATGCATGGCTGGTTCCTTATTTTTTGTTTTATTTATATTTTTAAAAGTCATTCTTATTCTTAAAATTTATATATATTGAAATAAACAAATATAATGTAGTTTCGACAAGTGGATACATCTGTGTTACTCATATCCCTATTAAGAAAGTTCTGTCACATCTTCTCCCTGTCAATTCCCACCCCCGACCCAGAAGCAAACCCCTGTTCTGACTTTTTCACCATTGGTTTTGTCTGTGTTAGAACTTCATATATATGGACTAATATGAGACTTTCATATCTGGCTCCTTTTTTTCAGTATAATATCTATATTATTTATCCATGTTGCATATATCAGTGACATATCTTTTTATTGTTTATTAATATTCCATTGTATGAATATATCACAATTTTTAAAGCCCATTCTCATACTGATGTATATTTAAGTTGTTTCCAGTTTTCGGTTATTCAGAATAAATTTGCCATGAACAACTATTTGAATGGACATTTGCTTTTATTTCTTTTGTGTAAAAACTTGGAACCAGAATTACGGGTAGTTCTAGGCTTAACTTCATAAGAAACTGTCAGAGATTTTTTCAAAGTAGATATACTGTTTTATATCCCCACAAACAATATATGAGAATTCTTGTTGCTCCATATTCTTAGTAACATTTTATTGTCAATCTTTTGAATTTTTGCTCTTCTAATGAGTATATTATAGTATGTATCAGATATCAGATATTTTTGTTATTGCCCTCAGGTCCCCGAGGCTCTGTTCATTTTTTTTTTACCTCTTTCTTCCTGTTGTTTGGATTAGATAATTTTTGTTGATCTATCCTCAAATTCTTTCTTTCCTCTGTCATCTTCATTTTGCTATTGAACTTATCCATTGAGTTTTTCATTGCAGTTGCTATGTTTTTCAGTTTAGAACTTCTTTCCCCTGAGACTTTATTTTTCCATTTGTTTTGAGAGTATTTGCATTGTTTTTTGAGAGCATTTTTATAAGAACTACTTTTAGTTTTTCTCAGATAATTCTGACATCTTTGCCATCTCAATGTTGACATCTGTTAATTGTCTTTACCATGAAACCTGAGATTATTCTCCTTTGTAGAAGTGCTTTTTTGGCTTATATTATGGACATTTTAAATATTACGTCATGAGACTTTGAGTCTTATTTAAATTCTATGCAGATGTTGATATTATTGTTTTAGCAGGCAATTAACCTGGTTAGCATCAGGCTTCAAGTTTAGGCCTTCTGCAGACTGTTATTCCAAAATTAGTTCAGCTTTCAAAGCAGTGGCAGTGCTATTTGAATCTTTCTCCTATGCGTGTCACCCAGAGGCTAGTCTTGGATTTGGATGCTGATCTATCCATTTAGTCTATGAGTTCTTTGATATACTGATCAGATCAGATATGATCGCATTCACGTATGTGCAGTTTGAGGGTGAGCCCAAGTGTTCAAAACAACATTATGGGATAGCTTTTGTTAGCTCCTCCCTTTCTATGATCTATGGCACTCATTTTTAGTCATGAGTTGGAGCTTTAGTTACCCTACTCTGCCACATGCTTCTATAACTGCACCAGCATCCAAGGCCAAGAAACATGAAGACAAAGATAGATGGACGGATGGATGGATGGCTAGATAGATAGAGGTAGATAGATAGATAGATGGATATGGTTCATACATATATACATACATATGTACATACGTACGTACATACATACATACATATATACTGTGAAAACAACAATATTTTGTCTCACCCTCCTGAGACTAAACCAGGACTTTCTGTGCTCACTCTTAGTGTTAGAAGTTAAGTTTTTCACTCTTTGAGCCAGAACTAGAGGGCTTCTCTTTTTCTGCACTTCAGTATCACTTCTGGGTTTGAGAATGCATTGAGATTAGGTCAGGGGATACTAAAGAGAAAAAAATCTGATAAATTCGCCAAAGAGAAAAAAATCTGATAAACTCACCATCAGTTCAGTGGTACTTTGAATTCTTGTTGTCTTCCCCAACCTGCCTGCTACTATTTTATTTTCAGAGTCCTCAAATTGATGCTCGATATAATCTGTACAGGTTTTATAGCTGCATTCAGTGTGAGAGGCAGGGTCCGGGTGCTAATTTCATCTTATCCTGAATTGGTACCACTTTTATAGCTTTTTAAGGTGTAAATTTATTTATTTTTATTTATTTTATTTTTTACAATTCAATAATATGTCGGTGTGTGTGTGTGTGTGTGTGTGTGTGTGTGTGTATAGAATTGTAAGATATAAATTTAGATAACTGATTTTGGATCTTTCTAATATAAGCCCCTAAAGCCATAGATTTCCCTCTAAGCACTGCTTTAGCTGCATGCTATGAATTTTGATATGTTATATTTTCATTATCATTCAGTGCGAACTAGTTTCTAATTTTTCTTATAATTTCTTCTTGGACATACAGGCAATGTTGAAGTGTATTTTTAATTTGGAAATATTTTATGGCTTTTTTAGATATCTTATTATTAAGTTATTTCTAATTTGGGTTAGAGAATATTCTTGGTAAAATTTCAATATTTCAAATATTTATGGAGATTTGTTTTCGGCCCAGCATATTATCTATCTTGGTAAACATTGTATGTGCCCTGAAAATCATGTGTTTTCTGCCACATTAGGTCAAAGTGTTTGGCAGTATCATGTAGTTCCTTTAAAGTCTTACAGATTATTTAATTATCTGGGCTGATTCCAGTTTTTGGTTATTAAAAATAAAGGTGCTATGTTTATTCACGTATAGGTTTTTGTGTGAACATAAAATTTCATTTTTCTAGGGTAAATGCCCAAGAGTGCAATTGCTAGGTTTTATGATAATTATATGTTTAGTTTTTAAAGAAACTGCCAGACTGTTTCCCAGAGGGGCTGCACCATTTTACATTCCCCATGGCACTGTGCGAGTGATCATTTCTCTGCTTTCTTGCCAGCATTTGGTATTTTCAATATCATTGATGGCTTCTCTTCTCTTTTTTTTTTTATTTTCTTCCTTCCATTATGGTCAGAGGGAACATTCTATATGATATCAGTTCTTTTAAATTTGTTGAGATTTTTTTCTTGACCCAGGATATGGTCAATCATGGTGAATGTCCCATGAGTGCTTGAAAGAAATGTGTACTCTGTTGTCAGGTGGAGTGTCCTATATATGTCAATTAAATTATGTTCATTTATAATGTTATTCTGATCTTTTTTGTCTCAAGTAATTTTCTTTTCTCTGAAGTCTATTTATAAGATATTAAAATTGTCATTCCTGCCTTTTAAAAAATTAATGTCTCATAGAATGTCTTTTTCATGTCTTTACTTTCAAACTACCTATGTCATTTAATTTGAAGGTAGTTTCTTGTAAGTAGCATATGGTTGGGTTATGTCTTTTTTATCCACTCTACTAGTATCTGTCTATCTTCTGATTGGTATTTAGACCATTTATATTAGGTAATTATTAATAAGTTAGTGCTTAAATCTGCCAATTTATTATCTATTTTGGGAGTTTTCAGTCAATATTTCTTTAAATACCACTTTCCTCTACTTTTGTGATTACGATGACACAGCTATCAGATCTTATTTTCCCACAGGTGACTGAGGCTCTGTTTATTTTATTTTAGTCTATTTGCCCTCTGTTGTTCAGATTGGGTCAATTCTATTGTTTTGTCCTCAAGTTTACTGATTCTATCCTGTCATCTCCACTCTACTATTGAGCCAACACAGCAAGTTTTTCATTTGTTATTATATTTTTTAGTTTTTTTATTATTATTTGGTTATTTTTATAACTTCTATTTCTTTGCTGAGATTTTATTTTTTTCATTTGTTTCAGGAAAATGTATAGTTTATCGTTAAGCATTTTTATGATGGCTACTTCAAAATCTTTGTCACACAGTTCTGACACCGGATTCATCTCAAGGTTGGCATCAGTTGTCTTTTCTAATTCAAGTTGTGCTATTCTTGGTTTTTGTTTAATGGATAATTTTCATTTGTATTTTAGATACTTTTTTTCCAGTGTGTTGGGAGACTCTTGATCCTATTTAAATCTTTTATTTTACCAGGTAGTCACTTTGTTTAGGTTTAGCATGTGGGCCTTGCCTATTTTTTTGGACCATGCTTCCAATGGCAATTTAATTGTCTGAGCCTTCGTGGTGATGTTTTGGTCCGCTTGGTTTATTTGGTGCTGTTGGAGTCACACTGGTCCCTGCTGGTGCTGTTTGGTGGGGAGAAAGGAATTTCCCTAGGTTACATGGCTGGATGTCTCTCAGTGGAGAAGGGATGTGGTAAGATACTTCTCTAGGTGTCCTCCAATTGCCTGGTTTCTTGGGGAAGATGAGAAGAGTTTTGGGTCTGTGGGGACAGTGAGACATCCTGAACCGTGCCACTTGCCATGACTGGGTCCCTTTTTCTTAATGCTGCTTACTTACCCTGGAAAAGGAGAGTCTCCAGCCCAAAGGAAAAGAGGCTTTCAGCTTGCTGTCTCTTGGTCTCCCCACCATGCTTTACACACTGGCTTCAATATCTTTTGATGGAAAAAGGGAGTCTTAGACCCACCTGGGAAAGAGAGTTCCTTTCCTGGTTAACTGATCTCCCTTAATGGAGATGTTAGGCTCACCCGATTTTGCTCAAGGAACTTCTGGTCAATCCAGGGGAAGAATGAGCCTACGTGGGCTGCCTTCTGTTAACTTGGAAGTCAGGAAATGCTGGGCTGCGTGGCCTTCCTTTGTTGAGTCAGGGAGAGTGGGGGTTGGAACACAAGACCCCTTGCCATTGCACTGTTCCTCTAGTCCTGGTATGGCAGACAAGCTCACCTTCTTTACTACTTACTACCTAATTACTCCTTACTAGAGTTCTCCTTTGGTTATCTCTTGTACCAGTTTCAGGGTTTATGGTTGGACTTAGTAGGAAGGAGCAGGGAAAATGGGTCTATGCCATCTCTGTGAACTGGAATCCTGATAATTACTTTTATTTGTCTTGTCTTATTTATTCCTCTGTTACTTTTTTTTTTTTTTTGGTTAATTAAATATTTTAACACTCATTTTGGTTACTCTACTGGCTTTTTATCTATGTCTCTGTGCAGTATTTTTAGTGATTTCCCTGAAGATTATAATGTACATCTTTTATTTATTACAACCTCCTGGGGGTTTTATAGATTTGCATTTTACACTTAGGCTTATAATCCATTTGAGTTAATTTTTGTGAAGGGTGTAATATCTGTGTCTAGATTCATTTTTTCCATGTGAATGTCCAGTTATTCTAGGACCATTTATTTTAGAGGCTATCCTGTCTCCATTGTATTGCCTTTGCTTCTTTGTTAAAAATCAATTGACTATACTATTTGTGTGGGTCCTTTTCTAGTCTCTCTATTCTGTCTTATTGATCTATTTGTCTATTTTCCCACCAATCCAAAACTGTCTTGTTTATTGTAGCTTTATAGTAAGTCTTGAAGTAGGGAAGTGTCAGTCCTCTGACTTTGTTGTTTTTCCTCAATAGCATTACCTATTCTAGGTCTTTTGCTTCTCCATATAAACTTTGGAGTCAGTTTGTCTATATACACAAAATTACTTGCTGGGATTTTGGTTGGCATTGCAATGAATCCATATATCAAGCCGGGAAGAACTGACATCTTGACAATAATGAGTCCTCCTATCCATGTATGTGAATATTTCTCCACTTACTTAGGTTCTTTTTTTCTTTACCAGGGTTTTGTAGTTTTCCTCATATATATCTTGTAATACTCTGTAAGATTTATACCAAAATATTTCATTTTTCTGTGTTAATGTAAATGATACTGTCCTTAATCTCAAATTCCAATTATTCATTGTTTGTCTGCATAAAAGCAATTGGCCTTTGTATATTAACCTTGTATTCTGAAACTTTGCTCTTATCACTTATTCCAGGAGATTTTTTCTTGTTGTTGATTCTCTGCTATTTATGACAATTATGTCATCTGTGAACAAAGACAGTTTTATGCCTTCCTTTCCAAGTTGTATACATTTTATTTTCTCTTTTGTCTTATTGTGTTAGAGATGGCTTCCAGTACAATGTTAAAAATGAGTGGTGAGGGGAACATCTTTGCCTTCTTCCTCATGTTAGCAGAAAATTATCTAGTTTCTCACCATTAAGTATGATGTGAACTATAGGTTTTGTAAATGTTCTTTATCAAATTGAGGAAGTTCCTTTCTATTTATAGTTTGCTAAGAGTATTTATCATGAGTGGATTTGGGATTTCGTCAAATGCTTTTCTGCATGTATTGATATGATCATGTGATTTTTCTTTTTTAGCCTGCTGATGTGATGGATTACATCAACTGATTTTCATCCAGAATATTTTCTAATGGCACCAAATGTATATATATACACACACACACATATGTGTGTGTTTATCTTTTTATTCTCTGTCATTGCCACTAAACTATAAACTCAAGCACCTAGTATACTCTACACGCAAAAAATATTAATTAAATGCATGAACTATTCCCTACTTATATCTCCATTTATATCTCTTGAGATGCTATAGGAGGAGGATGGCAATTTGTTGGAGTCCAGGTACAATGGAAGAAGCTGAAGGGAGAGATGCCATGCTATCTGTTCTCTGTTCCTGGTTCCAGATGCCAGCTATAAGCCTCAGTGGTCACAGGGCTAAAGCCAACAGCTGATTGAGTTGTTTTGTTGAGAGATATCACAGACTCAGGGAACAAGCAGAACTGCTTTGGGCCCAGGTGACAGAGTGTGACAGAGTTGTAGAAAAGACTGTGACCCTGTTTTATAAATGCTGTAATCCACCAGGTAGGAGCTTGGAGCTTTAGTAATTTGAGCATTAAATGTGATCTCCTTTGTGTCTGCAGGCTGCATTTGGCATATAGACAATGTGGGAAAGAATCAGAACTCTGCTTGATATGCTTTAAAATATGTCTAGATTTTAAAAAATTCTAACCTGTTTCCTCTTAGGGCAGCTTGTGTTTATTCTGAGTTCTAGTCCCTGGAACGATCAGTTCCATTCGAGTGGTTTCACATGCTCAGATGTATTGTCTCACAATTCCCAACCTGGCTGGTGGATCCCTCTTTTGGATCTCATGTCTAGAAGATTCAAACTCCTATAAGCCCAGAGCCCTCTAGCCCAGGAGGAGTTCTCCAAGAAGCCCGTTCCTTCCTCTACAACCATGATTGGGCTTATTTTACTAATATTCATGTTCTAGAAACTTACCTGCTTGCAACAACCTGTACTCTTCATTTTCAGAAAATCTTTGGCTTTCAGGCTTGAAGGCTTCTGATTCTTGTTCGGTATTTCTAGCCATAGCTGCCTGCAGTGAACACCTGTGGGTCCTCTCCACCCCAAAGCTATTGATCCAACTTCTGGTTAGAAAAAATCTTTAATTTCCTTTGAGGAGTTATTCTTTCTCCACTTTAATTTCCTGTGCTTTGGGTGGGGTTGACCCCTGCCAGCTCTCAGGGTAGGCCCTAATCAGCCTAAACCAATCAGTGTATGGATAACTTTAGCAATGGGATTAGCACGAGTATGATCACATAGCCTAAGTGGACTAACAAGAGTCAGACCCAGGACTTCATGTACACTGGAGAGAGAGGAAAGGGGAGGGAAGAGAGAGAGAGAGAGGAGAGAGAGAGAGAGAGGAAGGGAAAGGAGGGAAGAGAGAAAGGGTATCTATACCCGCTGGGTATAGATTGCAGTAGATGAAAGATCTTGGTGCTGTAGTCTTATACCTATCAGCGAGGAACCTGTCAAAGGCAACACATCGGGGAGATCAGAGACTAACCAAGAGACAGAGGAAACTGGGTCTCGATGACATTGTTTTAACCCTGTGTGAAGCCAAGCCTGAAAACCATCCTATCCCCTGAACTTTTCAGTTTTGTGATCCACTAAATTCCATTTCTGATTAAGTCATTTGGTGTTGGATTTTCTGTGATTTGCAGCCAAAAATATCCTGAATACACTATTCGTTTTTCTTTAGACACTCACAGCAAACGTTTCTTTACTTGCTTTATCTTCTTTTGTGTGCTGGCATTGCTGCTGACCAGGGGTACGTGGTCCTTACTCTTATTTTCCTGTGGACTTTGAATTTATAGCTTTCCACTGAGCTTGATTTCTGTGTCCTCTCATGGGAATGCCTGACCTTGATCCCACAATCCCACATTCCACCTGCAGTGCTGTCTCCTGAGTCACCAACACTGTCTTAAGCCAGACTCATGATTTTGGTTTCTACCTTGCCACTCCCTAGGTTCAATATCTGGTACAAATTTTAATCAAATTATTATAACTCATTTAGAACTAAGCACAGGAATAATTTTACTCTACTCAACATTTATACTGATCTGTGTGTGGTCCGAACTAGGCAAACAGCTCCAAGCAACTTTCTCTTCGAACCATGCTATATACATTTTGTTTCTGCCTGTCCAGGACCTCTCTGAGCCTCAGAAACCAATTTCACCATAAAAGTCAAGTTTTATTAACTTCCAGAGGGAACCTGAGAGGAGAGAAGAGGGGGCCAGGGTGCACATTAGGATAGGATGCTTGTACTTCTTTTAGAGATGTGATGGAGACTGCCTGGGAGTCACATTCATCAGTTCCAACCTAACTTCTAATATGAGCTGAAAATCTGTGCACTCACATATGTTGGTAAAGCCCAGTGAATCATCACAAAGCCGGCATCTCAGGGTGTCTGTTCCTGCTGTATAGACACTCAAATTCCTGAAAGTGTCTGGAAGCAGAGGTGCCACCCAAGAAATAACACTTCATCCTTTTGGATTTTCCTGTAAGACAGGAAGAATTGTGAACTATCTTTTCTTGATTTGTAGATGAAAGTAGCAGAGACTAAGAATCATGGGACTACAGAATGTGTATCAGAGCCTGAAGGGCCTAAAATTAGTTAACTTGTTCTTCTAATTTATAGATAGAGGAATCAAAGTTCAGAGATATCAAGTGACTTGTCCAAGGTCACTGAGTCAGCTGGTGGCAGAGTCAGGATGAAGATTAAGGTCTCTTTGCTTCCAAAGCAGTGCCCTTTTAATTACGTCCTCTGGGCCTTTATAATCAGCAATAGAATGGCTTCAGGGTCCTACACGAATATTTGACTTTTAAGGACGTATTAGTTTCAGGAAAAGTTCAGATTTAGTCCTTCATGTAAGGAAGTATCTCAGTTAGCTATTTTAAGGTAACAAATGACCTAAAACTTAGTGAATTAAAAAAACAATCATTTATTATTTTTTGCAAGTTCATTGAATGGCTAGAGCGTGTCAGGCCACTTGCAGCAATGTTCACTCGTGTGTCTGCTGTCTGATGGAGACTGATATCTTTTTAGGAGGGGCTCAGCTGGGATGGCTCATCTCTGCTCTATGTGGTCTTTCATCCTCCAGCAGGAAAACCTGGCATGGCAGCTGGGCAAGTTTCCAAAAGAGAGAACGGGAGTGCTCAAGTCCTTTTGAGAGGTAGACTCGGAACTCATGCTATTTTGCTTCCATCACTTTCCATTAGCAAGAGCAATTCATGAAGCCAGCCCAGATTCAAGGAGTGAGGAAAGAGACTCTACTTCTGGGTGGGAAAGTGTGCAAAGTCACATTTCAAGAAGCATGAACGCAGGAAGGGAAATAATTATGGATTTACAAACAACTTACCTCAGGAAATGTGATGGCCTCTTGTTTCAAATAAGTGCCTAAACCATCCTAGTTCTTGGCATAAACATAGCAGGAGCTTGATATCTACATATCAAATGAGTTTTTCCATCTCACTGTTAATGGGAGTTCATGTGGATGAGCTTATGATGTGTGTGTATCTGTGGGGTTGTGCGTATGTTTATGTGTACATGTGCATATGTACATGTGAATTTGTGTTCTTTTAGGTCTTTTGAAGTGCAGGCTTCTGCAAGAACATCTTATAAAGACAAGACATTTCAGGACCAAAGATAGAAGCCTAACCTGAGTGTACAGGTTATGTAAGGCCTCCTAGCAGAACCCATCTCAAGTGGCAGGCCATAAATTAGACTCCATTCCTGGTAGCAATAGCACGTTGGGTGATAGTTTTCATTTTCTGAGATCAGAAAATACACAAATTTATATGCACAGAAAAAGTGTTTCCTGGAAATCAATCTCAAAAGGAACACACCAGGGAAGGGAGATCAGCTTTGTACACAGCCACCATCGAGGGGTCTTGACCCTCAGGAACAAAAACACTTTCAGCCCCTGATCCCTGAGGGGTCTTGGCCACTACCACTTCCAACATTTCAGTACATTCTAACCCACCTACGCTTTGTGGCCTCGGAGTGGACAAAGTCCATACCTCTTAGCTCAGCCACACTGAAGTTACAGACTTTGCTATAGCTAATATTAATCACTGCGTAGCTGCTGAGTACCAGACACTTGGCTGGGTGCTAAATGTATAGAATGAAAATAACAGCATGACCCCTGCCTACATATAGCTCACAGTCTAGTAGGAAAGGAGACATTAAACAAGGAAATAGTCTAATACATAAATATATAAAAATTGCGATAAACAGTATGAAGGAAAACAGCAGGATGTTTTAAAAGAGAATAAGAAGAAGCCAATCAGTTTGGAACGGGTCATTGAGAAAGCCCTCCCTAGAGAGGCGAAGTCCCAGCTGAGACCTAGAGGACATAAAAGGGTCAATCATGGAAAGGAAGAGGCCATTTTAAGCAGAAGAAACAGCGGGAACAAAGGTCCTGGGGCAAGAAAAAGTTTAGTGCTTAAGCACCTGAAAAGAGCTCAATGGAACTAAAATCTAGTCAGAGAGAAGTTCAACATGAGAGTATAAAAATAGCAGGGGCCAAATTACGCATGGTCTGGTAGGTTATGTTATGGAGTTTGGACTTTAGTGTAAGAGAAATACTAAAATAGTGTAGTGTTTTCTCAGATCTTTTCAGGAAATTCAGCTATGGCAACCTTAATCCCCATTGAGAATTCCTAGGTTAGCAAAGATTCTAGGAAACCAAGAGGGAAATAACTCTGGTTCATCTCCCTGTCCCCAAAGTGAACGGGTTTGCAAAACAACTTCTTGGACTTCAGGGCTCAAAGGGTGCAGCTTCCTTGGACCAAGCCGTATGACCTCAGATTGCATGTTGGTCCCCTGCCAGGCTTCGTAGACTTTTTTTCTCTCCTAATACTTGTCTTCTCTTCTTCTCATACACTATGAGCCCAGAATGTATTGCTTCCACCCACCTCAGCCTTGGTCATTCCTATCTTTGTTCTCACCTCTTCCTGCCTGGATCCTGGATTACACCTCCCCTGACCAAGACTTCAGGACTTTCAATCAGCACAAACTCGACACTTCACTCCTTCAGTCTCCCAGAGGTCCTGCCTCTTTTCTCTCCCCTGGGCCCATTTACTTGCTAAATGGTCAATGACTCCGTCTCTTGGGAAAATCTTAAATTTGTCATTGCTTTGAACTAATGGCTGCTAATATTTCACCACCAGTAACCCCTTTTAGTCTTCCCTCAATCCTTTCCACCATCTTAATGGAAGAAACATGTCGCATCTAATAACAATAGCTAATCTTTATGAGCACGTTTTATATGCCCAGTATCGTCTTAAGTGCTTTCCATGCAATACCTTATTTAATCCATGTACAATACCATAATACAAGGCTGGCAGATGGTATTTTCTGAAAGTAACCACATATCTCCTGTTTCTGATATCCTTCTAGACCCTCTCCACTCCCCCATTAGGAGGCAGAGCTTAATTCTCTGCCCTTGAGCCTGGCTGTCCCATGAATTGCTTGTAATCAATAAAGTGCTATGGAAGTGACTGAGTGATTTCTCAGGCTTAGACCCCAAAAGTGATGCAGCTTCCCCTTATTAGCCAAGAATTTCTCTTTTGTAGTTCTGAGCTGCTATATTAAAAGTTCAGTCGTAAGACTGTTAAGCTGGAGAGACCATGGGTACACACTCCTGGCTGTACTCACAGCCGACAGCCAGCACCACCTGCCATGCATGGAGTGAGCATCTTGCATGCCCAGCTCGGTTAAATCTTTAGACAGCAGCAACCCCAGATGACGTCTGATTGCAATCATATGAGAGCCTCCAATCAGATCTGCCCAGCCACGCCTTCCCCATACTCCTGACCGACAAAGCCACAAGTGATCATTTTAAACTAGTAAGTTTGGGGATAGTTTGCTACAAAGCAATAAGAACCAGAATAATAGGTATTG
This sequence comes from Pteropus medius, assembly GCF_902729225.1. Classification (NCBI taxonomy): domain Eukaryota; kingdom Metazoa; phylum Chordata; class Mammalia; order Chiroptera; family Pteropodidae; genus Pteropus; species Pteropus medius. The sequence continues at coordinate 2,040,124 of NW_024349803.1, forward strand.
TTGTTGGCCCCGATTTACAGTTGAAGAATCTGAGACCAAGCCAAGCAAATCCACTGCCCAGGGTCAAAGAGCTAATCAGTGGTAGGACTGGAATCTTAGGTCTCTCTCGCCACTAAGCCTGTGCTGTTTGTACACTATCCATCGGTTAAGCAGTGGTCTGCACAACTCAGCTATGGGGATGATATAAAGTTCTCAGCATGTGGACCCCTCCCCCCATTCAAGGATGGAACCCAAGTTGAGAGCTCGTATTCTAGCTCATTCATATTGAGATTAACCTCAGGGATTGCCCTCCAGCCTTCCAGGTGGATCCACATGCCGTAGATGACCTACGCATCCTGCCCACCCTGTCATGAAACTAGCAGGGATGTTCTAAAATATGGGAGGATTGTAGGACTTAATTCATGAGGGTATTTAGGGTATTAAGTGAAATCATGTATATAAAGTGCTTATCACACTTCCTGGCATTTGTATATGTTTCATTTAAATGTTCCCTGAGTCTAGAGACAGAAACACACTGAGCTCTACAAACTCCTGTCTCCCTCCTACTGCTCAGTGGAGCCCCTTTAACTGTACTTAATTCACTCGATGGTACTTACAAAAAGCAGTGATTCAAGGTAGAACTCCACCTTCCCAGCTTAGTAAGAAAATATACCCAGAGTGAGAGGAGGCTGTCCTAACGCAGGGTCCCATTTTCTCATTTCTCCATCTGAAGGCAGGTTTGCCATTGTAGAATGATGAAGAATTTTGCTGCCTCTCAGTCTCTTCATATGAAAAATGGAAATGGTATTGATTACTTCATGGTGGATGTGAGTAGTCCATGAGATAAAAAATGTCGGAGCTTAGAGAAGAATAAAAGTTCTTCCCTCCCTCTCTGTTCTTCTTTGGCCCACCCTCTGAAGAGTAGCTAAGGATTATGCCTCTCTTTCCCTCTTCCCCCTGGATCCAGGTAGGTTTTGAATCCTGGAGGTTGACCTCAGAGTTTTGCACACAACCACTGCACTAATGCTCTCCCACTGCACCTGCCACCATCACCTCTTGCTGAGATTCCTGCAGCATCTCCCCACTGGCATTACTGCCCTGCTTTACTCTTCTATAAACCGTCCTCCACACAGCTACCAGAGAACTCCTTCCAAAACACAGCTCTGATTGCATCACTCTCTGATCAAAGCCTTTCGAGGACTCTCCATGTTTCCACAGGATGAAGTCTAGGCTCCTCCAGCTGACCCGTTAATCTCTGTGCAGTTTGGCTCCTGCCTGCCTCTCTCCAGCCTGGTGTCCATGGAACCCTGTTCATCTTACACTCAGGGACACTGGAGTCATCTATGCTTTTTCATTCTGCCGCATCTTGGTTTATTCGATTTCTTATTCCTCCTGAAATGCCTCTTCATCACCTGAAAACGCCTACTCATCCAACCCAAATATGAAGCTCTCCCTGACCCACACGGGCCCCTGGCTCTGCTCTCTGCACATCCTGGGCTTGTTCCCCTTATGGTGTCCATCACCTTGGAAGGCAACAATTTGCCTGCAGACCTATCTGTCCCAGCAGACCATGAATTCTTGGAGACAGGACCCTCGTTAGCTACCTGACACCTCCCACAAGACCAGCACAATAAGGCATTAATGAACAAGTGCTGAAAAATTTTAGATATGAAAATTGTTACTATTATTATAATGGCACCATACAGGTAACAGTGCCTTTGGGACTCCAACCTATCACCTTGGCTTCCTATAAGAATGCAGCCTCAGCAACTCTGCCCATGTACCTCTTCTTCTCCTAGGTGCCACCAAAACCCATGTGTTGATAGGTTTCAGCATCTAGACACACCCCCACTTCATCTATCTTTCTCTTCTCACTATCCCAGCCCCCCAGACTCCTTCGGATACTAGAGAAGAGAGCTTGCTGCTTCCATCACCAACCTAAACCAGGGAGGGGCAACTCCTAGTCTACCTTTTGGACCTCCTGCTTTCTCACCTAGGTTTAGTTAAGACAAAACAGAATGTTCAAGAGATGCATTTATTGAGCAACCAGGGAAAGCAAAAAAGAAAGAGGTGGCTAGTGAATGTAAGATTTTTATGGACTCTAGGCTTCCGTTTGTGTCTGCCCTCCATACTAGGCTGTATGCTTCTTCAGGGCATCTTAGACCCATTGAGAATATTTGTGGAATGAATGAATGAATGAAAATGAATAAATGGTGTCGTTGAGTCACTCACCTTGGCAGATTATTTGCTCAATTCTTTCATCAGGACACTGCTAAAAGCCACCCTGCTGGGTCACTTGTGTAAGTGTTACTGGAAAACACTGCAATAGATGCCTTGTCGGAGGTGCAGGAAAGCTGTTCCTTCAGGATTTCCCAGGGCACAGGATGCTTCAAGGCCGAGTCCCGGTCAAGGAGAGGAGACGCTGGAGGAGAAGCAACATTTTCTTATGGCCCGAGACCGGAATTCCAATTGTCCACTTGAAAGGGATACCATCATCCAACTAATCTCTGCTCCAGCCCTCAGGGTAGACCTGTGAGAGGCTGCCAGAAACCTGCCAGGTGTTTCATTTTTTGAATTGGTGTGTAAATGACATCTAGATGCCTTTCTGGCCAGAGGGAGGTTTCTGCTTAATTCAGGCTCTGGAGAGATGTCTCAGGCAACCCAGCAACCCGCAGCCCTAGCAATGAGGTTTATCTAATTGTACATGCAAACCCACCTCTCTGTTCTGCTTCAGGAGGCTTTGCTATTTCTTGCACACCCTGCAATGCACGAGCTGTCACCTCTTCTGTGAAGCCTTCCCAGCCACGTGGCTCACAGCCTCCACTGGAGCCCCCTCTCCCCAGACTACATCACTCACACATAACCCACCCAGGTACCCATTAGCTTTTGCTACTTAATAATTACCACATAATTTATAGACTTAAAGCATTAAGCGTTACGAGCTCATGATTGGGTGGGTGTTTATGCTGGACTCCAACAGCTTCAGTCACCTGCCTGACAGGTAGGTACTCTTGGCTGGGGACACGGAGCCACCGAGCCACACATATCTCCCATCCTCCAGCAGGCTAGCCTGAGCTTGTTCACATGACAGAGGCAAGTTCCCAGGTGACAGCAAAAGCAGCAGGGTTTCTTCAAGTCTAAGCTTGGAACTGTCACAAGGTCCCATTTGCCTCATTCTATTGGTTAAAGCAAACCACAGAGGTCAGTGTTGGTTCCAGGGTCCAGAAACAGGTTCCCCTCTCAAAGGGAGGAGCTTTGAACTCACATTGCAAAGAGGCATGAATACAGGGAGGGAAAATACCCATCCACCACAAGGGGTCTGTTTTTGCTGTTTCGTTATTTCAACTTGAATCTGATAAGGAGTAGGTCTGAGGCTGAAATCTGTGGACTTGGACTCCAAAGTAACTGTCAAGAGAAAGTCTAGCATTTCACCTGTAGCTTGTGCTTTGGTGGCTACAGACCTAGATTTGTGTTCTGTCTCTGCCACTTACTCTTCATGTGACCTTGGGATAGTCACTTGTGCCTTTTGAGCTTCCATTTTTCTTTTCCACAAAATACAGATATTACTAATTCCGACCTCACAGTGTTGTTGTAAGGATTAAACGAGATATGGGTGTAAAGCCCTTAGCACAATGCCGGGCATGAAGTAAATGCTGAATGAAAGTGGCATTTATTATCAGTATTATCGTTAAAAACAAAAGTCATTATTTTACCAGCCAAAACCTAAAGCAGGGGAATCCTCATCTCAAATTCTTATACTAAAAGTTCCTCAAGGGCACGAACTGTATGTACAAAAATATTCACTGCAGCTTTGTTTATAATAGAAAAAGAATTTGAAAGCAGCATAAACATCCAACGACAGGGGGTTGGCTAAATGAATTTGAGTACATTGACCCAAAGGGTTGCAGTGTAGTCATTAAAAATGATGTAGAGCTGTGTGTGCTGACATTGAACGCCGAACAAGACTTATTGTCAAGTGGAAAAGTTTATAAAGTAGTACATTTAAGTACATCGCCATCTATGTAGATGTATTTATGTGTAGATATACCCATAGAAATCTTGGTGGAAAGACAAAACGTTTAATGTGTCTATCTTTATGTGAGATTATAGGATCCTACCCCCCTTTATCCTAGCTTTTCTAATTCTTCTGTGATAAAATGTGTTACTTAACTAAATTTGTCTATTATATTTCAATAAAACCGGGGAAAAAAATTACAATGGGACAGTAACTCTTGGATCACCAAGAAGATAGGCTTCAAAACTAATGCCATGTGCCAGGCCTTGAACTTGGCACTAAGAGTTTTTAAGCCCTTTAACATCAGGCTCTGTGCTGGGTGCCTGATTTGATGAAGCTGACTACTCCATGGGGATCTGGGTGTGTTCGCAGGAATTCTCAAGGGCCCAAGCAGTTTACACTTGACCTGTAATGTTGGAGCATTTTTTCCCTGAGGAAAAAATTTCTCTTCCTGTTCCTCAAAACACCTCAACAGTCCCCACGAAGTCAGTGTTATGGGGAGAGATGGCAAAGCTGTCCTCAGTGCCTGCTCCATTCCCCACCCAGCAACATGAGAAATAGAGGGAGAAGGACTGGCCCCAGGAGCCCAAGCTTGCAGCCCAGGCCATGGAGGTAGATGGGGTTCCAGGGCTGGAACAGTGGGCTGTAGGATGCCAGCTTCTCGTCTTGCCTTCATGGCCTGGGCCTAAGGGAGAGTGTGAGTCCAAAGCAGCACTACCAACAGAAAGGAAAGGAGATAGCACTCCCCACCCTATTTAGAGGCGCAGAGTTATTAAAACTCAAAAATGTCCATTAGCCATAATTTCACCCCAGAGACCCTTCAGGCTTTCAGGGAAATAAATGAACAGTCCACTCTGTAGCCCTGTCTCTCCCCATCTCACCTTAATCCCCAACTGACTTCGCTCTGAGTCTCCGTGCACTCTCCTGGGCCCTGAAGCATCTCCATTAGGTCCCTCCCTTACCAACTGGCCCCGTTCCTCCCGTAGAGGCCCTGTGGGTCAGTGTATCCTCTTCTGAGTCTGCCGAAAGCAAAATTAACAGTCCCTAGCACTCACACATGAGGAGATTTGATGCTTTTCCCCGGAAAGGTATTTGTCACAGCCTGAACTATTAAGCACGGGTAAAAGTGGGTTACCTTGATGAAGCGGCCATGGCTGAATTCTGGCAGCTGGGAAAGACTGGGAGTAGTTGCTGAAATGGCAAAATGACTGGAGACTCAAGGGACATGAGAACTGGGGGATTAAGATAACGAAGAAAACAGGGTTTAGGAGAATAATATACTGATTTTTAAAATATTTAGCTGAGTCATCTCCCTCCCGTGTCTTTGGGTAGACCAACAGACCATTTCCTTGGTTACTCACAGAGAAGCATGGTGGATATGGCATCCGCCCTTGGAATGCCAAAACGCAAACGTTTGTAGGCGTGTGTGGATGTAATGTTGAGTCACAATATTGTTAATTATGAGGAAGTTTAGGAATTGAGGCAAACTTTCTCCCACCCCCATTCGCTGACAATTAAGGCAGGCTGGCTGTGAATTTCTAGCCATCATCCTTTTCTTTTCCGACTCCCGTAATTGGGTTAGAATGCCTGTTAAACTAGCATGCCTCCAGAACTTGAGCTAAGTTAGAGTCCTTCATAAATTAGGCAATAAATTGGAATATGTTTCCCCATCTGCTATCCAAATTTAGGATATCTGTGATTTCTCATGAGGCACTAAGATATACAGCAAAGCCCAGGCTTCTGTGGTATTTACGGTGCTTGGAAGGTGTATGATAGTGGTGGAAACTCTGGTCTGTGGCCTTGGACAAGTATCTTAATCTCTTTGTGCGTCTCAGTATTTTCATCAGCAAAGTGGGAATAATAAAAGCACCTGCCTCATACGGTCGTCATGAAGTTTAATAAGGTAATCCGTGAGAAATGCTTAGAACGCCATCTGGCAGAGAGGAATTCAGCAAACATTAACAACCCAACTACTGCAATTAAAGTTCATAAAATTCCAAGAGCATAAAGGCATCCCAGTACAAGAGACACACAAGGTAAAGGTGGCATTGATGAGCTCTCTCTCAGACAAGGTGGCCTCCCTGTCACAACTGTCTGTCTTAACCCAGCTCAGGTGAAACCCAAGTCCCTGCCCAACTTCACGCCTACACCGTTTCAGCTGGATGTGGCTGGAGGAAAACCTCAAACCATGCTGATTGCTCTCTCAGTTCATGTTCACCAACCTCAGACGGGCCTTTGGTGCAACCTGGTTAATCATCCTACTTGCGCTTGGCTCATGTTATCTCTAGAAAATTATCTTATACCTCCTTCCTCCTCCATCTCCTCCTCACTCTTAGCTATAACCTTGCTTCCTAGTTCCTTGAGAAAATGGAAACTCCGAGAGGATAGCTTTCACAGGTTTCCAGCGCCTCAGCTAACAGCCTGATTGACACCTGCATTTTTGCCCGTATGTGCTACTCTGTCTACTGTTGACCTATACGCGTGTTTGTCCTGGGTCACTGTCCCACCACTCATTCACTAGGTCTCATCCCTTAATGTCTGGGAAAGAAGCCTGTCAACCTGAAAAATATCTACTTTATTTCCCTCACATCAATTTTCTTTCTCTTTTGGACCATTCTCATAAGCATCCAAATGTTGATTTAAAAAACAAACAAACACCTTCTGCATTACGCGTCTCTCATCCCAGATGCTGCCCCATTTCTCCACTGTCTGTACAGTGAAGCTTTTCAGAAGCATTGCCTGTACTTGCTCTAGCTACATTCTCACCTCCACCTCCCTTGAACCCGCTCAACCAACTTCCTTTCCTATGGCTCCATCCAAAACAGTGCTTGTCATGGTCACCAGTGCCTTCATGCTGCCTAATCCAGGTTGGTTCTCAGGCCTCACCATTCTTCGCCTCTCAGTAACAGCTGACACCATTGATCACTCCCTCTTCCCTAAAACACTTTCTTCTCTTAGTTTCTGATCCTCCTTTTACCTTATTTGGCAAAGTTTTCTCAACCTCGTTTGCTGGCTTCTTCTTATCTCTCTTGTCTTTCAACACCGAAGTGCAGTTTAGCTCAGTCTCAAACTCTTCTCAGTCTGAACAATGTTGTCTTACCTGGTTTTGTGACTTTAAATACCATGTCTAGGCCAATGGCTTCCAAAGATGTGTCTCCAACCCAGACATTATTTATTATCTCTCTTTGAATATCTAATGGACATCTCTAACCTAAAGTATCCAGAATTGAACTCCTAATAGCTATCCCCAAACGAGCCCCTTTAAAAGTCGTTCTCTCTCAGAAAATGGCACCTTTCGTCTTACATTTGTTCGTGCCCCAAGTCTTGGAATGATCTCAACTCCTCTCTCTCTACCTTTCCATATACAATTTGTCAGCAAATCCTGTTGGCCCTTCTTTTAAAATCGAGCCAGAATAAGAGTACTTCTTGCCACCACTAATGCTACCATCCTGGCCAAAGACATCATCATCTCTTACCGGGATTATTTCAATAACCTTTTCTATAGACCAAATATCTGTCTCTGTAAAATATATATGTTGAAATCTAATCCCCAATTTGATGGTAGTAGACGGTGGAGCCTTCGGGAGAGGTGAGTAGGTCACAAGGATGGAGTCATCATGAATGGGATTGTACCCTTATAAAAGAGGCCCCAGAGAGCTCCCTTACATCTCCCACCATGTGAAAACACAGTGAGAAGACACCTTTCTATGAATCAGAAAGTGGGTTCTCAGCAGTTACAGAATCTGCCAGCACCTTGAATTTGGACTTCCTAGTCTCCAGAGAAATAAATTCTTTTTGTTGTTTTTAAGCCATTCAGTTTACGGTATTTTTGTTACAGTACCCCAAACTGACTTAAGACAGCCTATAATTGGTCCTCTGGCCTCCACTACAGCACGTCTATTCTTAATAAAGGAGCTAGGTGGATTTTTGACCCTTTAAAAGGATCAGATTGTGGCACTTCTCTGCTACAAACTCTCCTTTAACTTTCCATTTCACCTTGAGAAAAAGCTAAAGGCCTTGCAGTGGCCCCTGCTGCCTCCAGGACTCTTGGCGACATTGATTCTATTCTATCCACACTGACCTCCTTGTTCCTTGACTGCATCACACCTCAGAGCCTTTTCAGTCCTTGATACTCTCTCTCCCTAGAAAGCTCTTCCTCCAGGTGTCCACATGATTTATGTCATTCAAGTCTTTATACACATGTCATCTACTCAGAGAGAACTTCTCCAACTGTCTCAACCCTGTTTCTCCCTATCTCCCTTACTCTGCTTCATTACTTTCCACGTTACTTCTCCAATAACGGGGCTTCTAATTTGTTTTGTTCACCGCTATAACCCCAGAATCTAGCACACTTAGTTCTCAATGAACCTTTGTTTAATGAATAAATAAATGAAAATTAGTCTACCCTTCAGTTAACCCCCTGTCATGGGCATGCAGAGGTTACAGTGTTGGGCTGGCAGTGTGGTAGCGTCAGTGGAAGGGACCTGGGAGTTGGAATAATTTTGTAGCTTATAAATTATTTATGAAAATCTCTCTCACAAAGTCAGATTTGGCCTGGAGCATGAGGACAATCAAGTTTTCTAAGGTTCTACAATTCTAACATTTCTTTTTCTTTTTTTTTTTTTTTTTTTTTTGGCATAAAGCGCCTGGTTTTCCTAGGTGGTCTCCCATCCAAGTTCTAACCAGGCCCAACCCTGCTTAGCTTCCAAGATCAGATATTGGGCTTGATCAGGGTGGCATGGCCATAGACCATGGACCGTGGCTCCATTGGGGCGCAAGCCCAGGACCTTCTTCGTGTAAAGCAGACGTGCTAACCGCTACACTATGAAACCACATCCATAACATTTCTATCTTAGTTTATATAACTCCAGAGACTACCACTGCTGAGGTAGGAGAAGATCCATGAATGAATGACGTATGTACCAAGCATTTGCCGTAGGTCTCCAGACCACTGTGGAATATTACTCCATGGGCATGTTATGCCTCCATTAAAACCCTCTGGTGGGAGGAGAGAAGGAGTAGTTAGGGGGATCATTTTATAAAGTATATAAGTGTCTAACCCATGTACTGTATACTTGAAACTAAAATAAATTTTTAAAAAACCCTCTGGTGGGGAGGGAGGGCTCTTTTTTTTCTGCTCTTCCCTGAACCTATGATTGTAACATGAGTTGGGCATATAGTAAAGTCTCTTTGATAAATTGATTGCTCCAAAATGTAAGACCCATGAAGGTTTTGGAGATGTTCTGCATAGAACATCAGTTTACCATCTGACTCTGTAATTAGCACTTTAACTAATTGATTGCTCTTTATAATTATGGTGAGCTTGCGTACCTGTGTTCTTGTCCTGGCAGAGATGTGTTGGACAGTGCTGCTATAAACCCCACATTTCAGTGGTTTAACAAAATAAAAGTTTATTTTTCAGCCATGAAAAGTCCAGTCAGGTATTTGGAGGGTTGCCTTCTATGAAGGAATTCTGTTGACCCAGGTCTGTTATCTTGTGGTTCCACAAACCCTTAGGATATTGTAATTCTCTGTTACACCCCCTTCTGGAAGACATGGAAGGAGAGCAAGTGTCATGTATGTGAGGATCCTATGAGCCAGGCAGGAAGTGGCAAACATACCAACTCTCGTTCCATTGGCCAGAATTCACTCACATCAATCACAGCTAGCTACAAGGGAAGCTGGGAGATAATATCCAGCTATATGCTCTGGAGGAAAAAATAGTTTTGTTGACCAGCAGTTTAGTGACTCCAATAATGGAGGAATTGAAGGTCAATGTTAGCCTGACCCAGGCCACATAATGACAACTTGGGTAATCTTGGATAAGTTAAAATTACTATCTTCAGTTCTCTCTTTCCAAAATATTCTCTTCCCCAATCTTCTTTTCTCCCCATCCTATTATCCCTTTTATAAGGGTGAAGAGTTTAAGATTTCTTTGTCCACTCTTTGGCTGGTTTTTCATTTTTTAAGGTTCTACTGATTGGCCTATCTCACAACCTTTGCTGACATCTAACATATGCTACATAGAGGTTTGATGGAAATGTCCATTTTGTTATACTATTATTATCAGTTATTGAAAGTGTCCCAGCAGAAGCAACAACATATGCAAAGGCTGTGAGGCAGGAAAGAGCTCAGGGTGACAGAAGAGCACCTATGGCCTGGAAGCTCAATTTGAGGACACTGGTAACGGAGTAAGCATCTTGAGTCTACCATGATCAGCTGTGTGAGCTTAGGCAAGCTATATGATGTCCAGGGCTGCTTTCATTTCTCTAAACTAGGATAAGAGAGGCATTGATCTCATAGGTGTATATGAGGATTGAATGAGGTAACACTGCTAGAGCACTTAGAACTATGTCTGGCATGTTAGCTATTTTTGTTATAGTATCACCACTATTTTGTTATGATTATCAGCCATCTTTTGCCTAAGTTCTTGGTTCAGAGAACTTTTCCTTCTAGGCATTTTCTTCCTTTTTAATCCAGTGCCCAAATGACACAACTACCGCTCCTTGAAACAGAATGCATATTTCTTTCTTTTCTTACCTTTTTTTTTTCTTTTGGAAGCTTAAACAATACATATTTATTCTTTCACAGTCTGGAATCCCGAAGTCCAAAATCAGTTTCCCTGGACAAAAATTGATGTATTGGAAGAGCCATGCTTTCTCTATAGGCTTTAAGAGAAAATACATTTCTTGCCTTTTCCATGTTCTCTGTTAAACACATTTTTCTTATAGATGCTGCAGCTCAATTGAAATCCAAGCTTTGGCCCTATGGCCCAACTTTTCAGATGCCGTGTATTCCGAGCGCTTGAACTTTGATCAGCATCAGATTCATCTGTCTACTCTTGCCCTACTTTTCCATAATTACACTTGCTTTGTGCAGCTCGAGTCAGAGTTACATTTGTTGGATTGGTCATTCTGGAAATCCTTACTTTGCCAGGAGTTTCAGGTTCACCCATGCTGCAATTGTCTTTAAATTTCAGTTCAGAGTCAGATCCAGGAGTCTCTCTGAAGCCTGTCAGAATCAAACCCTTGTGAATGAGAAGAGCTTGGTCAAGCTCTCTGATGCTCCCCATGGGCCTCCTTCCTCAGCCAGAGAGGTATCCTTCCCTGCTCCTCCTGGACTTACTCCAGACAAGAAGGAGTCAATAGGATGGCCAGAAGGTCCGCCAGGTGAGGACCTCTGGAAACAAGAGATCCTTACAACCGTAGGAATCTCTAGTCCCCTGTCTGATGGCCTTTTACTCCAAGTAACAGGCAACAAACAGCCATTCCAACAGGACAAAGGGATTCTGACAGCTCGTGGAGTTCACTGTAGTAGAGATGTAAGCTGAACAGAGCTGATTTGCTTCTGACATCCCTCTGCAGCATTCACCTGCACACACACACAAAAAAAGGTTTAACCCTTCACAGAGCCTGTCTCTAATTTACCTCTAATTATTCATTCATTTGATCAGTTAATGGAGAATTTAATAAACACTTATTATGTTGTAAGTACTAAGATCAGCATTAAACACACCAATATAAATAAGGCTGCTTCTTTCCTTGAGAAACCCATGGTCTAAAAACAAAACAGTTTATATAATAGAGTCCAAAATACTGCAGCAGAGGTGAGCAGTAAGTATTATGGGAACACAGAATAGGAAGGGGGCAAATTTTGCCTGCCAGGGGATGGTGAGTCAGAGACAGCTTCACAGAAGAAGGAGCATAGCAGTCTTGAGGAAACAGAAAATCAGGAGTGTGCTAATAAGGTTATTTTGGTTGTGAGTTAAAAAACAAAAAACAAAAAACAAAACCAGACTGGTTAGTTTAAGTACAAGAGAGTTATTGTAGGGGTCCTAGTTGTTTCGAGGAATCCAAGGAAGAGAAGAACAAGTACATCTCAAGAATGGCAAAAACTCAGAAGTTTGGGAGATCTTGCCTCAGGAATCTACAATCCATCCTTCTAGAGGGCATGCATGGTCAGAACTCTCCTCCACCAACTCCTCAGCTCTGGGTGTCTGAGGCCAAAACTCCAGATTCTTAGAAGAACCTGACTTGAGTCAGATGTCCATTCCTGGCTTATTTAGCTAGACCTGAGAATCCAGCTAGATAGTTCAGACCTAGTCACTGAATCTAAAATAGTTCTCAAGGAAGAGGGGTTATCATGAGTTTGGTGTCCACCCCAAGAGAGGGCTATTGCAAGGAGAGACAGGACATTAGGTTGAAGAGAGCAGCACTGGCAAATGCATTGAGGTATTGAGGCAAAACAGCAAGTTTGAGGGCACTTTCTTAGTGCAATCTCTGTGACATTACACGTACACCGAATATCCATTAATCATGTCATGTTTTGTGTGCCTGAAAGGAACCCATTATGTCAAATAGGTATTAGACTTATCAGGGTGATCATTTTATAAGTTATATTTAATTACTATGTTGTATGCCTGAAATTAATATAATATTGTATGTCAACTGTAATTGAAAAATAAAAAAGAAACCTGTTAGTTACAGTTTTTTAAGTTAAGGTTTGTTGGCTAACTTAAGCAAAAATGGAATTTATTAGAAACCTACAAGGGATGAGGGGGTCACAAATTGAAAGAGAGGTGGGAAAAAAAATCACACTTGGAATTGAAAAGACCTGAACACCTCCAGGAAATCTTGCTGGCAGACACCTCTCTGCCTTCCCCTTCTCACCACTGCTAGAATGAATAGAGTTGAACAATGTACAGTATGTGTAATAAGGTTTCTAGAGAGCTGGCAAATTGCGTTTTTGTCATAACTTACAGGATGAACATTAAAGAGCGAGTTATATGTCTCTTTATGTAGTTGACCTCCCCGCTGCCTCCTGCCCAGCGTTTTTCTCACTTTTCTAACACCTTCTCAATTTCCTTTTGAAGAATTATCTCCTTCTGGTGGATCCTCCCACTCAGTGCCTTGGTATAGTCAAAAGTAAACCTATGAATAAAGCCCATCTCTTCAGACTGTCTCCCTAAACTTTGAATTGTGAGCAGGGGCACAAGATGCAACACATTGTTCTTAGTGAGATGTCAAATCTAGATGTCAATTTTTCAGCACAGGAGCTGAAGGAGTCCCTGGGGGATGCTCCGACAGTTGATCTTCCACTCACTGCCCTGGTTCAGCCAAGGGTATGCCTAAGACCGAACTCAGTGATTCAGATCCCCGCTCTCCATCTTCATTGGGAGTCTATATTAAGGAAAAGGGGAGGCAGAAAATCACCCTCACTCAGCAAAGCAGCTCTCTGTCCTTATTGACTATGGCAAAGAAATTAAAGCATTTTGGAGTTCCCATAGCAAGAAGTAAAGTAAAAAATTTTTAGGGGTTCATGCTAGCTGGCCACCATTTATAAAATTGTGTAAGCTATAGGAAGAACCCAGGAGGTGTGGCTTTGTAAATCAGTTTAGGCAGGCACTCATTCTTATTGGACAACGCATGTGCTCTGATTGGTCAGTGCAACACACTGATTCATTGACACTAGTGCCATGTAAGCTGTATTCTGGATTTCATCTCTATTTACTATGTGTAAGGCACTTTGCCAAGTGCTTTACAGACATCACCTCAAGATTTATTAGGTATGGGTCTTATTTTGTGGGTTTTATTTACTTCATAGAAGGGGAAACAGGTTCAGAGAGGCTGACTCCCCGTCTGTTAGTAGTACAACTACAGAGTGGTGGACTCAGGATTTGAACTCAGAGCCCATTCTCTTCACTGTAGTTATCTTGCCTCAGTTACTTAAGATTACTCACATCTGCAGAACAGTCTCACTTTGAATTTATGGCTCTTTGAGCCATGGCTTGAAGTGTTGTTTTTATCTTGACTTTCACTTATTGAGTTGGCACATGCAGAGAACACAGGTGCAGGTGGAATCTGAGAGTACTAGAAAAACTGGCCTTGTTTGGAGATTCGACCACATCACTGATTTTATCCTCGACCAGCAGAACTGTTTGTCCAAACGCAATCCTACGTGGAAGCTCGGTGCTGGAAACACTAGTGGCTCTGGTTGAAGAGGACCCCAGTGTGAAAACCGTTGGTCTGGAAGAGAGTTGAGATCCACCCGGCTGTGGTGCTCTCTGAGGTGAGGTAAGCCGGGTTGGCGTGTGTCAGCGCTCTCCTTGCACACACATTGCTCTGTGAAGCTCTGGTTTGGTATCTGGTACCACAGAGGTAGCATTCCCCAGCCCTGCACGATCTGACCAGGCTACAGCGTCACCGGGCACCTCAGCCCCTGAGAGGTGTGGGCTGGAATTAGTCTTCTTCTGAAGAGCTGGAGACCGCACGTGAATTCAGGTTCTCGCAGTTCTGTGATATTGTCCCTATCCTTCTACTCAGGTTTCTGCCTCCATTTCTCTCTTTCTCCCACAATTACCACCGAGCCAGGAGCCTTGTCCTAAATCCCAGCTTGCTCGGCATGGCCCTGATTCACTGCTCAGGCCTTTCCAAGATCCTGTCCTCATCTTTCCTCTTCTGCTCCTCTGAACAGACTATTTGAATTACACCACAGTGTCACAGGATGGGAGATTGGGTCCCTTGGAAGCAGACCCTGAAAAATTCATGTGAAAGTGATTTGTTATGAAGTGTTTCCAGAAAAACTCAGCAGGGGAGTGGGTAAGTGGGACAAGTGAAGGAAGAAGCCAGGCAACTTGTTATCTCAAGCAAAGTCTCACACAGGGTAACTTGGGTTTAATTTTATAAAGGAACTCTGAAGACAACTCGGCACACCTCAGCACGGCCCCAGTCAAGGGCGAAGGAGTTGAAGGGGTTATACCTTTTTGGCTCTCTGTGTGCACAGGCAAAGTGAGCTCCACTAGCCCACAGCAACCCTCCAACAAAGAGACACAGGAGTGGAGAGGGAGTTAAAGCTTGCTAGGAGCTGGGTGCACAAAGATGGCTCGGGGATCTTGGAAAAGGCAAGACAGAGCAGCGATGGCATGCACATTACGCTGAGTGTGGCCCCTCATTGGCCATAGCTCCTCTACTGTGATCCACTCTCCCAATGTTTGAGTTTCTTCATGGTGAAAGTGGGCAGACTCTGGTTATTGCCTACTCAATATCCATTCCCTCTTTCTTCCTTCCCCACTGAACCCTGATTTAGAACAACAATGTGCCCATTCCTTGGAGATGTGCCATGATGAGTTGCTAATCCAAATGTGGCAATACTAGTCCTTGCGTTCCTGGAAATTAGGGCTGGACTTTGGACTTTTGGGAGCTGTGAAATAATAGAAAAAATAGATATTAGCCTCTGCCTCTGGTTCTTGGCATAGAGCTCCTAAATCCCTTGGAATTTTCTGGGCAATAGGAATGTCTTTTGTTCTAATGAGGTGACCCTTGGTAGGCTCTTGAATAGTTTCAGAATGGGAGCTGGTCACCAGAAAGACCAGGCCATGGTTAGAAGATGTGGACTTTCAAACCCCACCCCCACCCTCCAGGAAGGAGAGAGGGGCTGGAGATCCAGTTGATGATTGATTATGCCTATGCGATGAAGCCTCCATTAAAACCCCAAAAGTATGAGATTTGGAGAACTTCCGGGATGCTGAACACATCCCTGTGCTGAGAGGGTGGTGGTGGTTCACTCCAGCTCCATGGACAGAAGTTCCTGCGCTCAGGACACTTCCAGAATTTGCCCTATGTATCTCTTCATTTGACTTTTCATCTGTATTTCTTATCACATCCTTTATTTCGTAATAAACCAATCAGTGTAAATGTTTTCCCTGAGCTCTGTGAGCCATTCTAGCAAATTATTGAACCTAAAGAGGGGGTCATGGAAACCATGATGTGTAACTGGTTGGTTGAAGGTACAGATGACAACATGGGACTTGCGATTGGCACCCAAAGTAGTGGAGGGAGTCTTGTGGGACTGAAACCTTAATTTGTATGATCTAATGCCATCTCCATGTAGAACGGAGTTTAACTGTAGGACACAGAGAGTCGCTTGAATGTGGAACAAGCCCCTGCACATTTGGTGACTAAGACTGAGGTGTGGCAGTAGTGGGAGAGTAAAGCAGGAACACAGGAGTGCTTTTGGGTGATTGGACCTGCATGGAAGTCTCCTGAATGATTCTGAGAAAGAATCTAATTCTTTAATAAAAGAGGAAAGGCAGGGTCAAAGCAACCTCTCCCTCTTCCTCCTTCCTCCTTCTTCCTGCCTTGAGAATGGGTGCCATGTCCAGAATTGTAGCAACCATCTTGTAGCCATGAAACAAAATACAAAAAGACCAAGAGCATCCTAAAGGCCAAGAGCACCTTTGACATTGTCCAACTGCCGAGTCATTTCCAGAACCTTCCTACCTCTAAACTTTTTGTGGTGTGAGAAACACAAACTCCTATTTGTTTAAACCACTTTTAACCAACTTTTCTGTTACTTGCATCTGAATGCATTCCTAAGCAATACAGGAGCCTATAGGAGTCTGGTTCGACTTCTCCATGCCCCTGTGAGTACCATATAAAGGATGGATGTGACCTCTCTGGGAAGCCAGTCTCAGAGCACAGCCATCTGCTCAGTCCTGGTTCCATCTGGTCTTGTCTCCTTCCTGTCCTGTGTGGATCATAAAAATGCAAATCTCTTGTGATCAGTCATAAATTAGGAACAGGCAAGGTAGACTAGCAGAATTAGGAACCAGAACTTGGAAAGATTCCCAGAAGAATGGAGAGGGAGAAACTCTTTTATGGGGCCTTTGTTTTATTTCCAAAGGCAAAAAGAGCCAGCATAGACACTCCTGAGATATGGTAATAATATTGATTTTAAAATACAACCACAAATGCAACTACCATTTATTGAACATCTACTATAGTTGATCCTTGAACAACAGAGGTTTGAACTGCATGTCCACTTACCCATGGATTTTTTCAATAAATACTGTAAATGTATTTTCTCCTCCTTATGATTTTCTTAATAAAATTTTCTTTTCTCTAGCTTACTTTGTTGTAAGAATACAATATATAATATATATAACACACATAATATGTGTTAATCAACTATTTATGCTATCAGTAAGGCCTCTAGTCAACAGTAGCCCATTAGTAGTTAAGTTTTTGGAGAGTCAGGAGTTCTACATGGATTTTTGACTGTGTAGGGGGTGGAGGTTATCACCCCTAACTATCACATTTTTCAATTCTCAGCCGTATATGCTTGGTGCTTCATAGTCACTATCTCATTTGTACAACCACTCACTGATGTGATTACTATTACACTCACATTTCAGATGAGAATAATGAGGCTCAGAGAGGTGAGGTCACTCGCCTAAGGTCACTCAAGTAGAAAGGGGCATAGCCTGAACACACATCCAGCCTGTCTGACTCCTGTACTCATGGATTTAATCTCCATGGAGCAGGGCATCCGTAGGTATGAGATGCTCCAGTGGGGTAAAATGTAGGCAGAGGACAGGAAAGGGAGTATTCAAACTTGGCCTTGTCTGCAGTCCACTGCATACTCTCTAGGCTCCACAGAGCCCTTGGATCTTCTTCTATAGTCCTGAAACAATAGCTATTCCTCTGATGGCCAGTCCAGATGCTACAAGTCAACACCAATCTTTAGTTTTGGTTCGCAGAACAACCACCTCTCCATGCACACATACACAAAAGCATTCTTCTAAAGTGTGCTCAAGCCAGACCCTGGCAAGTTATTCACCTGAAGAAGTCTGAGTCTTCCCACCCACTGGCATTTTTGCTATTCTGCTATGGGGCAAGATTCCTGACAACGAGTTTGCCACATCTGGCTTGCATGTCTCTGGAGGCATCTTCATTAGATTGCTCCAAGGGTCTCTTGAGAGCAAAGTCAGTTTGGACTTCTTAAGACTGGACCATTGAGAGTTTGTTCCTGGTTTGTAGCATTTCAGATATCTCGGATCCTTTTAGCTGTTTGCATACCTCTTTCTGAGCTGCTGCAAGTGCTGTGGCTAATGGCTTATGACTGTGACCTTCTCTGGAGATTTGCCCTTGGCTGATATAAAACCATCCCATCCCCCAGCCTAGGGGTTACACTCCTCCCCCCAGGAGCATCCAATGACTGACTGGTGAGAGGGCACAATCACCTGGCCGCTCTGTCTCATTGAGTGACCACACTGCTGTGTGGTTTACACTCAGGAGCACCCCTTGTGTCAGGCAAGGCTAGGCTGATTCTGAGGCCACAGGCTTGCTTGACTCTCCTCCTCCATCCTGCTTTCTTCCTCCCTTTACATTTTTTCCTAAAGAGCCCGTTATCAACAATTATATGCATCCAAATCCCTCAGGGTCTGTTTCTAGGGTATCAGACCTAAGTCAAACTCTATGCTAAGACTACATTTGGCAAATGTCATTAAGCCTTAGGTGCCATTTAGGGACTATTATCTGAAATCCATTTGACCACTGTAGCCAGACAATCCCCCAGCCTCACAGCCTTGTCATCTATGGCTGTTCACCTCATATGAAAGACACTCTTTCACCTCCACTCTCTATCTTTTCCTGCCCTCCTATCCCTACAGTGCTCTCTGCTCCCTCTCCCCTGATCCAGCCTCACAGCCTCCACCCTCCCAGTCCTTCCCAGCCTGTTCCCCAAACGGACTTTCCTACATGCTTCGACTTTTCCCAGCGCAGTCCTTTCACCTCCCACCTGAACTGAGAATGAGATCTCCCCAGACGACACTGCTGTCTCTGCGGTCTTCTCGAGTTGCGGCTGTTCATTCTGCGAAGGTACAAAAGCTCAGGTCAGCATTCTCCTCGCTCCTCCTGACCACCTCCAAGCCATTACGCCTCCACCCTGCTATTAAAATGTGTCTCCTTTGTTTCTCACGCCATCTGGCTATATCATTAAAACTCACCGATTACATATCCTTTGACACAGCAATTCCTTTTCATGCAAAAATATCAGTGTGAGGTGAAAGACTATACGTAAGAACTTTTAGAGTGGCCTGCAACAGAAAAAAAAAAAGAAATTGGAAATAATCTAAATATCCATCAAGAGGAAGCTGAAAAAAAAGTTGTAGGCAGCTGCACAGTGAGCTACCAACCCTTATTAGAAAGAAGCAGACGGGTTTTTTTTATATATATATACTGACATGGGAAGATGTGTCTCATATGCAACAGTCAAGCAGAAAAACTGATTGTTAACAAATATAGTATAATCTCATTTTGATAAAGAAAAAAGAAAAAATATGCATATGTTTATAAGATTAGAAGGATCATCCTAGTCTGGATGATCCTTGGTTAGCAGTGTCCCAGCCGTTGCTGCCATGGTTATTGCCAAAGAAGTGCTCAGAAGCACCACATACCCTTCAAAGTCCATAAAATGAGACCAGAAAGCATCTAGCTCTTAATACAATATACGGATGCTTGCTTTGTCCTCCTGGCAGGAGCCTAATAGGTGGTGGTTCAACAGCTCTGAAAGCCCCATTCATAAAGCTCTTTTAAATGCACTCTGAAGGTGTATATATGATGGAGTCCCTATCTCATCTCTCCAGACAGAGAGATCCAGGCAGGATGTCTACACTGAGTGCCAAAATGTTGTCATGAAATTCAAACTTTATTGCCTTCTCTTCCTGTATCAACTGCCCCCCACAATTATAATTAAGTCAATCCAGCATCATCTCCTCTCTTCCTATTTCTTGTCAGTAGGGGATTGGTGCAAGCGTGTGGGGAGACTACAGAGATGGGGAGGGCATGGGGGAGGAAACTGACTTTGCACTGATTACTTTTATAATGTTTGAATTTGTTACTAGAGTATGTATCATCTTTGTAATAACAAAAAAAGATTAACAATGAATTTAAAAAATACTACTTGACCCATCATGCCCACAGTAGAATGTCCTGATAAAGAGGATTCCATTAAGAACAGGGACTCTAGATACCACATTTCCTGGGTTCTGAGCCCACCATTATTAGCTTTGTGAACTTGGGTAGGTTACTTAACCTCTCTAGAGACTGGCTGCACAGTCTGTGCTCTACACAACTCCAGGGGCACCATTCACATAGACCATAATGAGACTGACAGAAAACCTTGGAGCTGAGGATGCCCAGACTTCTGTGATTTTAGTCTCCTCATCTGTGAAATAAGGATAATAATAATAACCCACCTCCTTGGCTTAGTCTGGATATTTGGTGAATTAATCTATAGGAAGTGCATAAAACATCATCATCACCAAGAAATGTCCTTGGAGAGGGTCTGTGTCCTTAGATTCCAATCTGATCTCTTAAACACAAACTCCACACCAAGATCTAACTCTGTCCAGAGGACAGACCTTTACTTTTCTCAGGAATGAATGCCTTGTTGTCTAAAGTCTCCGCTACGGAGTTCTTCTCTAGAGAAGTTGATGGCCTGAAGGCAATGGTACCTGCAGGACATGGAGCAGATCTGGAAAGCTCCCTGAATTGCTAAAAGGCAGAAAGGAACTCTCCATGGTGCTGGTCGTATGAAGTTCAAACTGACTTTGCTCTCCCCACCCTCCAGCACTCTGACTATTGGCTTTGCCGCAGGCAATCACATCAAGAAGCTCCTCGCTTTTAAGACTTTGCCTGAACTCTGATCATGTGTTACCCTTATTAGAAATATTTGCACTTTAAAGAATTCTTAATCCAAATCAAAATAAAATATCTCCAACGGGGGAATTTATAGACTGTTAACAAAAGGAAGTGATTTAGACTGAGGGGGCTTCCAAAAAGTTCACCCTATAGGTGGCTAATCATGAGAAGTGTGTGTCCCTGTTATTCTTGCACAGGTGTTCCTTGTGGTCCTATAAATATGTCATCTTGAGTTAAATATTCAGGGGCAGAGAGGAAAGAGATGTGTCACTTATGCAGAACATATGTGGAGAAGCTGATGGTACCAGATTATACCCTGGTGTGTTCTACCCCTGAAGCAGGACCCAGAGTGCTGCTCATGGCAATGGTAGGCAGGATCCTCTCCTTAGACTCTGAAATGATATAGGGAAGAATTTAGTAGGTCGTGGGGAGACTTGGCATTGTCCTCGTCCAAGGCTAATCTTTGGTACATTGACTTCTGGATCTGGATTGGTTTCAAAGGAGATTTAGAAAAAAACACAAGAAGTCAAAGTTGCAGACAGTCCTTAGATATCAGGCCAGAAACTATATGTAAACTTTGAATTATCTTAGATCTGGTTAGGGGAGAGGAGGTAATGGATAAGAAGAAGGTTGTCCCTTATCTATACCAGGTGCTAGCTAGCCCTGTTACACCCTCATCTGGCAGCCCTGTTGGGTTTGAGATTCATCTCCCTGGAGATGAGCTGGTATGTTTCATATCACTTCCTTCCCACCCATTCACTCATTCATTTTGTCTCTCTTTTCCTCATCCTCCTCCAGTTCCTGTGAGTTCACTAAATACAACTCTTCTATCCCATTCTCCAGCTGTCAGACTTCTGACCCACAACCCAGGCCTCCCACACACCTTCCCAGTACAGGTAGTAACTAAATATAGACATCCTGGTTGCTATCTGGAGACTTCTCTGTTATCTTCCATGATGTTATTGTGCCTGAAATTATTTAATACCCTTCATAGGTGCTATCTCTAATCTTCATAGGAAGTCAGTGAAAATTTCTTGTTGTACCCATTTTGAGGTTAAAGAAATTGAGGCTTAATTTGATTCCTTTATAAAATGAGAATAAGACCTACCTTGTTCTACTGTGAGGTTTGGAGATAATGTTAATGATGTGCACAGTATAGGACAAGGTGATCTGCACACGTCATTACACCATATCCAACTCCCTTTCTAGATCATAAGCTCCTCAAGGTCTGGAACAATGCATATCTTAGTTTTAAACACACTATTTAAGGGAGATTTTGCTCCTGAATAGAAGCTGTAGTGGCGATCGACAATTCATAAAGGTCTCTTTAGAGATAACTGCCTTGTTGGGGTCTCCCACATCAATGTGCCAACTTACTGGGGTAGAATGATAATCATAATTATCATCATCATAATTATTATTATTTATTGAGCATCAACTATAGGCCTTGGACTGAGCTGAGCATTTTATAAGCATGGCAATATTTAATTTAAGCAATGTTGGAACAAGCCCAAGTTCAAGGCTATAGAATAAAGAAAGGAGATTATATCTGCATACCTCCAACCTCTTAGATTTATCGACCCCTTACCTCCAGGCCCCATTACTCCTGAGGTGTGTGCCTGAAATATCCTTACCATCCTGGCTTTCTTGGCAGCTTAATTGCCCGGCAACTTATTTGGAGCCAGAAGAAAACTCAGATCTTCAGTGCTTCTGCTCCCCCACCTCACTCCTCTCCTAGCATCTCTAGCATTGAGTCTGAAACACACTATCTAACCCTTGATTAGATATTGATGTCTAGAAATCTATATAATACTTATAGCAGTTACTGTTTATTGAGTCCTTGCTAACTACCCTAGCTCATTTTGCATCACAATGATCCTAAGTTAGTACTATTAGCATTTTCATTTTAAGGATGTGCAAATTGGAGGTTAAGTCATTTAGGCAAGGTCACTCAAATAATGAATGGCAGAACTGACAGTTGAACCTATGTGGGCCTCACCTCATAAACTAAGCTCTTCACCATTGCACTTGAACCATTCTACCTTCATTGTATGTCTCAATGTTGTTCTCTCAACCATAGCAGAAATGCTTTGAGGAGCTTTTCCAATGGAGATAGTCTAATGTAGATAAAAAGGTATGAGTTTTCCTAGTCATGAGTTTGAATTATAACTTACCAGTTACTGGCCGAGAAGTATGTCTAGTGAAGACAGAGATATGGGCTGTCAACTGAGGTTACATTATAGGAGAGATGATGAGATACGAGAAGCTGAGCTCTGATGGGTTGAAAGTTTGGACCCATAGAGAAGAATGCCTTCTGTTCAGAGGCTGGACTGATTGTAGTAGATATTACTACAACTTATAAATATCTAATATGTAGTAGATATTACTAAAACTTGTAAATATCTAATTCATCTCTTCTTCCTGAGGAGCTTTGAAGTTAGATGGCACCATGTGACTAATTCTGGTCAAGACTGTAAGCAGAAATAGTGTGTGTCACTTTGGGGAAAAAGTTCCCAAATGACTTTCCAGGCTTCTCTCCTACTATAGCAAGTATGTTAAGATGTCAGAGTCACAAATTGGAAGCCTATCAGATCTGTAAATCACTGCTGAGAAGGGAATTGCCCTGAAAAGGCACCAAACATGCTGCAGACTTTGCATGAGTAGGAAACAAATCTTTGTTGTGTTAAACCACTGGTATTTGGGGGTTATTTGTTACTGCAGCATAACCTAGTCTATCCGGACTAATGCCCCTGTATACTCGTACACTCACCTGGACTGATGACTAACGGGTTGAAGAAAGAATGGCCAGGTGAAGGCCAGTAACTGGCGGTGGGCTGAGCTAGAAAGATTAAGTGCGGTCAGACTTCAAGAATGGGGACTAAGCAGTCTCAAATGCCTCTTGAGCAAAGAAAGAACAATCACAAGTGAACAGCAAGAGCGAGTGCCAGGTTTATCCAAGGGACCAAAGGCAGAGGCAGATCACAAAGGAAAAGGGTTGAATTTACATACATTTCACTTCCCCCCACCAAGGTCCTATGCAAGCAGGTGCAAGCAGCATCTGGCTTCTCCATAGTGCAGTGAGCTCCTGAGAGAAAGGTGCCAAGTCTTGTCCAGATTGGAGCTCACCCTCAGTACTTTGCTCTCTTCATTGTGCATGTTGAGTTGAGTGGCTCTGATAAGCTTGCTGAGTTAACAAAGGGAAAGCTTAGTCTTGCTTGAATCAATTTTGATTTCCTCCCTGAAATTCCTTCCTGTGGTTCTTGAAGTTAACCTAGACACTTTGCATAGCACACATTATTTCTCTATGAAATAATTTGATTAATATATGTCTGCCCATCTCACAGTGAACTCCATGAGGGCAGGGCCTGTGTCCTGAATATTTGTAGATCCTACCATGGGGTCCAGTTCATGGTAGGTGTTCAATAAAGGTGTTGAATGAATGAATGAATGAATGAACTATTGATCTGTGAATTCAAGGTAAAATATTTCTGCTTCTTGCCATCTGGGTCTGTCTCCAGGTCCTTCTGTTCCAGTCTTGCTCTTTGCCAAGTCTTCAGAAGAGGTCACCCAGTTCTGACTCTCTCTGTCCCCTGTGTGCTGACCTCACTGACTTCCTAAGAGAGTTCTTCATTTGAAACCTCTTTGGCTTCTCAGGACAGGAGAAGAGAGAAATGGGCCCTTCATTTAGCTGATTGAACCAACAAAGAGAAGTTTGAGACAGAAAATGAATATAGATCCAGCTGCAGCAATTAGAGGGAAAATCAATAGAACATCATCAACAGCATCAGACCTGTGTAAGTCGGCGTCTCCAGGGATGGATTGGCAGAGCAGTGTTCATTTCATTTTTGTTTTCCTAACTTAATCTCCAGCAAGTGAAGAGGGATGAGTGTGGTGGAAATGGAGCAGACACGGGGAAAGGAGAGGAGGAAGGACGATAGGCAGAATGGGATGAAAGAGGAGCATAAGATCCTTCTCCTCCAACCACCACCCCTGTCCCATGGGCGAGTTCATGATAGGAAGTCTATTCCTACACAGAAACAAATGGAGATTCAAATGTGCCTGGGTTTGAATCTGAAACTACCATGTACTAGTAGTAAGCAGTGCATGAGCAGGTTACTGAGCCTCTTTGAGCCATGTTTTACTCATTGGTGAAATGGGAATTGTGAGCCCTGCTCCACACAGTTCTCATGAGGAGTAAATGAAAAAAATATGCAAAGCCCTGATTGCAGAGTGCTGCTGGCCCCATAGTAGATGCTGATTTTTCTACTGCTCCCTTGCCTTGCCATTTGACCCAATTAAGGCACTTTTCTACTTTTTCAGTTTCTTTTTGTGTGAAGACTCTTATCGTTTGTTGAGCCACATTTGTCTTTGAGAGTTTAATAATAAAATGTAGAATGTAAAGCATGGATTCGGGATTTACCAAGGTCTGGGTTATGATACCAGTTCCACTTCTTGCTGGCTGTGTGATTGTGAGCATGTTACTTAACCTCTCTGTGCTTTATTCATGAATAAAATGAAGATAATAAATTACCTATCTGATAGGGTGTGATAAGGAATAAATCAGTTAATATATGTAAATGCATTAGTGCTTAGAACAGTGCCTGGCCCATAGTAAGTTTGAGTAAATGTTTGTTGAGTAAATGCAGACAGACATTTTGCATGCATTGCATGCATACAGTCTTGTGAAATCGATCTCCAATTGTTTAGTGATTTTTGCAGGGTGGAGTCCAGACTGTAGCCTGGTATTTACTACTGCATATTGTCTGGACCCGTCTACAGAATCAAATCTGCAGGTTTATGCAGGCTCCACCTACCCCACTGTAACAGGTTGTCTCTAAACTCTTTCATTGGAAATAAATTCCACAGTTTTCAATTCTGTCCCCTTGGAAGCCCAGATCAGGGCTCTACCAGACAGCGATTTATAAGAGACTCCGGGGCCAGCAGTCTAAATTCCAGCGTTCAAGGAGCCCAAAGGACTTTGTCTGATCTGTGCTGAAGTTGACTCCCAAAGGGTTGGCCCCAGAAGCAGGAAGGAGGCAGTCATAGGTGGCCCTGGTCTTCTCAGGCTGAGAATGTACTATATGGACCTGTGGGACTCAGACAGTGGCTATAAGCACAGGATCAAAAGCCAGCTTGGAGAGAGGCATGGAGGAATCTGAGGGGATTTAGGAATTAGAAGGTACAAGAGAAAAGCAGGGACTGGGTCCGAAGCCTGTCAAGGAGGCCAGAGCATATATCTAGAACAGAGAGGCTGTGGCCTGGGACTTACGGGACCTATCTCCAGTGCATGTGGCAGGTATGACTCCCTCTTTCACTTGTGGTCCAGGAGGCTCTGACCCCAAAGGGCTCCTGCCTCACTAGTGGAATTGACCCAAAAGGCTGACCCATCTTCTCCAGAAGTCTTGGAGAAGCAGATCAGTGCCAATGCTCCTCTGATCCAGAGAGAGTTGGGAAAGGAATGTGGCAACTGGTGGGATCCGGAAGACTCACAGAACAGAGGTGGCATCTCAGGTGCAGCTGTACAAGTCACTGATGAGCAGGGAAAATCAGACTTGGTGGGATGGGACTGCCATCTTCCAAATCAGTTGCTTGAGTAGTCCATCCGTGGGGACCTTTAGCCTGGATTTGGTACATCTAGGGGTGTGATGGAGAGGCAGGCAATACCAACATTGTCTGGGAGGTTCTACCTCACAGGGAGCACCCAGTGATGTAGTTCCTGCATGAGGTAGAGTCACATACCTCATTAACCACAGATTCCAGTGTCTTTCTGTGGAGATAGTGGAGTGGAAAGAGGAAAGGACTTGAGCATCACTTAGGCTGGGTTCGAATCTCAGCTCTGCCACTTGTTAATTGTGTGACTTTCTGGGCCTCAGCGTTTTAATCTGTAAAATGGAAAAGAATCATACCAACTTTAACAAGGATCTCAATTTGAGTCCAGATGAAATTCAAATATATGGGGACTGGGTTCACCAGAAACTAGTTGGCATCAGAGCTGATGCAGTATTTTATCCATCTATCTAACCAACCATGCAATGTACATGACTTATGATGGAGTTATATCTCAATAAACCACCATAAGTTGAAAATATTGTTAAGTCAGAAACACATTTAACAGTACTCTGTAAAGTATCGGTTGTTTACACTTACGATTGCGTGGCTGGCAGGGGACTGGGGCTCGCTGCCACTGCCCAGAATCAGGAGAGAATACTGCACCACTTATCACTATCCTGGGAAAAGGCCAGAATTCAAAATTCCAGCTATGATTTCTACTGAATATGCATCGCTTTCTCACCATGATAAAGTTGAAAAATTTTGAGTTGAACCATCGTAAGACGGGGACCATCTGTATGTATATTTATTGAATGCCTAGTCTCAGCCAGTTAGGAGAAACTCTCCCGAAGAAGGAAAATCAGACATAAAATACCCAGTAAAACGGTCTTGGCTTGGGTTGGAAGGATGAAGAGGAGAAGAAGGAGAAAGAGAAAAAGGAAGAGGAAGGCAGGGTGGTATGATTCTTGAGCACAGCATGGTATCTATCACTTGTATTTGTTTTCCAGCCCAGTCTCCACTGGTCCCATGCCAGCGTCCAGTGGTAAAGTATGTGTGATGAGCCCATTTCAGTAACTGTATAATATATCAGGGCACAAACAGAACTGTTTTAGAGCCCCACTAACAGCATGTGGCAAAGAATGGAGGGGAAGGGAGAGGCATCTTCCCCCAACTTGCCACTATGCAGAATGACACAGTAGAGTTTCTGGTGCTTGGTGGCTCAGTCAAAGAGATCTAGGTGCTGGAGAGTGGAAGTGGTAGAGACCACAGAGTCTGGCAAAGCCTATGAGCCCGTATGAGATGACACCTGGGAACACACAGAAATATTCGTAGGGGGAGTAGAAATTATACCCCAGTTTTGAGATGCAACAAATCTGTGAAATTTGAGTAGTTATTAGTAATGTAAGTAATTTATACCTAGAGGTGGGCAAAGTCTGTGGTGGTCTTAATTATACTATATTGCAAAGTTTTGTACAGACATGTAATGATATGTTTAAAGGCATTCATAGACCCTTAAAATGGGAGTTGTAATAACAAGACTATTAAGTTGCAAATGTGATAGTTATTGTTGCACAGATCTGAGCAGGAATGTTGGTTGCCACCAGCTCTGGCTGGCTGGGCAAAAAGCATACCTGGAAGAAGAAGGAGAAACCCAAATCACAGTTTTCTAGGTTTGTATCAATTTCAAACATTTCCATCCATCTCAGTGCTCTGGAATGAGAAGGGGGTGGGCTAGCCTGCTGACAGCTGCCTGTGGTTTAGGCATGACAGGCAGAGCGCTTGCAGGAATATGGCACAGGAAATGGCAGGGGGCGCTAGTGGATGAGCCTCATGGACAAAGTGCCCCTATCGAAGTCCTGGAGGGCCTCCACAACAAGTTCATGCTGTGTTTCTGTTAGGCTGGGGACATGCTGACTACATGTTGGGTGATGGAACTTAGCACTGAAGAAGATGTGATCTTTCATGGGCACCTGTTCTTTGTGCAAATCAACATCCTCACCCTTCTTCAGATGAGATAACCAACTTCTCTCTGGGCAACCCCTTTCCTAGTCTAAGCTTCAGCAAATCAGAAAGCTCTTTCTTCACCTGTTTATGGTGATTGTCTCAGAGATGAGCGTGGACTCAGTCAGAACCCCTGGGTGCAATAAGTCTTATTGGGGAATTCAGCGATGTTTCCTTCTCTAGGGTTGAGGCAGAGAGGGTGTGATTGCTGGTGCTGCTGTAACCCTCTCGCTACCACAGGAAAATGCCTGTCTGAGGATGCAGCCAAGCATTCTCAGAGATGGAGAAAGAAACCAAGTCATCCTTGCTTGAGCCCCTAAAGTTGAAACCAGTCCTACTCCCTGAATCTTAACAGTGGTAAGAGCCACAAATTTCCTTTTACTCAAACCAATTTGGATTGGATTTTCTTTAACTTGTGCCTGAAAGAGAACTGATTAAAACAAAATCACTTCCTTCAAAGGAGTCAGTGCCTAGAAGAGGAGGCAGAAAAGTAAACAGACAGTTGTGACAGGCAATGATAGCTTCTCGTGGATATAAACAAGGGCTGTGAGAGCTCCCAGGGCTGTGTGTGGGTTGGGGATAGGGGTCACTCAGTCCTGAAGAAGAGTGACTGACACATAGAAATTAATGAATGGAGAGCACCTCTGTCCTCACTTGTCAATTTCCAGCCACTTCCAGACTTATCCTACTTTCCAATTATTACCTTTTCTACTTCTTGCTTTTACATAAGATAATACTGGTCCATGGCCCGGGGGTTGGGGACCCCTGACTTAGGAATTTCATGCGGTTGTGCCTGGGGTCCAAGGTTAATACAAAACATCGTATGGAGAGCGGCCAACTCTCTCTACCTTAAGACTGGCATAAAGTCCCTTGAGAGAGAATTATGCAGGGGCAGGCAGGGAGAAGAGAAAAGAGGTAGAAGGTGGCCTTCATAGAGCTGCAACTTCTGCTCAGAATCAGGGTGTCTTGGTGAGAAGAGCATCCTGTTCATTCCTTCAAGAGTAGGACTGAGGATCTCTTTTTTATATGAGTATTCTTAAGTATGGTTACAAGCTTTCACACGTGAGCAGTTCTTTTTACATGACAAAATGACACAGCTAAATCATAGACCAAATTCATTTAACAATATGTTCAGTATATATGTTAGAGATTAGTATATATGTTAGAGATCAGTATATATGTTAGAAATATAGTCATTTCATAACTTATCATTAAATACCTTGTAAAAGTGTAAGCTTCAAACTGCTTGTGGAGTTCCATACAATTGTTAAATTAATGAAGTTGTCTTTTTCAAGTCTTAATCTACTTGTGTTATATGTTAATAGAGAATCTATTCTCCTTTTTGATTTCTTGATTCAACAATTCACCCAGTTGTCTGTATTTTTTTTTTTTTTTAAATACCCTTTTCAACCAGTATGTTTGAGGAATTGGGTTTAAACTCACTGTTTCATAAACTGCCAGCCTCTCGCCGCCTTCAGTGCCTCTGATTCTGTAAATCAGATCATAGGCAGCATGCTGTCATATAATAAGGTGTCTGGATCCTATTACCAGTTTGTTGATGCAATAGACTCTTCCAAATTGACCATTGCACCACACATGGTTTCCGAAACTAGCTGTGATAATTAGCGTGGTTCTAATGAGACAGAATGTCACTGATCTTGTGCTGAAACTGTCGAGTATCGATGCTACGGATGGGGAACTGTCAGAGCCTGCCATCTGTGACAAGGCTTGGCATATTCCAGTGGTAAGGCAGAGCATGCTCAATAGAGTATTTTCAAACAAATGGCCTTTTTCTTTGACGAGGGCTTGTGTTGTTCAATTGGAAGAATGTTTGCCCCAACTTGCCTACACTAAACCCATTTTGAGATCCAAATGTGAATAAATACTTAATCTCTGTTATGTGTTACATAAGAGAGAAATCTTTTGTTTAGCAGGTGAATTTTAAGTGGCATTCCTTCTCTTGTTTTTTTTCTTTTTCTTTTTCTTTTTCGTCTCTCCCAATTGCCCCATATTGTCAGGTAACAGTGAAGCAGTCATTTAAGATACTTTCCCCCAATTTTAAAATTGCCATGTTTAAAAGAAATTTGTTGGGAAATTGGAATGGCTCATAGTGATAAAGCGGTCTGATTTAACCGAGATAAAGGGGAAAATGGGGAAAATAGTTTCAAATGTGTGTAAGAATACACAAGTTGAATAGAATGAAAATGGACAAGACAGTTAGATCTACAGGCTCCAGAGAGAAGTAGACTACAATTTTTTGCTGGAGTAAAAGTCCAGCATTGCTTATCATTCCAAAATATGCTTTGTTGCTTTTTATTTCCTCCTCTCTGGCAGACCACACAGGGCTTGTTCTGAAGAACATTTTCACTAATCTGATCAGGCAGCCAAATACGCCGGGAAAACTGCTTTAATGATCCCACTAATTACCTCAAGTCAATATGAACTGTATTATTAGACTGAGGGAAAATATTCCATTAGGTCTCCCCCTTGGGAGTTTCTCCGCTTTGTGATGTCACTGAAGCCTTCACCCTCTCGCTTGTAATTAATTTTATTTACACACGCAGGCACGCACAAGGTCACACCTGCACAACCGGCGCTGGCCAGGGAGCTTGTGGCACTCCGGCTTAATCAGATCTGTCATAATTACCATTCTGCATGTTTCTGACACACGCTGTGAAATATTTCAATTTAACTGCCGCTACCAGCACAACCAGATGTAGTGCGAGTGTGGCTGCATTGGAAATATTATTCCTCAGGATAAACTCTCTCCTCCTCCTTTTTCCTCCCCCCCTCCCCCTTACAGCTAATGTGGCACAGAAGCTGATGTATCCTGTAAATCTTGAATGCAGTGCTAGATTGATAACAGGCGATTAGACAGTTTAACCACAAACAGCTTGTTCATTTTTCACAAATGAAAACCACATGTGGTGTAACTAAAATTTCAGGCCTTTTTTTTTTTTTAAGAGTTGGGGTATGTATGTGTGTGTGTTGACGATGTGCTTAAATAAAAATAAAGTGCAATGAAAGGAGTGTCTAGAAAAATGGAGAAGTTGCCTAGTTTTTTCCAGGTTATTTTATCAAAACCTTCATCAAATCCCATTTTTTCACTTTCACCAAAACTGAAATAGGAAAAAGATTGTATTCTCTATTGAGCTTCCATTTTTTACTGTAATTTTTTTTTTAAATGAGAGAGATAATAGTCTTTTGAGCTATGCCTTTTTTTTTTTCAGTGTTAAACCTTTTATTTGGACATAAATTCTGAAAGAATGTTTATGGTTGATAATATATAGTTTTTTAAAGGACAGATTTCTTTTTTTTTTTAATGGAGAGATGTTAGTTTAAGCTTTATGGTCATATGCCAGACAATCCAAAACCAAAAATGGACTCAATCAGAAATTTTATTTCATAGAGATGTTTTTGGATTTGCAGAATCATTTTGAAAGGTGGAGTTGAAAACCAGAGAATTTTGTTTCTTTAGGAATATTGGAGATAACTTGGCCGAAAGTGTAGGCACAATAGGTAATGATAATAAGGCCAAAGTTGTCACTAGTCTCAGAAGAATCCAGCCATAAAAAAAATTAGTATTGGAGCCATAAGAAGACAAATATGCTGATAGAAAACTGAAATTACGAGAGGAGAAAGAAATAGAAGCAGTGGTGATTTAGACTCGTGCTTCTAGAGAAGGTTCACAACAAACCACTTTAGAGAACATTTAAAACATAGATGTAGCCCAGTGAAATGTCTTTTAATGCCACATATATTCTTTTTCTTTTTATCTTTGTTTTACTACTTCAGTTATGAACCTCACTTAGAAGCTTCCTAGGGTTCTATGGTGATTTCTATTATCTGATGAAAGGTGCCATTTCTCATAGAATAGTGGGAGTTTTTTCCCTTTCTTCCCTTACTTTATCTGTTGTCTCTCTTTAGTTATTTTCTCATATTAAAATAAAATCTTTACTTTCCAGTTTTTCAGTAAAACTTTCTTCTCTTGTACCCTGGCTATTTTATGTGTGTTTTGTGTTTGTTCCGTATCTTCCAACTTTGAAAGCTAACATTTCTCTATTTATACTTTCTTCTTGCCTGAATATCACTTTAAAGGGGGAAAAAAGTATTTGCCTTTTAGAACTCTTCTTCCATATCAGCTGCTAAGCACTTCACATGGTTAATACCAAATCATTAGGTCAGTTTCTTCACACAGTCTTAATGTACCTCTATAGTCATTTTGCAAGATGCAGTCCTTGTGGAAGATTTGTTTCAATCCCCACCTCACCTGTCACAACATTATTTCCTGTTGAGTACAGATAACACCTCAGAATCCTGTTTAACACAGAATTGAAAGCACCCATTGCTAATTAGAGCAACTCATCGCTGCTACTACAGTCACTTGCATTTTAGGATTCCCAAGAAGAGATTTGATGTAAGTAGCATAGTTGCATGGAGATGAGTCTGGGAAATAAGAAAAGTGGAGGTTAAAAAATACAACTTATAACTTCATTGTTACTGCCCTTGCTTTAATAACTCTGAAGTTTTTGCACAGCTACTTCAAGATATGTTAGAGACAAGCCAGCATGCAAATTGAATCATATTTTACAGTCACTGGTAGAGCTTGCCACTTACAGGAATCTTGACTTGTTCCTTTGCAAGTGAAAATTTTCATTTACCACCTGAAAAACCATCCCTAGTTTTCCAGATTTGCAAACTTTTGTTTTTGTGTTAGGATTTCTTTGTATCCAGCACACCTGTTGATACAAAAGGGGACAGGAAAGACAGCAAAGAGTTGCTGTTTAGAGATGCCATGGTGTATATGGAGTTTGGGAATATTCAATATTTTGGGTATGAAGGAAGAGCATGTCTTTTCATTACACTTAATTAGACTACAAGAATCCCGTTGTGCAAGGAAATTATTATAATTTTCTTTATGGACCCTGCTTAGTCCCTGTCTAATAAAATGACGGTTTTCATGTATCTGTTATCAAATCACAGTTGAAGATTCAGTAGAAGTATAGTTTACAAACTATCTGGCCCCATCTCAGTTCACCTTCCTCAGCCATTCTGCAGTTAATGTTCTTCATTGCTCTCAAATCCTCACGAAAATATACAGGAAGAAGAATTGGTTCCTTTTAATATTCTTTACTATTTTCTTTTGGACCCACTGCCTGATTTTTCATCATCATTGTTAAATTCATCAATATCGTATACAGTGCAGCTCACATTTTTATTCTGAGCTGAAAGGAATGAGAGGGCATGCTTTGTGATTATCTGCATCAGATAGAAAGAGTATTAATATGCAAACACAGATGGCTTATATAACAACCTATACATAAAATTCATTTTTCAGAGAGCACTGAGGATTGCAAAGAGAGGTATGCGTAATTCCACTGCTGCCGTGTTATGTAGCCCCAGGCAAGTTGCTTAACCTTTCAGGCTTTGAACTTCCCCTTCAGGAAGGTGAAATGGGTTGAGTCGGATTGCAGTTCCAGGTTCTGTGAGTTGGTTGCTGAAACAGGTGCACAAGTGTGAAAGAGGATGCTATTTTGATTGAAGGTTCTGCCGACAGGTGTGTGAGTCTGGGAATGAGTCACAGAGGCAAGGTTCTGAACAATGGAAGGGCTCCGTTTGGGGGACCAAAGTGCTGTTTTGGAGTCTGTGGCCAAAAAGGATTATTCATGAGTAGTACATAGTGAGAAGAATGGATTATTTGTAATCCATGTATGAACTCCATGTTATATAGTGTGAAGTGAGCTCTAGATTGATAGAATCTCATCTGAGACTCGCTATTAGAAAACTGGAAGATCTCTCTCATTAACAGAAACCTAGCAGAGTCAGTACCCTATAGAGATGAAATGAGCTCAGTTTGTTTGAGGAATGGGCTTGGCTTACCATGGGGTAGGATAGTGGTTGCCAACACGATATGACTTAAAGTTTGCTGAAGAGTTTCCTCCTTAAACATGTCTTTTTTTGTTTTTGTTTTTAACTGATGCTTGAAAGTCCACCTTCTCTCTCTCTCTGTCTCTGTCTCTGTCTCTCTCTCTCTCTCGCTCTCGCTCGCTCGCTCTCTCGCTCTCTCTCTCTCTCTCTCTCTCTCTCTCCTCTCTGGATTGATATAAGTTCTGGGAAGAATAGCACATTAACAAGGAAAATATATACTCATTCCGTGAGAAATCACAGGTTTAGAAGTGGTTAATGAAATAGGGCGTAAACAAGGAAAAAGAAGCAGGGCATGACAGCTGATTTGAGGGACTATCTTGAAGCTCAAATTCATAAACTGGCACCTGTAGCATTTAATAGCTGCTAAGGAGTGCCCATCCCCAAATGTCTCCTTTAAATGTTTACCCATTTTACTTATGGTACCAACAGGAGTGCTACTTGTCATGGGTGCTACTTAGCTGGTTCATTGATAAGAGTATTTGGTCGTTTAAATTAAATGCAGATTAAGTGAAAATAAATTACTTTCAATAGGTCAAGGAAGTGAAGGCTGTAAATAAAATATATATTCACAAACAGACAAATGCTATTAGGAAACCCAGCTCAGTCCATGCCAAGCTGTTACTGTTTGAATTGCCGTCTTTCTTCCTGGAATGCAATTAATTTTTGCTTGAATGTTTAGAGATTGGGGGCAGAGTAACAGCCTAATGGGTAATAATTTTATTTTAGTATTTTGATTAAAAATACTAAGTAACTTGGCCCTGAATAACCATAAGGACTAAAGACTTATCCATAAAGCTTAATTTCTAGACAGAAAGTTTTATTTATAGCTCCGGATAAATTTAGCATGGAGCTATATATAACATAAAGTTATGAGATGGTTATATGCCTACTTATTTTCTACCTATCCCCCCCAACCACTCCACCATGTTTCCTACTCACTTTCTTTTTTTTTTTTTAATCCTCTATCTGATTAGCTTCCTTCTGCCCTATCTTGAAATCCTAAAGGCAAATACTTTATATCCATGTGGTTTTTGAAAAGTGATGATGAAAGCAAAGACCATTATTTGATTTCTGCCGGTTTCCTAGGGTTTGCATAGCTTCCCCCTCCTTTCCTGCCCTCTATGGCATGCCTATGCCACTGTCCCATTCCTTTTTCTGCCTCCATTCTCTGTCTGCCCTGCTACCTTACCCCGTTCTGTTCGGGAATCCAAGTCTCTTTGGGAAAACTTGTTAATGTTTCTCTCCGGGCAGATGGACATGTCTCAGAGGATACTCTGCTAATCTTGTTTACCTTTACAGTCACTTGGATAGTAGGGAGTTAACTAAGTTAGAATATAGATGCTTTATTCAGAGGTCATAAACCTATTTTTCTGAGTTAGTAATAGGATCAGGAAAAAATAGTGAGATATATATGTACCAATGTGATTATTAGTCGAAACATTTTAAGCTGGAAAACTGTTGTTTTATGCATAAAATCTCATCCAGAACTGAAATATATAATAAATAGGATAAAAATCTTCCCCCATTTTGATTGACTTGAGAATTGAGGGGCCTTCTCATCAACAGCACCCCTGATGGAAACCTGGGGCTCCTCAGGACACTGTGTGGGAACCACCGTATGAGTAATTAACTGTTTTTTCTCCAACTTGTTACTAAGAGACATGGTCTTTTAATGGCAATAGATAGATAGATAGATAGATAGATAGATAGATAGATAGATAGATATGGTCTTTTAATGGCAGTAGATAGATAGATAGATAGATAGACAGACAGACAGGAAATCTGTTTCATGAATCCATAAATATCAAAGTTTTCTAGTCTACGAGGAGCTTATGTAATATAGTTCTAGGAAATTATTTGAAATATGTATATATATGTATATGCACATATAAATGTATATGTACACATATGTGTGGGGTGGCACCCTATTGTCCCCCCTTCCCCCAAGGAGTCTTTGAACTTAAATAAGAAAAACATTTCATTAATGTTATTGAAATTTGACATTTTCTTCAATTATCAATATAGGCAACAAATCACAGTAGTATTAGCAATACCTACGAATTTATCACCAATAAAAACCAGAAATGTTTTCACATCATATTGTTATTGCAATATCTCAAAATATTTTTGCTCATCACTGTAAAATTACAGTAGTTATTAGATCTGTTGCTAGATCTTATTTAGTGTGTTAATAAGAAAGCACATATATTACTATATCACAAATTTTTGATAATCGTATTTCATAATTGGTTTCCTTCATAATTGTGTGTGTTTTATTTTAGGCACATAAAAACATTGTTCTGAAAAAACACCATCCATGGGCTTCACCAGGTTTCCAGAGGGTCCATGACACAAAAGAGATGACATCAGTGATCAGATAAATTTTGCGGAGGGAAAAAAATTATATTTTTAAAACACATTTGCTGCGGAATTCTTGAATTTACTTGAGAAATCTCTGTTATTTATTACTTTTTAGTTTGTTTATTTTTCAAGTGCCCTTCACTCCCAGAGCATGTAAGCAGAGGTTATAGGGAAATGACTCCCTATTCTATCTGTCCCCAAATCTCCTCTTAACCTGCACAGTAAGTGGCACATTGACGGCACTCAGCAATTATCTGAAGAAGGATGGAACGATTCAGAAGCAGATTTCATCTGCTCACAGTTTTGTCCTCACAAAAGCCAGCACATTTGTAAGGGATTCCAGATGAAAGCAGTAGGGACTCTGAGCTCTGAAAGACGGTCTGGTCAGACTCCGCTCCTGCCCTGTTCTCTCCCTGGGGTCCTCTATGAGCTTGCTTTCCCCAGGTAGAAAACAGATTCAGTGGTTGTGACAAGGAACTGAGACGGCCTGTGCAGAGAGCCCTAGCCTCCCTTGTCTCCTTTCATTGGCAAAATTATAACTTGGCCATTGTCACTGGGACCCACATGATATTTCCAGAAATATTTATGCTTTCTTTTTTTAATGCCTTCTAGAGAGTCTCAAGATTTGATTCCCTCATTTAAGCTAACCTCTGATTAGCAGCTTGTTATAATGGATAAAATAATGTGGTTTGGGGCCACAAAAGTAGGTGCCCCAAAAAGTAGTTTACTCTATCGGCAAAACCTTAAGCAACATGGGAGCTCATAATGACCCGCCCACCAGATTGTCCCTCTTAGGATATGAGTCTCCTGACTTTTACAGTCCTGAGTTGCCTTATCCTAGTTTTAAAAATTCTTCGTCATCTCTCCTGGAATATCATAGATAGAAGATTTAAAATTTTAATTCCCAGACCCTAATTATGCATAATGGGGAGTATAGCTCATTTTAGGAGCTGTCTGCAGTGTTCAGAAGTTTTATATAAATCAATTAAAATGCAATGGCAGAAATATTTGTTTAAAATAACTTGGTATGGAATTATTTTTGCAAGCAAACAAACCACTATATCAGATAAATCGTCACCTAAAAATTACTCATTTTGTAATTCATAGTTTTACAGGTTTTTTTTGCACATGGCATATATGGATATTCAGTACCATTTTTTCTTAGTGAGATTCATAATTTTGTATAGAAAAATAAATATTGCAAAATTATAATAGTGATTTTAGGATACAGCATGATAAGAAATTTGCTTCATAACGTAAGAGCACATAATTATTGGAGTTGAGGGGTTTGGAAAAAGTGAAGTTTCCTATTAAGCTTCTTTAAATGATCAAATGTATTTGCCTTTGATAGAAATCTTTAATAGTGTTTCCCTGTCTCCTTAAACCTAGTAAGGTGAGCTCAATTTGAATCTTAGTTCTTGAAATACAGCATCATTGTGAATATAAGTTGTAGGACTTTGCTACCATACATGAGGCTCTCAGGAATTACAGAGGGGTATATAGTTTCTTGCCCAGATTGTGCCATTATTATATCTTTCTCTGTCCCCCACCCCAACTTATTCCCACTTCACTGTGTTGCAAGGAATCTTCTGCTACAATTTTATGCTCATTCATTGAAGTGTGAGCCTCAAGGCACCTCCAGGCCTGTGGGTGAAGGAAAGTGAAGAGTGTGCCATTCAAAGGGCTATTTGTAATGATCTTTGTTTATGATAAATGTAACTCAGCACAGATGAGGGTGGACTGGAATAAAGAAACCCATCAGCATTAGTTCATGGAAGAAATGCCAAGGACCTGAACTGGAGCAGTAGGAATGAAAAGAAGGAACAAATTCAGGAGACATTCTGAAGGGGAGGTGAAATTGACAGGAATTTTTAATTCAGACTTTTTTTAAATTAAAAAACAGTGCATAGCCACTCTAGAAAAACATAAAATACTAGCATAAGGAAGAATATAAAAATGCCCATAGTCCCAGTTAACTAGGGATAGCCTAATTTATGTTCTTTTTACACATACGCACACACACATATGTATATGTATGTATATACATACATCTTAAAGATGGCTAAGGAGATTCAAGTAAGCTTAATTAAACCTGTATATTTGCCTATCAGGAAGTTCCATAGGCTAAATTAAACATGTATACATGTTTAACACATACATATGTGTGTATATGCATGTATATATTTTACATTCATTTGTATGTTATACATGCCTTTGAATATCCTATTGAGGTATATTTAAGTTATAGTCAACTTTATCTGTCACATATTATGCTAATGTAACATTATTATTGTTAACTATTTGTATACATCTTTAATGATCATCTCCTTAGGATAAATTCTCAGAATTAGAATCACTGGTTCAAAAAAAGTCACTTTTGTTTTAAAGGTGATTGCTAGACATTTCTATGTTCAACATTTTCACATTGCCCTTCAGAAAGATTATACCAATTTATACTGCAAATAACAGTCTTTCAGCACAGGTGACTGGGTGGGTGGTGATCACTGTTAATCGAGTTAAACTACATAGAAGGAGAACCTAGTTTGTGGGAGGAAAATACTGGGTTCAGGTTGGTATGCTGTAACTGAGTTATTTTCATTAACTCCATAGATATTCAAATTCCTTTGGATTATCTTTGTGATAATGATAACAATAATAAAAATAATAAAAGCTGGCATTCATCATACTATTACTGTGTACCAAGCCCTTTGCATGAATTATCTCTTAATTTTCAAGACTTTACTACTGTTGGGAAAATTACCCTCATTTTATAGAGGAGAAAATTGAAGTCTAGGGAACTTGATTAACTTGACCAAGTTTACAAGGCTAGTAAGTAGTAGAATAGGAATTCAAATTAATATCCTGGCTTTCTTAACAAATAGATCTTAGAAGTACAGTATATAGAGGAGATGAGATCACAGCAATTGTCATATTCTCAGGAATAGCTAAAGAGTGGTATGCATGGTCAATTCAAAAGTAACTGGTCTGCCTGTTTTTCCTCGCATATTGCTAATTTGTCTCACTTTTTTTCATTATTATTCCCACCGTAAATATCGTCCATTCTTCACAGCCAAGCCAATATCACTCTTCATCAGTAAAGACTTCCTAGACCATCCCAGCACATCTCTTCTTTCCCTCCCTCCACTTGGATCCTACTTGATGTCTGCCCATCATTGACCATCACATACTGCCTTGCACTAATAGGTATTTTTGAATGTCACATCTTCCCAAATGTACTGAACCATTTAAGGCAAATACTTTCAGTTAAGTTATCAGCCCTCTTTGTAGTTCCTTGACTGAATGTGTTCTATTTTATTTTTAACAGCCACAATCCTGTGAGATTAATACGATTGTCTGTACTTTGTAGACGAACTGAGGCTCAGAAAGTTAATTTACTCAAGTTCACATACATAAATGCCTATGCAGAATATTGTGTACTTAGATTGTTGAGTATGACTTGAAGGAGAGTTAGTATTTGTATGGGCAGAATAAAGGAGAAAGGATTTTCCTGTTAGAACAGAGAAATGGGGAATAGAATGTGGGGAAGTATAGGATAACGCTAACAAATAGTCCAGTGAATTAGGACATGAGTGTGACCAGGAGGAACCCTCAGTGCACCCCTGGGAGTGTGAAGTTTTTCTCTCTAATGGGAAGCCTTTGAAGGTCATGTTGAGCAGTAGAATAACTTTAGGCAGTTGAAAAGCAGACGACCACAGCAATGATTTTTATCCTAGAATCCTTTTTCCGAGGGCATCTCAAAAGATGGTTAAGGGAATTCAAGAAAATTTAATTAAACCTGTACATTCTCCTATCAGGAAGTTCCACAGGCTAAATTAGACATCATGTTTTTTAAGGAATCACAGTTTTGATAACCCTCATTCTCTCATTGTTCACTGAAGCTCAAAGTCATCATTGGTGTACTTTGTCCCCTAGTTAAGAGAGAAAAAGGAATGATTACTTAAAACTTTTTTGTTCAGAAATAAAAATTACTGTCCATGGGAAGTAATTAAAAAGAATGTTTGGTGCCTAAGAGCATAATTTATGGTAGAGGTGCCCCGGCGAACACAACAGAAAGGAGTAGGTGGTTCTTTATGATAGAAGCAGAGGCCAGAATTGATGATAGTATATTTGGGGTATTGAGCTTTCTAATGACGCTAGCTAGGAACAATGAGGAGAGAATAAAAATTTAAGTAAGGTTTTAAGGCAGACTGTATAAATCTTAAACAGGAATCAAATCATAACACTGAAATTTATGGAATGTCAAAAACATCTTAGATTGAGGGGAAAAAACATAAGTAATTCTTTGTAGAGTCTATCTATACTCAAGAATCAGACATATAAACCAGAATTTTATTAGTTTTGTTTAAGCTTTGTAGAAACCAGCTTGAAAGTAGACGTGAAATATATGGGAAAAAAACAAACATTTAAATTAGATATTTTCCAAATCAAATGTTTTAAAAATAAAATTTAAGCTTTTCTTTTCGAAATTTTCTATTTCAATCAAGAGATTACCTTTTCTTGCTAGCTAGTTTAATATGTTGTTTAGAATTTCATACTTTTATCTTCACTTCTCCTTTATTCCCCTTCTCAGATTCTCCCTCCTGAAAATACTCTTTAAAATGTGAGCTCTCCTTGCCTGACAACCTTTTTACGTGAGAACCATTTTTATCTTTGTACAGATTGTCATCTGATAATCTTGTTATGGACCAAACAATATATAGCAAAAGAAAAACACCATATTGATGTGTCTAAGTCAGTGTCTATGAGAAGTGAGAAAAGAAATCAATATAAAAACCATAGAAAACAAATGATTTTCATTTTTTTTTGGCTTGGTTAATTTTTAAGCAAAATTGAAAAATAAATATGATTTACTAATGATTCTGAATATTCCTTTTAAATTCACTAAATTTTAATGGGAACTTTCCCCCAGATTATATAAACATTTCTTTTTTTGTAATGACAAACCTCCAGAAACTCTGCTAGATGTGTTTCACCTCTTAAAAGACAAAATGGCAAAAATTTACAAATGAGAAATTTATGGATAGCCATTTTATGCCTTCTTATTACCACAATATGGAAACCCACAGAATTTTGGCTAAGATATTTAGTCCCTTAAATAAACTGTAGAGTCTGGAGAGTTTAAAACAGAAACAGTTTAGACGTTTAAAAATAGTAATAATTTAAAAGAGTACCTTGGTTTTTTTTTTTCTTTTTAGCAAATATCATAAGACACACCTTGAAAATAAATATATTTGGGGATTATGTATACATATTTATGTATTCCATTTTTATATGTTTCTTTTTAAAACTCATCTTTGAATAAAATGATGTAATTTGCTACTTTTAGAACGGAAAATGCATTTACTGGTACATCTCTGTTCAAATTTATTTCCCATGTTTTCTTTAATAAGACCAGTGTTAAGTTAGCAGGAAAAGTTACTTGCAGACCTGCTGAGATCCTCTTCAGTGTAGATGTTATTAAACTGGGAGAAAGATGAATGTATTTCCTACTAATTCCATAGAGGAGAAGATGTATCTTTATTAATGTTAATGGAGTGGCCTCTCATTATGTTATGGAATAATCTGCTTTACTAAAGGTTTTTTTTCTAAAGAACTTCATAACATTTAAAGGTTAATATGTTAGGTAAAGAACAATATCTTAAGATAAGCGTTTTTATTACAGGACATGATGGGATGGTTCTTATTAAATTACATGATGATTTGAATGGGGAAGAAGAAAAAGTGCATCGCTTCTTGCCTTCAACTTTAATGCCTTTAATCAAATAATGACCTTCTGGAAAATAGTTAATTTTAAGCATTTGGAAAGATCAATACCACTTTGCCACCAAAAAATGGCCTAGATGATGAAATTTGATGTATTTAAAGTATCATTTCACCCTTTTAACCTAGTAAATAATTTAAAATGCTTTCAGTATTGCTTTGCCACCGTTTTGTTTCTCACTGTTTAAAGTGTTATGACTATTCTCGAAAAAAGATTCGAAGTTAGTGTGTGAAACAACATACAGGCCTTGGACCTAAGAAGTGGGGTTGTACTTCCATTAGGCCTTGTGTGTCTGCGTTAGGGCCCCAGAAGAAGTAGCATATTTTAATATTATTTTTGAGGCAGAGTGTATATAAAGCATACAAAGTGTGAAAATGGAACCCTTCTGGAATATTAAAGGAGTGATTTAAAACATTATTAGTCCCTTTGTACCTTTTGTGATATCTTTAAACCTTTATGCTAAAGGTGAAAGAATTGGTAGCTCTGACGATTAGAACACATTCCTCCCACCCTCAGCTTCTAGAACATTGATATGAAAGTATCTTTGAATGTGGACGGCTTTGTTAAAAAAAAAAAAGAATTGCCCTCTATTAGCATGTTTGTGGGCAGATTAAAAACCGTCTTCATTAGCATAAGTAACACTTACAGATTCTTTTAAAAGTAGAAAATTATTTGCTGAATGATAAATTGCTAGCTTTATAGTTAGTTGTTCAAATGTACTCATTCAAAATGCCTAGAGTAGTTTAGTCTACAATACTGAATTTTTTGTGTGAGAAGTACTATTTAATGGATTATGTACTTAATCCTTGTACTTACTACTTGCTAAAATGTAATTCATGCTTTCCACTAAAATGTTTGTATCAAATACCTCCCTATTTAGCTTGATTTCTTTTAATATATATTATTATACTATATGCCCCAGAGATTGGAACAAAATACTCCTGCAAATAACACATAAAAGATGGGGGGAGGATAAATAACAGACTATAAAATGTTTTGCTTTTTAGAACTCAAATTACCATTCCGTTTTTTAAAATGTATTTTTCCTTCTTGGTTATATCAAGAATTGTCATTTTCTTTCCCTTTTTATAGCTCGGATTTAAAATGTATACATATACAACAGTAATATATACATAATCTGTATATTGCATTAAATTTTTTTCTCAGAATTCTGAAGTCTGTTTTCCCCTGGAAAACTAATTGTGTTACATGCTTCCAGCTTTGTCACAGACTTGGCCCCGTATGGATTCTCTTTTTATGTGTGTGAGACCGTATAGGTACAGTAAATTCATTCATGAAATAAGGTTACTTTCCTGACTATTAAAATCATTGCACACCCCTTATCTGTTAAAATGTTAGTAGTGAATTGACTAGAATTAACTGTCTAAAAAAGAGTGGAGTGGAAATCAGAGATTGAATTTGGTTGGAAATTAGCAGCTGAGAGATGAAGGTGCCAGGATTTTTATTTAAATGTGGTACAACAAGATTCTGTCAGTAAAGCACATCATTAGAATGTTGAGTTTAGAACTGCTAATTTTTCCTTTAAAATGAGCATACAGTCATGTGTTTCATGGACCATAATAAATTGCCATTGTGTTGTCATTGAGTTTGTTTTGCTTTTTTTCAGTACTGGTTTGGCAGTCATTGTGCATTTTCTTTTTTTCCCTTTCCCCCCACCCAGATCTTACATTTCTTTAATAGATCCCTAACCAAAACCAGTCAAAAGAACGTTATTTATTTCGTGTAGTCTTAGGTTTCGCATCTTTTGCACCATTTTCTTGCTTACGGTGGCAAGACATTTGCAGATGGTTCTTGGTTACCATAAAGTACATAACAGTATTTCCTTTGTGGCAGATGGATTTAAGACTTTTGGTTCTCAATAAATGTAGGTTTACAATACATAACTTTACAGGATTTGTGTTGTATATAACAGGTTTGAACATATTATCTCAGAATTCATCTGCATGGCATTTTCAGCTTATTCAGGGTCCATGCCAGTTTTTTTAAGTAATAGGGGGAGCGCTGTGATTGATAGCAACAGCTCAAGGCGTGATTTTGAATAGAAACAAAGGGTTTAGAA
The DNA here is from genome assembly GCF_902729225.1 of Pteropus medius. Taxonomy (NCBI): domain Eukaryota; kingdom Metazoa; phylum Chordata; class Mammalia; order Chiroptera; family Pteropodidae; genus Pteropus; species Pteropus medius. The sequence continues at coordinate 2,084,301 of NW_024349803.1, forward strand.
CAGAAGGTGTCAAATTAAACTTTGTCAGTTTGAAAAGTAGTAACATCCTGAAAGTTTTACTAATTTATTTACATGTGGCTACTGTTTATATTTTGCCCTCTTTATATGCAGTGTAATGTTGCTTGGCAAATTTACTACATTTAAAGTTTAGGTTGTTCCTTGTACCATTTTAGTTTTCTGAAAATGGATCAGTCTCATTATTTTAAAGCTGTTAGTCTCCTGTCTTTTCTATCGTTCAGAATAGTTGTGATTGAATTTAATTTATAAAGTAGGTCTGTACTGCTGCCTATGGTCTTACAATATTTCAAGTCCCAACGACCTCTCATAAAAATGTAATTATGTTCACATTTTGTAACAAAGTGTTCATCTCTCCTCAACCAAATAAATCTATAAATTTATCATTTAAAAGCCCATACAGTACTTAGGGGAATCATTATTTTTATTTGTTAAATATTACACATATTCTGTCATGTTTCATATTCATTGTCTTCCCAAATTTATATGCTCTTAACAATATCACTTATGGAAAAATGACCTAGAAAAAGATATTAGGGAATTCGAAAGCATTTGGCTTTTTCAGTCACTTTCTGCAAAACATATATCAGATTACCGTCATCATTAATATAGTCTCAGTCAATAAGATTTGAGGTAGTCACAATATTTCTAGATATTTAAATAGCATTAGGATAAATTAATCTTACTTTTGCCATTGTAAATTGGGAATGAGCCAATTTATTTCTTTGCTGACAAAGAACTAGTATGTCAAATATCTGTTTTCTATTATTTTTTAAGAGATACACACATCGAGAAAAGTACCCCCCCCTTCTGTTTTTTTGGAATACCCTTGTAGAACTAACAGTTCCCAGCTGCACTGTTAAATATTTTTCTAAGAAGCATCTGATTTCAGTCTCTTAAAATCATCGTGTCTCTGGTAAGGCTAGCAGAGACATGCTTCAAACTTATAATTCATCAAATTATTTTTAGATAAGGAATTAGAAGTATTATTTAAGGGCAGGGGTTAATAGCAAAGTACTGGAAATGTTATGTTAGTCATGGGCAATTAATAAAAATAAGGATCTATCTCATAAGCATAGAGACAGAAGTGACAATATGAACAAAATATTTGTTGAATGAGTCAGGGCTCTTTTCCTGAAATATTTGTTAAACCAGTGTGAGTGTGATTGTTTAGGAATTAGCTATCATTATTAGCCATTTTAAAAGAACTAATGATTTTCTTTTCCAAAGAACATCTGTGATCCACATGTTTTTTCACATATATCCAAGTGCTAACTGATCTCTGCATTAAAAAGTTTCTAACAGATTTGAAAATTACTAGAATTTTCAGCTCTCTCCAAGCTTTTCTTACATGAATCGTTCTTAATTTAACTTTTAGCAATTTTTAGTTGGAAGCATTTATTTCTTAAAAAAAAAAAAAATCTTAGATGCTCAATTTTTAGCATTTATTGCTATAGTAAAAGACTTAAGTAAAAAAAAAAAGCAACTGTTCTTTACGAACCTTCTCACATCTTTTGATAGGTAAAAAATTATAGCATTTGCTGTGTTTAGGCACAGGGGCTCTCACTTGCCATAGCTGACCAGTGGCGATAAGGGGGAGGAGGAAAGTAATCTTAACCATAGTTACTGCCCAAGCCTACAGGAAGATATATATCTAAAGCCTTCACGACTTCAAAACTTAGAGGTAAAGTGTAAAGAAATAGCATAGATATAGGAAAATATGAAGTATTTTCATGGCTTAATCTAGATAGCAAATATTTGCCAGTAAGAAATAACCATCTCCAGGGCACCACATGCAAGTGGGTCTCAAATATTTCAAATACTTTCAAATACAATTTTGTAGTTAGTATTATACTCACATAACTAGACCTGAATTATGACATATCATCATATTATCCTGGACATAAACATGGAATAGCCATGATTAAAAGAGAAGCATGTTTGATAACACTGTAATAATTGTAATCACAATTATTGTTTGTTATTTAGATAACATTCTTTCAGGTAAATCTCCAGTTTACTGCCTGCTCTCTTAACCTTGAAATGCATTCAGTGGCACTCAATGAGTGCATGATTGCATGACCGTCCCCATGTGCATATTTGTTTAATTAAAAGACTTGTTGAATAGAGAATCAGAGCTCTTGTAGAAAAATTGGTAGATCTCATGAGGTTTAGCAGCAGTAACCTTGGCTGGTTAGTAGGTAAGCCTTAGGAAGCTCATCTGTCCTTCATCTTTTCTTTTAAAATCTTTCAAATAGGACATTTTGGGGAGAATGTGCCTTGCTACTTCCCACTGTGTATTGCAGTTGGAAGAATTTTCTCTCCAGTTGTTCAGTTTGAGAAGAAGGGGAGGAAAGTCATACCATTCTCACCCAAAAGGTAACACTGAAAACAAAACCAAAAAGAAAAAAAAAAATCCTCTCCTTGGCTAGTTCTAAAAAGCAGATAATAAAGAAACTGTATTCTCTCCATTCACATCCAACGAGTTTACTTTGAATTTTCAGGAAGGCTCTTTGTTTTAGGTCACGTTCCCTAAAGCAGAGCTTAAGATAGGGAATCTGGTGCTCATGATTTGGTTAAGGACCTGGAAGGAGCAAGGGAGGATGGGAAAGAAGGGGTCTATCATGAATGTGGTCTCAGGTCAAGTCTGTATTGTTGGCAAGAGGGGAGCAGGAAGAATGGGAGGGCCTTTCTAGAGAGTAATTTGCAGAGTAGAGTGATTATCACTTTGGGGCAAGGAAGCAGAGACTCTGTACCACTGGACCAGCCAGTTACTGGTCACTCTGGGTGAGGGGGTCAGTGAGGAAGTAGAGTATCTGTCCAGGCATCACTAGGTGAGATAGTCCCAAAATATTTCTCCAGACAAAGGTGTGGTTATAAGCTATTAGCAGGCAGCACAGCAGCTGGGGGTCATAGCCTTGGCTAGTTCAGGGGGTCTGGATGAGATACCTGTCCCCCGCTTCCTCTCTGTCTGATTACTTAGCATCCATCATGGCAGCCAAAATGAAGAAGATTTGAGATGGTGATCAGAAAATGTTAAACGGTGTACTCTGTTGGACCACTCAGTTCCTGATGAATCTGAGGATCAAAAACTGGGCCTTAGGAGGCATCAGAAAGGTTCAGATTTTGGTATTCATTGGACATTTCCTTCTTTCTTTGCTCAGGAAATCTATTAAAATTATTGCCTGACAAATCATATGTGTACACTGCAGTGGGCAGAAAAACAGACTCCAAGGTATCTTTTAGGAAAGTTCTTTCTTGGAGAATTTTTCTGTTGCCCGTTCTGATCATTATGCCTTACATCGGACAGTGTTCGTACTCACACGGTTGTACATGTCCTTTCTCTCTGATACACACACTGACACACATACATACACAAATACTCACACATAGTTTCCTTTCTAATACAAAAATTATAAACTTAGGAAATACTTTTAGAAAAAAATTATTCTAAAAACCTGTTGTATCTCTTCTTAAATACTTTCAGGACCTCAGGTGGCCAGCCCTCATCAGACAAGAAAGTGGGGCAAGATTCGAAGCATCCTCAACTTTGCTTTTCTTCTATTTCACATATTGCAAAGTCCGTGGTAAATCCGTCTTGCCCTTGGAGTCTGAAAAATATGGCCCTCCTTTAAGATGCAAATCTAAACGTTTATTAGGAACAGCCTGCGTCCTCGACAGCCACAGCTATTCTCTCTTAACAGGTTTTAAAAAGAATTTTTTTCATGCAGATTGGAGCTTTTCGAGCTTATGAAAAACGTTAACTTCACAGGGCCTTTCCTTTTTAAGCCCCTGACAGAAATTGTCAGCATCCACAGGCATGAACTGACCTGTTATTCCCTTATCTCTAAGGGGTGGTTGTGTGAGCTCTTACGCTGGAAAGAAGATCCTTCTCCAGAAAACAGGACCCTGTGGGAGAACCTGTCCATGATTCGAAGGTTCCTCAGTCTTCCTCAGCCAGAACGCGATGCCATATATGAACAGGAGAGCAACGCTGTGCATCACCATGGCGACAGGCCACCCCATATCATCCACGTTCCAGCAGAGCAGATTCAGGTTCGTTTACCTTGGCCCATTCAGTATAGCACTAAGTAAACAGAGCTTTAAACTTAGCAGGGAAATTAGTGTTTCTCTTCTTCCCAGCAGTCTAAACACAGGGTTTTTAGCAAGAGATAGCAGCACACTGCCATCTTGCTCAGGGGGATAAAAGGAAAATTAACACGTTTTCTCTGACATGTGTTTTGTGTTCCTCTCCCCTCATCTCCCCACCCCCAAAGTAGCAGGAACCCCCTTTTACACCTCTTGTTTGGCAAGTGTGTCTTTGTTAGAATTGGGTTGTTTTGTGTGTGAGAGCATAAAATTGTTTTAAAATCAGAATTTAAAACACACCACCTATTTTTTTAACTAATACCAACACTACCCCTGAGGAAAGGAATTACTGCTATTTCTGTAGAGGAATTTTGTAGAATCACAGTTTTATACCTTGGATTCTGTCTGAAAGGAGGAGGGGAGGGAAACCTACTTGGAACCGTGCTTCTGACTCCTTGGCCCTTCCTTCACCTTGTACCTGTCTCCCTGCACCCTCACAGAACACCGGTTAGGGGTGAGTCATGTCTGTTTGTCTTTCCTTTAGAGCCCCTCTCCCACCACCGTTGGGAAAGGAGAGTCTAGAGGCGTTTTCTTACCAGGCCTGCCGACCCCTGCACCGTGGCTCGGTGCTGCTCCTCAGGTGAGCGGGCACAAGTTACCTTTGCCAGCAAGAGAGGGAGACAGAGAGGGGGTGGTGTAAAGACCTGCTCCCTTGGTCAGGATATTCAGACTTTCAGAGGACATACTAACCATGGCGGTGGCAGAAGACAACTGTGCCAGCAGAGTCAGCCTTGTGCTTAGCTTGTCATGTCATTGGACTTGTCTCCGTTCATTCACCGAGGGCACTCCCCTGGGAATGCAGATTGGAAAGCTCTTGGATCAGGTAGTTTGTTGGTGCTCCTACAGCCATGATTACTTAGGAAGTGTGTTGAAATTGAACTTGAGCTGTATAACTTATTTCTGTTCAATCTAAGGGACTGTTTTTAGCTTTCCTCTTTAAGAGAAAATGCCACTGACTTCCATAGTCTTAAAATTCTACTGTCTTTGGTGAATCAGCTACATGACTGCTGGGTATTGCTGTGAAAAAAATATATGTAGCTAAAAACAGTAATAGGATTATCCATCCACTAGGAAAAAATATCCTTGAGTGTGTATTAAAATTGGAAAAGAGAATTCCTTAGGACATCAAGCACTAAACTATGTGAAATCCTGAAAAACTCACTGTTTGGCAAAAACAAAAAAAGAGAAAGATATATGTTAAGTAATAAAAATAGTACTTGTTTGAAAATGTAAATCACTTTTAATAAAATTACTTCTTAGGGGGATAAAAGGAAATGCTTAGGTACAGTATAACTGTTCTAATATTTTGCTGCTTAGGTTGATTTGCTTTGCTGATAAGAATTGTGGGTATAGAGTACAGTGTGTGCATGTGTCACACATTTTTTATGTATAATTGTGTATGGAAATTACAGCACATATACAGATACTAATTATGAAAAAGTGTCTGTATACACTAAATTTAAATCTTAATCACATCCAAGTCTACTATAGACAAAACAGTTCACTAACCATTGTGCGACGGATTGAACCTTTATTTTTCAGTGAGAAAAAAACTTGCAGTGTCAGCCTAGTGCAGTTTGGTAAGAAATTGTGTATGTGTTAAATAAGAACTATCTGGTAGGAAATTTACCAACGTGAGAATCTCAAAAGTCCTTTGGACTCATAAGAGATAATGCTGAAGAAGAGCAGAGGTATCCGTTTTATTGGTAATTTAAGTAAAACTTTCTCTTTTTGTTCCATGTTTTGACGATCAGTGACATGGGGCAAAACACACATTGCTTTCCTGGCTCCGTAGCTCTCCTTTCTAGAGTACCTTTGAAATCCTTCTGGATCTTCCTTTTAAATCTTTGTTAATTATTTACATCAGAATTTGCCTTGCTGTCTTTGCCTTTGCTGCGTGGCCTTCTGGTGAAGTTTATGGCTCACATTTTCAAAGTGCTGAGTTTTTACTTCCAGTTAGCCAGACTGAAAATCACGGGTAGGGATACTCCACTGACCTCTGATAAGGAAGACTAGTAGCCCCCTAAAACCCTATTCATTCCTCCCTTTTTAGTTCTTATCATTTTGTTTTTTTCCTTAATGCCATGGGCCGTTCCGCTGGCCTGCCTTTGGGGCCTGAGTCTTTGTCCCCATCCAAGAAGCTCTATGTGGGATTCATGACCACATGCTTGCTGATTCTAGACGGCTTCCTGCACAGCTAGGAGAACACAGAGCTTCTGATCGTCTGCTTGTTCTTTTTCAGCAGCAGCAGCCACAGCCACAGCAGCAGTCAGCCCCGCCACCCCCACAGTCGCAGGCACAGCAGCCAGCTGGCCCCCGGCTCCCCCCACGACAGCCCACTGTGGCCTCGCCTGCCGAGGCCGAGGATGACAACCGCCAGAAGACCCGGCCACGAACGAAGATTTCCGTGGAGGCCCTGGGGATCCTCCAAAGTTTCATCCAAGATGTAGGCCTGTACCCAGATGAAGAGGCCATCCAGACTCTGTCCGCCCAACTTGACCTTCCCAAGTACACCATCATCAAGTTCTTTCAGAACCAGCGGTATTATCTCAAGCACCACGGCAAACTGAAGGACAACTCCGGGTTAGAGGTGGATGTGGCCGAATACAAAGAAGAGGAGTTGCTTAAGGATTTAGAGGAGAGTGTCCAAGATAAAAATGCTAACACCCTTTTCTCGGTGAAGCTAGAAGATGAGCTAGCAGTGGAAGGGAACACAGACATTAACGCTGACTTGAAAGACTGAGATAAAAGTATTATTTTCATTCAACAGTGCCACTGGTATTTACTAACAAAATGAAAAGTCCACCTGTATTCACTCAGAAAACCTTTGTTGTTCATGGTTTGGCCAATGAATCTTCAGAAACTTGCACAAACAGGAAAGTTGAGAAAGGATAGTACAGACTGCACTAAACGTTTTACTCTGTTTTACAAACTGCTTGGCAGCCCCAGGTGAAGCATCGAGGATTGTTTGGTATTAAAAATTCAAATTTCTGTTCGTGGGACGCACTGAGGTGTGTACCCTATAAGCATGATACCAGTGATTTTTTTTTCAATTATTATTATTATTATGGAGCCTCAAACAAGCATTATAACTTCTGTGATTATTATTTCCTTCCTTTAATTATTTCTGTAACACTCCACACTGATCTTTAGAAACTCGCCCCTTATTTTAAAAAGAAAAAAAAAGAGAGAGAGTTTGTTACTCTATTGTATGTTACAAAAGAACTATAGACTGTGGAATGCAGTTTAAAGATGACATATGCCAACAAATGCCTTGTATTATATGGCACTGCCGTAATTCAAATTTGTTTTTATTTTGGAAATAAAAGTTCACTGTAATTTTATTTCATTCTCATTGTTACATGATTTTTTTTAAATGAAAAGAAAATGTGAAACACAATTTAGTCCTCATTATTTATTTGTAGATCCTGCAGCATCATGTTGTAATTAATTTTTTGGAAGTTTCCGTTAAATGTAATATTGCTTCTCTTGTTACCATACTGATTCTTTTCTATTTATAAATGTATTTTGATGGGCAGTAAAACAAAGTGTCTTAAAAGTTTTAAATAGAGAAAATGTGCTTTACACAGTTGCCTATAAAAAGTGCTCTATGTTATCCAAGCAATTCATACTATAAGCTTCACTCTTATTGTTGTATGCAATTTTTACTATCATGCAAATAAGCTTAGGTAAATAAAACTAATAGATCACCTTAGAAAATTATGCAATTAATGTGAAAATAATTGATGTTTGCAATGTGTCTTCCTTTGGTTTACAATCAATTTTAAAGCTACATCTGTATAAAATTTCTGTATAAAGGTGTATTTCTTTTTTATGAGTTTATGGCTATGAAAACACCAGCTATTTTGTTACAGCTGGCTGTTTTTATAAGTGTATCACAATTTTCTTTATGCAGAAATGTTCTGATTAGGAGTGGTTATTGACTGTAACTACACGATTAAAATTGTTTGTATGGTATGACATGGTAGGGTTTGTCTGCTTATGTGAAGTAACTTTGAAGAGTCAAAGATGGCCCTCTCAGTTAGGTGCATGATATTTTACCGATTTGAAAAAGAGCAATTGAAAAGTCACTTGAAACACTGTAAATTTAAGTCACAAACACATGCTGATTTTTAAAGTTTATGAAGATGATAACCTGTTTTTGGTTAACGTTTTGCTTAATAAACAGAGATAGCAGGTCGGTCTAAAGACTCTCCAACAAAAACATAAATCCAGTCTCTAGCAGTTATGTGCCTAGAATGGCTTCAGCTGCTTTTATTTTACGATACTTCAATTATGGCAACGCTTTTTTAAAGCTAATGCACAAATATTTTTAAAGGCCATTAAATAGTAACAAAATAAGTAGGGGAAAATGGGCCTTCTATATAAAAACAATAAGCAATGTATTTTTTTAAGTTATAAATGGAATATAGGTTAATAACAGTTCATTTGGCAGTGTATATCATAACTTATAAGAACTATATGAAGAAAATAAGAACACCTAGAAGTTATATACGATCTTCAAAATTTTTGCCAAATGAAACTCAGTAAACTCCAAGATACAAAATGAGGTGTGCTAATGGTCATCACAAGGATAGAGGCCAGTGTTGCAGTTTTTGATTATTATTTTCTTTGTATTCGCTTTATCTTTTGCTTCCTCTTTTTAAAGTTTCCTATATGTTAATAAGGGTATCTGGTTTTCTTGATACTTGGTACAGAAATTGCCCATTCTCTCTTTGCCAAAGCTCATTGGTAGGCAACGGGGCTGCTTTAGTGTTAAACTTTTTCTTAGGAAACTGAAATGTCATTGAAAACTCCCAATTCAGCTTTAAAAGTACTATTTACTTCTGAAGCACAGCTGAACTACTCTGAAGGCACCTGGTTTGCTGCAAACTTGACTGAGAAAGTTTTAAATTCTTTTATTAATTGAGAAAACTTTTAAACATTTTTGCTCACTAGAGTTCAGAAAAAGTCATTTGAACAAAAGGAATTTGAATTAATAGAAAATAGATTTCATGTATTAAAAATATAAATAAAAGAAACTAGTATGCCGTGAAGTTAAGAAAAGTGTATCTTCCTCTTCATCTGAGTATAAGAGGAAAGCTAGAGCAGAAAGAAGACTTCTTTTTTAACCAACCCAACATTTAACATAAGGTTTGAGGTATGAAATTTAATAGTTTTTTTGTAAGGAGAAATTGGTTTGCAATTAGATTTTCCCATTCCCAATAACCTACTTTTGAAATAATATTCTCAATGAATTGATGAGAGTCTGTAAAAATCAGCTCAGCAATACTAACAAAATTCTTATACCCCTTAACTTAAGCAGCATAATTCTGCCAATATGATATTTTAAACTAAAAAAAAAAAAAAGCACATGTCAGTAAACAATCATGGTCATGATGGAGTGAACAAAATTGTTTTCAGGAAAAATGGCACATTTTGGAAAAGATCTGTCTGGGGATCATCCACATTGCTTCCCCAATGTCATTTATTGCTCATACCAGTCCTCTTGTTGCCAGTAACTATGGTAATTCTTGAACAAGCTTTATTGTGTCCAAGGATTTCAGAGACTTTTAAAAGCTCGGCATGACATAGCGCTTTGTGCTGTTAAGACCTTAGCAGAGTCAGGTAGTTTACGGGTAATATTCAGCCTTGTACATCTGAGTCTGTCATGGATTCCTTCTCTCAGCACTTTGCCACTAATTTGTATTACACTCTGTGGCCATATAATACTTGCACATTATGCAAAAAATAATGTTGATAGTATCTCCTTGGCACAAAATATGCAGAGTTGACACATAACCTTTGAAAACCAAGGTAACTAATATCTATATGTGCCCTAGTTGTGTGGCACTTGGTTACAAAGTCTGTACATATTATGTATAAAATGTTTATAGGTTCACATTTAGTGTTAATTAATTCTGAGCTTAAAAGAAGTGGTTTTTTCCCAAGTAGTAATATCTATATCTGTGCTTATCTAAAATATATAGCTTGAGTAGAAAACATTTTCAAATTGTTCAAGATTGAGTAAAATTGACAATCCCATACATTCCATTATTAACTTCTGCCCTATGCCCTATTGTTATCATCAGCTGATATTAAGGTCCTTGATTGTCACGATATTATCAATAAATGAGGTATTCTAAACTGCCTGGTGATATTTTCGAAAAGAGCAATTAAAATGTACATACCCTATCAAATAGCCTGTAGAAATAAGACTGTCGTGTTAAAACAAGGCAGAAATTTGCATGGTAGTATGGAAACCAACAGAGGTCCAAAAATATTAATTATATCTAGAATATCAATATATTGATGCTATAGCCTACAAATATTTTTTACTTTTTAAGGGGGGTGTATCATGGATTCATTGTTTCTTCTAAGGCAATCCTTTTAATGTAAATACTACTTGCATGTCTTTTGACAAAGGCTAAGATATAATTATTAACATACACATTTTTGATAAAATATAAAGTACCCTTATTAAAGAAATGTGGTAGAAGGTATATGTCCAGAATACTATTCCTGTTTACAATACCAAATGTTAAATAAAAATAGTTTGGAATTAATGTTAAAAATAACGAGCAACATTTTTAAGCCTTTCTTACATTACCCTATTTACGTGGTAGGTTATACTTATTGCCTTGCAAAATAAACACTCACAAAAAGAAAACTAAAGTGACATATTTTGCACTAAGTTAAATGTTGAACATTATTTCTTTACTGCTAGTTGATTTTTTTTACTGTTATTCAATATTTGCTTTTTATGATATTCAAATAAGTTTTCATTCCAGTGAGTCTCTAATTCATGTCCTTATGCCCCCGAAAAGAAATGATGCATGAGCTGCTCTGATTTGCCCCTCACAAAAGAACCAATAGTATCTATTAGATAAGAATGTTAACAAGGTTCAAGTATTTAAATATGTCCATTAATTCGTTGAGTCTGTGGCAATGTGATGTAAAAGCACATGTGCAAAACACAATCCATCCGATAGCAACTTAATGTGGGGATAGGGTTCACAGTACCCAATGGGTGCTTCCAATTCTAACTTCCAAGTATTTGTTTTACCAGAGCTCATAAAAAGGCTTCCTACCTTCTGAGGCTCCTTTCTTTATACATCATCCTCAAATATGATGACAACAATGACATCTGTTGAATCCTTCATTTTAAAAGGCAGTACCACAAACATCTCCATTTCACTATGAGATACTTAAGGCAAGGCACTGAAATTCTCACTTTAAAGACAAGGGAGAGGAAACAGGGTAACTGACTCATGCAGCTAAGTGGTCACATTCATCTCAAGTAACCCAAGTCTTCAACCTACAAATTTTCTCCTTTCTCCTTAGTAAAAACTTTTTCAAATGCAGAAAATATAGAAAAAATTAATTGCAATTTGAAAATTTCAGAAATATATATTTTGCTAATATAAAAAAGTTCATCACTAAAGTAATTGAAATCAAGTATATGAAATGTTTCATTATGAAATATTAACCCCCAAACTCTGCCATCTTAGTATAAAATTCATATACACCAAATAAAAAAATATATATTTATTATAGGAATTTTCAAATACACATGAAAAAGTAGAGGTAATAGAATAATCAACCGCAAGGATTCCTCACCCAGTTCAAGAATGTAACATTTTCCATTAATAAATTGTAAAACTTGTTGAAATTAAGATGAAGCTCTTAAAGATATCCAAACTGTTCGATGGCTTTTACTCATAATGATGTTATGACATTATCTTACTTTTGAAAAGTAATAAATTTTCTGATTCCTAGAAAAAATATTAGAACTTGATGTTTTCCCAGAGCCCTCAGAATTTTCAAAAAGCCAATTTTAGGAGAACCAGCGAGAATTCCACAAATATTTGAAATAAAAAATAAAGGCAAACCAGCCTCTATTTATAAACAATACATGCTTTCATATCATTGTTGAAACTAAAGTACATAATTTTCAGTTATGCATAATAAAATATGTAATTAAGCAACATTCCATGGTGGATTAAAGAATTAAAAGCTTCAGGTGCAGAAAAGAATTTGTTGGCATTTTCTTTTTCAAGGTGGTATTTTGAGGTGTTACATTTCATTTTCCTTTGACATCTTATACACAAATAAATAGACAGAAACAGGTGAGAAGCAGAAAAATGAAGAATTGGCTCTATTACAATGAATCTGAAAAACATAGCGAGGTAGAATATTTGCAACATGCCCAAGACGGCTAAATTAAAAAGGACAGGAATCTTTTTAGCCTGGGGAGAAAAAAAATAGTTAACTGGGTTTGGTAATGCTTATATTTTAAACTACATTAAATTTGCTCTCCAGTTGGTACAGTCCAGTAACCTTATTTTTCAAATGAAGAACTAAATTTAATTAATAATTCTGTAAAGACTGAGTTCATAGAGGTATTTGGCATTTATCTTATTTTTTTAATGTGTAATACATTAAATAAAATCAAACCACTCAAATGTCAGAATGTGGAGGACAATTCTGAAAATAAATGATTCTACTGAACATCTAAGAAAAAAATGTTATAGAGATGAAAATCTGCATCTAGCATCACTAGAACTTTCTAGTATCTACAGTTTTTCATGTAATGCTTAAACTACTGTTACACTCATTATATATGATCAAATAAATTCAAATATCATGTATTTTTATTACTCAAATCTGGCCATAGAAATATGTTTGGTAAATGAGTGAATGAATAAATGAGGTTAGACAATTTAGAAGAAATTTGGGGTATTTAGTATAGACTCATCCATCCCATGGACAGTTCTCTCAGTGGCGCATTTTAAACTGACATATGTAAACAGGCTCCTACTAGCCTTTAACATCTCATGGTCCTGCTGAAATATGACACTGTTGTATTTGCGTGTTTTTATACCCATCTTATCACACAAAGAATTTGCTAAGACTTTCATATAACATAGGGTAAAAAAGAAAAAAATATGCAAAATTTGATTAGAAAATAATACAAAATGAGACATATGTTTGACACACAGAAATGCATATCATGAGATCCTATATAATTTATTAGAGTAGGCTACCAAAAATATTCACAATTTGTTGAGGTATAATTGACACGTACAGTAAACAGTATATATTTAAAGTATATAATTTGATGATAACTTTGACACACGTTAAATACAAATATCACACATACACACAACTGGAAACATAATGAATATATTCATCATTCCAGTAGTTTCCTTGTGCCTTTTTGTAATATTCCCTCCTGCCCACCCTTCCCATCCTCATTTATCATCATCCCCATGAAATGACTGATCTGCTTTCTGTTACTGTAGATTAGTTTGCATATTCTATAATTTTATATAAAGAGAAAAATTCAGAATGTACACACTTTAGCTTCTTTTGCTAAACATAATTCTTTTAAGAATCATCCATGTTCATTTAATTTATTATTGAGAAATATTACCTTTTGTGGTTATAGTGCAATTTGTTTATCCATCAAGCAGTTGATGGATGTTTATTTGGATTGTTTCCAGTTTGGGGCTGGTACGAATAAAGAGGCTATGAGCATTTACATGCATGCCTTTACATGGAAATATTTCATTTCTCTTGGATAAATTCCTAGGAGTAAAATAACTTCTCATATCATAGGTATTAGTTTAACTTTTTAAGAAAATGACTGTTTTCCAAAGTGGTTGTACTGAGTTCCCATTGCTTCACATCCTTGCCAACACTGGATATTGTCGGTCTTTTTAATTTTAAACATTCCAATTAGTGTATGGTGATATCTCATCATGATTTTAATTGGTGTTTCCACAATGAATTGAATTTTCCTAATTGAATACCTTTTCCTATGATTTGCTATCCATATATCTTCTCTTATGAAGTGTTTGTTCTTTGCCTATTTTTTATTGGGTGGTTTGTTTCCTTATTATTGAGTTCTAAATATATAGTTAGAAGTCCTTTGTCAGTTATATGATTTGCAAGTATTCCTTGTTAGTCTGTGGCTTGTATTTTCATTTTCTTAATAGTGTCCTTTAAAGAACAGAAAGAAGTTATTGATTTTAGTGAAGTTCAATCTAACTCTTTCACCTCTCAAAATGTAGCCGTAGTTTTTGCCTTGGCATTCACTGCTTTATTCTTATTTGCCACGAGCATCATAGCTTTAAAACTGAACTCTTGATTAGGTGGTCAGGCTGTGCTACAAAATCGTATTTGACTAAAATAAAGTTGAACTATAAAAAGGAAGAAGGAGGCGGGTTTTGCAAAAGAATGAAACTAAGGGAAGAAGAGAAGAGAGCTAGGAGAAAGAAGATGGACACAGGAAGAGAAGGATAAATATGTTAGGGAGGAAATAGGAAGACTTTGGCTGGTAAGTGAGATTACTCAAAGGGGATGCATACCTTCTGCATATTTCTGTGTTATGAGTAAACAAGAAGTATGGAAACCACATGACAAATTGACTTCTTATAATGATTTTAGAAACACTGCCTATTTTTAAATTTGGTGGTTCCATAAGTGCCCTAATTTTGGACAAAGAAAATATTTCTATATATAATATTAGAAGGAACCAAATGACAATATCAATGTCCTAGATCAGAGATCAGCAAACTATGATCCATGGGTCAAATCTAGCCTGCTACCTGTTTTGTAAATAAAGTTTTATTGAAACACAGCCATGCTCTTTCATTTACTTATTCTCTATGGCCACTTTTGTGCTACAGTGGTAGAACTAGAGTGGTTATTAGAGAGAGTACATGGCCACCAAGTCTAAAATATTTACTTTCTAGCCCCTTATAGAAAGCGTTTGCCAACCTCTGAGCTACATAATTAAGCTGTGCCTAGGTTTTCAAAAGTAAAGAATTAAAGCAAATTTCTGGATAACATGTGTCAAAACAAAATAATCATTTCAGTGTTTTTCAGAAGAGTTGGAGCATATGTTAACTAGAAAACTCATTCTCAATTCCATGTTTCACTTGATGTATATGAAGAACTTAATTCATTCATTCTACTAATTATCTCATTGGCCTACACAGGAGTGTAAGACCAGAGATCCTACACCCTGTTGCTCACCCGCAACTATTCTATAAATTTAGAAAATTATTGACTAGAAACTTCACCCCTTTTTGATAAACTCAAGAAGTGTTAATATTCTTGGCAAAATTGTTTTTGCACTAATTGCCATATCCATCTGCTCTGTGAGATTGATTAAACTTAGAGAGCATTTGTTCTCTCCTGCAATCAATGCTTCCTGGCCCAGCAGAATGCTAGATCTGTCTCATTTCCATCCTAAGAGGACACGCCACTGACAACTGTAAGCTTTTCCTTTGAGGATGTGAGATTAAATTGGCACTTGGCTTGATGGCCCTTCAGGAAACGATTCCGTCTAGAGAGTTCTGTTGAAGTAAACCAAGACTTCAGGGATTTAAATGATACCTTCTTACATAGAGAACCTCCACTGTTTCAGAAAAGCCATTTCTGTAGACCTAGATGCTGAAGAAATGTTCTACTGACCACGAGAGAACCCAGGAAAAGCAAAGGGCCCTTCTCTCATCTTTCTTGACTCTCTTAACTGCAGAGACTGAGTAATGCTTTCAGTGTGCCTAGGGGAAAGCAGATGCAGAGCCTAATTCTGTCTGGATTAGACCCAATATTTTATTTATTTATTCATTTATTTATTTAGTGCTAAGCATACACCTATCACAACAGCTTCCGAGTTAAAAAAAATGGGGGAAAACATAGGAAAGAAAAACTTATAATAAACATTCATCCAAAATAACAATAAGCTTCTGCTATTACAGTCCTCCTCATAGACCTTATTACAACACCATATTGGACAATTGGATATATGTGGTACAATGTCCTACAGGAAACAAGCAACTTAATTTTACAGATAAATGTGAAAAGATACCTTTCTCTGCAATCTCACAAAATGAATCTGGAGAGAATTTTATTTAACACAATTTTATACTCTCCTTACTATGGGCCAGGTAATGTGGGTTTAAAATCACATTGCAAACTAGAGGCAAACTAGAACAGGAGTTCCTACATGCTTGTCTCTCAGTGGGTACTTATGTAAAGCTGAATTTCCACTGGACCAGAGGGAGTTGAGGAAAATCAAAAAGACAATGAGGTAAATTTTGTTATAATGCTGTATTTGTACATTTTCAAGGACTGTAACTTCTGAGATTTTTTTATGATAAAACATCTCTTTTGTGAAAACACGGTGATAAATCATCAGCAGACCATTTGTTTTAACTGTTTGTGTAGTATAATAAATAGAAAGCAACCTTGAAACCACCCTCAAAAATCTGTTATTTTGTTTTACATACCTATGAAATCCAAATCCTAAGAACCTTTGAATTTAATCGGCAGTTTCTCAAAACTTTGGCCTCAGGACTTTTTTATATGCATAAAATTTATTGAGACTTTCACTTCCAGGAAAATGGAGTAGATATGCTTTTCTTCTGCTCAATACAACTAAAAACCCTGGACATTACATATAAAACGAACATCAAAAGATCCTGAAAGGTGGCAAGAGGAAGGCAGACAAGCTAAAGACCTCAAGACTGAAGGAACAACACAGTGGTACGTTCCTTTGGTTTCCCTTTCACCTCATATATCCCAAAACTTGGAGTTGAAAAAGGCAACAACCTAGAAATGTCAGTGGGCATGAACAAAACAGGCCCTCCAATGTCTGCTCTCACAAGCTAAAGAAAGAAAAAGGGCAACCTAGCAAGACGGAAAACTTTTACATAATAACTGCCCTACTCCAGCCAGTCTTGCTGGTCAACCCAGGAATAGGAGTTGGAATATCAGAAATTGTGAGAGAGGTAAAGAGATAATGTAGAAGGTGTTTGTCCAGAATTTCACGGTACATTAACATTCTATTTGTTGTGTTCTATTTTTATGAAACTACATTTTAAAATTTACCCAATAAATATTTATTGAATATATACTATGAAAGCATTTGTCCACACAAAGACATGCACACAAATGTTCATAGCAGCTTTATTCATAGTAGCACTAAGCTTTAAACAACTGAAATGGCATCAGGTGGTGAATGGACAGATCAATTGTGGCACATCTATACTATGGAATACTACTCAGGAATAAAAAGGAATGAATTATTGATATATACTATAGTGTGGATAAATTGCAAAAACATTATACTGAATGAAAGAAGCCAGACACAAAAGAGTATATACTGTGTAATTCCATTTATATGTAATTCTACAATAGGCAACACTGACCCTCAGTGACAGAAAGCAGATTAATGGTTTCCTGAGACAGAGTTTGGGGAGAATTGAGAATAACTGGGCATGAGGAAATCTTGTGAGGTGAAGGAAGTTTTCTCTCAACTACAGTGATAGCCTTGCAGGACATTTGCTCCTGTCCAAAATATCTATGGAGACATTTGGTCCATGCTCATCCATCTACCTAACCCCATGTGCCATTATCAGCTAAGCTACTGTGACATGAAGGGTTATAATTGACGATACATCCACAATACAATTATTGGACCAATAAAACATGATAGTATTTTTAATGTATTAATTATATAAACCAAAAGTATAAATAAATGTTATGGGCTGCCTGAACCCAGGGACATTTTGGACAGAACCAAATCTCAAGGACCTTTTTAACATGTACCAAATGTCTTTGTGGATGTTTTGGACAAGACCAAATGTTTAATCAGTGTAGATACATAGATAAATAAGTTTGCCAAAACTTATTGAAATTGTTCCATTTTAATGGGTGCATTTTAATTTATGTAAATTATATCTCATTACTGTTGCTTTAAAAACAAAGTCAACAATTTTACTATCTTCTACCAACCATCTAGCTTAGAATTGTCTTTTCCTTCCTTTTCTTTCCTTCCTTCTTTTCCTTCCTCCCTCCCTTTCTCTTTCTCCTTCTTCCTTCTCTCTCCTTTTTTCCCAATCAAATGTTCCTTAAACTGCAGGTGGTTCCACTAATCTTGAGAAAATAAGGAACACTATGCCTTACAGTCAACTTACTGGAATATGAAAAAGGGTCTGACAATATGCTGAAACTATTTGGAGTCAGGTGTGATGAAAATATATGCAGTCACCTGGTTGAAGGCATAAATCAGATCTGTACATGTATTTCTGAAATAAACTCAAACTGAAGTGGCAGTGTTGGCAGAAGACAAGGCTCTTGATATCCAGAGACTGCAGGGGAAGAGAAATGTTTTAGAGGCAAAGGTATTTATTGCCAATGATGACTATGCTATTTGAACCATCCTAATGGAAAAGACAAAAGAAAGACAGCACTTCCTCTTAATATCAGATTTGGGCTCAACACCAGGATGAAAGAAAATAAGAGAAGGAAGGAATTTCTCCTCTGGAACAATATGGTCAAAAATATGATGTGTTAGCTCTTGCTTTATATGGTTCTAATGTTCGAAACCTTATTTCTATCTTAAGATAAATTTTATTTGGCTCAATGAAGAACTATTCCTTCAGAGAGAAAAACCTCTGCTTGGTTCACTGGACAATAGCTTTTCTTTTTTATTCATTTAACCGTTGAGATCAAGGCTCTTCCAAAGGACAACTCATTGAATAGCTAAAACTTCAATCAAATCAACATCTTAACATCATTGAAAATGGGCATTGATAAGACATATTTTCCTAACCCATTTGATTGCAGGCCCCTTTTGAAAAGGAGCATCTTATAAAATTTGTGTTTCACATAAATAGTTCTTCACATTATTTAGATTATTTCCTTGTCAGAAAACTGAGGCCTAGAGACATTAATTAACACTCAATTTTACACAGTTAATTTGTGACAGAATCCAGACCAGAATTTATAAATAAGTTTCCAGTAATAGAACTTCTACAAAAATCTCCTTTATTATGTTGGCTGAAATACTCTCACACTGCCACCAAAAATTCTGTTAATGACAATTCTATGAATATATTCTACAACATAATATCTTTCCATTGAGTCAATGGTACAAATGGAAACTCTTCTTTTTACCTTAGAGAAAAAGATGCAAAAGACTGAGAGAAAAACCTCAGGACATATACTGAATGAATGATGCCTGGAGACCTAGAACTCTGGTGCAGAAATTAACAGAATAAATGCCTAAATATATGCAGATGCATGCAAATTGTTAATAGTTTCTATACATTGGGAAAACGAAGGAATGTTATTGAGAAACTACACCAGGAAAATTTTGAGGAAAAAGCTTCAATTTTTGCTGTTACTTCCTAAAATAAAACTATTAAAAATCTCGGCAATAGATCATAACTCACAAGGAAAGAACTTTGTGAAAGAATAGGTTTTTTCTTAGTCTTAGAGTACTTTAATTTTGATCCTGAAACTCGACAAAACACCTGGCCTGCTTGCCAGAATTGGTCGATGAAACCCCACTATATTATACAGGAATATATTCTCGGTTAAATGAATAAAAAAGAAAAGCTATTGTCCAGTGAACTGGTCCAGTGAGCCAGTATAATGTTTAATAAAGAACTATATTAAACATATATTTAATAAAGAACTATATTAAACATTATACTGGCTCACGTGCTCAAGTTATTTAAGGGCTACTCTATTGGTAATGTCTTAATTTAAAGCAATGTATGTCACACTTTGTCACCTAGAACCTGAAGCAGACTTGCTTCTTCCCATAGCTTCACAAAGTCCTTCATGAAAGTTGTTCTGTCTGATTGTAGCCCTCAGATACTTCACAAGCCAGACCCAATCCTACCCCCAAAAACTGGGTAAGTCAGAGATGCTTCATCGCTTTTTCCAGAGTGCTCATCTCCTCCCTGTGTTTTCTGAATTTTGCACACAACCAGAATCCTTCCCTTCTAAACTAGTCATAAAATGTAAGTCCCCATGAATACATGTGAAAGCCACCTGATACTTGTGGTGGCTTGGGAGTAAGTGAGTGTCGATCTCGCCAGTTGCCACCTGGATCCCAAGTCAAGTAAAAAAAATACCCCTTTCCACTTATTAAAAGGCATCAGCCCTTGGAGGGATAAATGTGCACATTAGTATATGTAAAAAGACTTGCATAAGTAACAGGGGAGAGTGAGGAGGGGTGGGAAAGCTGGGATGGAACCATCTGGAGCATTTATATTGAAATAGCTGTTTCTTGGATATTTATTGAAAGCATTGCCTGTTGACAGCATAGACTCCTCTATCTCTACTGAGAAATGACTTCCTTCTTAATTCCACACAGAAAAAATGCATCAGTATCTTTTCATTTTCTTTTAAATAGTACAAATTTAAGTTATAGGCCAACGCCTTCAGATTTAGGGCTGCAATAAAAATCTGACCTTTGATTTTTCCAGTTTTAAAACATAGATTCTATAAAGGAACAGCAACACTGATGGTCGAGAAGCCATGGTCAGTTGAAAACTTTAATTATGTTGGTCAAATTCTATGCCAAAAGTTCCTTTAAACACTTAGATATGATGCAGTCTTTCAAATAAGTTATGAAGTCCCAATCAGTGGAGCTGGAATGTTTCCAAGTTTATAAACTGGTAATAATCCAAAACTGATTTCACATATTAAATCAATGTATCAACACAACTGTAGCCTCTAATATGACTTTTACTCTGCTTTTTTGAAGTTACCGTGCTAAAAGAAATACACAAAAAGTTAAAATATGACCACGTAACACAGAAAATAATTTTACTTTGCATTGAGAATTCTTTTAATATAAACTTATATGGTCATTGCAGCTCCAAAACATATTGCTTCATAAGTAGCAAAAATGGTCAGTTTCTCTGATTGGATTTAGATACTAACTCCAGTAGCTTTTATAAAGATGACAAATGATTTGTCAGTGTAGAGAAACAACCAGTGAGGATGCGGGAAATATCTCAGAGGTACAATCTATAAGACATGTTGACTGGGTTGAGATGAATAATGAAGAGAGGTAAGCTTAAGATAATTATTCCTGGACCCAAAATCCTAGAAGAATGACATTTAGTTTATCCTGTTAATAAGGTCAAGTTGATGAAGACATACATGCATATAATGCTACAGTTTAGTGGATAGAGGGAAGCCTGGAGAAAATCTATTTTGGGCAATGTGTTTGAAATGAGACCTTTCTACTAAAGCAGCTTACCAGATAAATAAAGGGAAAAAATAACCATCCTTTTTATTCAAATTTATTTCTGGAAGATAAGTGTGTGCAGGTGGGGCGGGGGATGAGCAACAAGAATACCGCACAAACATTTTAACGTATTCTTACACGTGTGAAAACTAGGAATATTCACTCAGGAGCTGGTGGTTCCACCAGGTGGTAAAATGCTGGATAAAGAATTCAGGAAAGAATGTTTAAGGTTTCTATTTAGCACACTATAAAGAGCATTATAAATGATATTCATTCTAATTCACAAAAGTCTATAATTCTTGTGAAATACTTTATATAAAGATGTATTATTATGCTGTACACTTTTTTTTTCCCAGAGCCTTCTTGGATAGATAAATCAATCATGTACTACTTCAAATAATGGCAACAAAGCTACTTAATTTTTTCCCCAGCAAGGTCACTCCGTGTACTCAATATGGATGTTCAGTGCCTTAAAATTGCTTGTCTAAGAATTGGACAGACTTGGGTACAAATCGTGACTCAACCACTTTATAGCATAAGATTTGAAGAAAGTTACCTAACTTTTCTGAGCCTGTTTCCTTATCTGACACTGGAGATAGTCATATTTGTACTACTATAGGGCAATATGATAAATTGAGAATATAATTATGTAAACTGTCTAGCAAATTAACAAGTGCTCAATAAATTGTGCATGCTGCTATTGTTTATTGTTATTATTTCTAAATGATAATTTCAATATAATAATGCTTGATAGTTGTGAGTCCCTTTTCCAATGTTTATTTATCTTGAATTTTCTTGACCCTGGTGATTTTAAATAATTTTTTGAATATGAATAATTGAGTTTAAATTAGATAAATTTCAATTAAAATTTAAAAGAAAATTCTACTTGAATTAGAATCAGAATATTTTTTTCTTAAAAGAGGAGAGACACACAGAAATTGAGAGAGAGTCCAGCTCATGCAGAAAAATGTAGAACACAAAGAAGAAAAAAATCATAAATAAAGGAACGCATAAAACTAAGATAGATGCTTTGTATTATGTCAGTGCTCAATAAATATTAGGTATCACTAGTGTGAAGTGTTATTACTGAAAAACATTGCATCAACTTACATAGAGCAAAAACTTTTGAAAATACAAGAAATAATATACAAAACACTATTTTATCAAACTACTTAACTCACTCAGTCTAAAACAGATAATACAGGTAAAAAGTAAATAATGATATATAGGATCTAAGTAATATAATTTTTATAATTGAACAAAGTTAATGTTCTATATGTATTAATCTTTAGACCTTTCCAAAAAATACTATAGAACATGTATCAAATTTATGTGTCAAAAAAAGATCTTTACTACTTCTAAAAAGTTAAATTTATATAAGCTCTGAATTTCAGTGCAGAGAAAATAGGAATTAGTACTTCGAGTTAAAATTTAAAGGCCAAATTACTCAAAAAAAATTAAAAACTCAACTTTTGTGCCAATGAGGAAGCCAAAAGTATAATTACAAAAATATTTTTAAAATAATGATGACAACATTATGCATTGTGGTCAAAGATATACTCTGAGGAAAATTCAGATGCTCTCTTCTTAAACAAGAATTTAAAAACACAAAGTAGATGTTTAACCCAGGGGACAGGGGGATATTCGGAGACCCTAAATAGTTTTAATCAGATAATATTTACTTTAATCAGATATGAGTCTCCTATATCTGTCATTTTAGGTATGTTGAGGTAACAAATGACTCAAAAATAATACTGATTTAAAATGATATTTATTTTTAAATTATTTTACATGCTCATTGTGAGTTGGCTACAGGTCGGTGCCCTCACTCTCATCTCCAGGATGATGATACAGACCTTAGGGAGATGGGTCATGGCATGGGGAAAAGACAGGATGGCAGAACCATACAATGGATCTTAAAAGTTCCTTTCAGTAACGGCATGTGTGTATTCTGCTTACACATCATGACAAAAACGGACTTCGATCGGATGTGAATGTTTAATTCAACCACAGAAAAGGACAACAAATATTTTGAACAGTACTACAATCCTACTATAGTCCTCTAGTCCTCTATCTTGGTCACAGATATTTAATTCCTTTTCTAAAGGAGATAACACAAAGTTTCCTCCAATCATATTATCAGACTCAAAAAACCAGAATTCTTGTGATCCTCTACGCCAGATCTACAAGTGGCTACTTTTGATCTGGAGATGTAAGAACTAAAAAGGAACCGGGACAGAATAATCACAACAAACACAGATTTTTGGAAAGACAACGTGCAGGAGGTCCACAGAGGTCATGGATCCGTAACAATGCTAAAAGCTTGCGTACACAGCCAGGACCCTAAATTATGCACTGGAAAATATTCTTTAGCAGGTCCTGGTTCTGCCCTTGAGTAGCTGCCCAGTCCATTGTTCTCCATGGCTATTGGTTCTACCTCTGGGATATCCTTTCTTTTCCCTCTCTCTTCTTGGCCATGTATAAATATCTTGAGAAGATGTCCTCCTTAGGTGCTGTGCAACTCCACTGACCTGCTTCTTGGCTAAAGAAACACGAGGGTCTGAGTGCAATCTTCCTGAGGTGAGAGTGAAGGGAGCAAGACATACTTTACACAATAATACAATGTACCACACATGTATTACATTTGTTGAAACCTCGCATGTAAAACCAGTTCCACTGGCTCATGGTCATACTGGATTCCTTTTAGAACATTAGTTTCAGGTTCTGTGTTTTTGGCTTTTTAATGAGCTAAGAAATTGCCTCAGAAAGAAGCTGTTTTGGGTTAATCAGCTTATTCTCTGATATGACACATAGTTATGTTGACTTGGGTTAGAACTCAAATGGGTTAGTAGCTCCTAGGAATTTATTCCCTATTTCTGCACCTGTCCCTCAGGTCAGAAAAAAATGAACTTTATCAAGGTATTATGGCTCTTCTCGCCTTATTGTAATGACCTTGGAACATTCTACAGGTAATGGAAAAGGGACTCGCCTTCAGGTTCTGCAGTCTTTTCCTTAAATTACTCTCAGAAGGTCATTGTGAGTTACTTCATGGTTTCATGTCTCGATTTGATTCAAATTTACATTTTGTTTTCAAAATGGAAATATATTTATTATCTTTTCTGATTATGAAAGTAATACACGCTCAGTGTAAAAAAATTAAACTGTGAAATTGACAACCTCTGACTTGGTCACCTCACTTGTTGAGAAATAGGAATTTCCATTTGGACAACTCAGTGCCTCAGACTCAAAGAAGCTGAATATAAAGCAGAGGCAGCTGGAGGCCATAACCCAAAAGATGCCCCTCCCCCCCCCATGTGTGCAGCAGACCGTTTCCACTTAGTGTTTATTTAACTAACAAGTCCAGCTCATCGCCAGCTAATCAACACTCCGAGACTTTGCCTTCTCATGTGGGGCACAAGCATGTGGAATGTTCTGTCTTTAGAAGACTTTGTCCATTTTCTCTATCATAGACTTGTTCCTCAGAGCCTCAACTCTGTAATTAGATTTCATGATTGGCAGTAAAGTTTCTCCACTCAGTACTCAATCTTTGAATCTTCGGTCTTTTACTTTCTTTAACAAAAATTTTTTTATGATCTTCTTGATAATTTTAACATCTGCTTCTTGTCATTAACAGTACCTGAGCTTCCTAATTTTTGTTTTCATCGTTTTGTGTTCTTTAAAAAATTTTAATATTTAGTATTATCCTTTTGTTAAACATGTTCCAAGCTTCTTTCTAAGTTGTTGATTTATTTTTATATAAAAATTTAACTTTTTTAAAAAAGTCAAAATTGCTAATTCCTTTTTTTTACTTCTGATTTTGATATCTCAAATTATACTATATCTCATTTCCCTTCTTTTTGATCAACTTTAGGGAACAGATTTTAAAACTTAAATTTTGATATACCTACAATTTCATTTTATTTACAAGAATTTTCACTTCATATGTGTGATTACAATTTTATTTGGTACAGGAAGGTTTATAATTTTTACATTTTCTTTGTCAAATATACCTTTTATTAATATAAAATGATTCTTCAAGACAAATAGCTTCTTTATCTGCTGTACCGAATTCTACATTGTCTAATATTAATACTACTACATTTTTTCTTTTGATTAGCATTTATTAAATATATTTTTACCTATACTTTAATGTTTAATTGTATACTTTGGATCAGTTTTTGATGTGCATCATTGTCAATAAATAGTTGTTTGTTTGCTTGTCTGTTTGTGATTTTAATTTATTTATATTTTTTATTACAACTAAATATTGGCTTTTAAAACTATCACCTTCTTTTGTGCAATCTATTTTATACTTTCTTAATTTTATTCTCCTTATTTTTGCTATGTAAACTATGTTTTCACATTTCACCATCTCCCAGGTATATGAAGATAGGTCGTAATTTTAATTATATCATTGTTTATATTTAATAATTTCAAAATAAATCTTTAATTTATATTTCTCTAGTTTTCAACAATTTTAGTGAAACAACAAGTTTTGAACTGTCCCCTTTTTTTATAACTAAAAGGGCTCTTCCCTTTCTCCTCTTTACCTCACTTCTCAATCTTTCTTAATAGAACCTGGGGTTCTTATTACAGTTACTTTTTTGGAAGAGGGTTATATATCTTCAATTTTGAAAACAATTCTTGACAATTATAATCATTGAATAACTAGTTTTCAATAACATTATAATGCTAATACTGATACCGTTAATTGGCAGTGTTTACTGCTTTTGTATCAGTTTCTCCCTTTTCTTGAGCTTTTTGTTTCTTCCCTAAATTATTTGGAAAATATCACCTTTTCTGTCTTAGTCCCAAAGTCACACATTGTCATTTCTACCTCATTTTACTTGTTAGAAGCAATTCACTAAATCTGATCCACCCCAAAAGGAAGGGGAATTAAAATCCACCTCCTGAAGGGAAGATTATAAGAGATTCTGAGGGCATTTTTTTTTTTTTAAACCACCACACAGAATAAGTCCAGTGGTAGGTATAATTTAACTGATTTTTTTTCTCCTACATCTCTTCATTGAAATAATTTTTCATTGTATCAATTGAAGATGCCAAAGACTTTCAAATTTTTTTTCAGAACTAGCAGTTGATGGTTTTCATAGTTAAACTTCTAATCTGAACCTTCCATATTGACATTAGTTTCTCACAGGCTTACTGGTGCTTTCTTTTCACTTTTGTTGTAACCGTGACATATGTCAACAAACAAGATGTGTGATTTCCCTTGTTTTTGTCCACTTCTGTGATGGCAAAATTTCTAACTTATTATGATAACTAGAGGTCAAGTTAATGAGTTCACTCCAAGTGCTATACCTACCTTCTAGAAGGCATTCATCTATTGTAGCCCTGCTTTGAGATGGCATCTGCTTTATGATGTGAACAGGCAGAATACTTTGAACATAATACTCTTTGATACACATTTCCCAGCATCCTGCTTATCTTTGTGTTCCTGATATAACAGAGCTTGTTTATGGGGCTACAACTGCTAGGATGCAAGGCATTACCACTGGCATGCTGTTTGTTTTAGCAGTTTCTTTCTGGATATTGTTGTTTCTGTAGCAGTGAAGAATAATGGAGTCCTAAAAGGAAAGAATGACATCCCTAAGAGCAACAGCTGTAGTGAAAGAACAGTTTATAATTTTCTATTTGGTGAAGATCTTGGATTCTGAGTAGGGGACAGATAGTGAGAGAACACACAGTATCTTTTTTCCCCCCCCAGGCTGAATCTACTTCACAAAGGTGAAGATTAGGCATCTCATGAGCAGAAATGAGAGGTTTTGTTTTTTTTGCTCACTACTTTTTGTCTTATGGTTAGCAGTTTGTCCTTCCAGAGTCTAGCATTAAGTGGTTAATAAATCAAAAGTTTTAGAATTGCTGTGAGCTTTCATTATTTTCTGGTCTTTGCAGTTATTTTCACTGAAACTTAGATGAAGTGTTGTATGGAGACCAGACCTGCAAATTTTTCTTGACATTATTTACATTAACAAAAACCAAAATACTTTAAATGCCCAGCAATATGAGATAAACAAAATAATCTATAGCATATCTTTGTAAAAGAACACTTCGTAGTCTTTAGACATCATATTGATGAAGCATATTTAATGGCATATGGAAATGCCTACAATTTATCATTTGGTAAAAAAAAAATTACAAAACAATATGTATGATATGGTTCCAATTTCATAAAATAACAAAAAAGGGAAAAGAAAAAGACAGGAAAAATTCACAGAGGTTCTCTGGGCAGTGGAATTGGGAGTAACTTATATGTTTTATTTTGAAGGTGTTTTCTTTAGTTTCTATGTTCTATTAAAATATGTATTCATTATTAAATAAGAAAAAACAATTTTGTAATTACCAGTTTATAGTTACAAGTTAATTTATTTATAAAAGTGCTAAGTATTACCATTATATACATAGTGGTTTGTGGGTGGAAAGGGAAATGTATTCTCAGATATAGAAAGAAATTTCTCCATCTCACTGAGTAAAGATATGTGAGAACCACAGTGTTAATATAACACTAGCTAGATATAGATTTATTGTCCTTCAAGTAATTGATATATAAATATTATAACATGTGTGCATGTACGCACACGTGTCTTCAAAAATAGATTTGAAAGAATTGGATGACAACTTTAATAAGATCCTGATGTCCTACATCCATGAGGGGACAATATCTGGCCACAATAAGAAAGATTCATCTATAGCTCAGTGGTTCTCAAAGTACAGTCCCTGAACCAAAGCATCAGCATCTCTTGGGCTCATGTTACAAATGCAAATTCTCAAGCTTCCCTCCAAACCCAGACCTACTGAATCAGAAATTCAGCCTCTGTTTTAACAAGTCCTTCAGATGATTCTGATACATACAAATTGGAAAGTCACAGCTATAGATATTTATTAATGTCCATTAAAGTGGACATTATCAAAAGAACAAAGCCTTTTATAAGGATGATCATAAAAAAGCAAAAACATTCTGAGAGGCAGAAGCATCTCTGATACTCAGCTGGATTACTGCTCAAAAGATGTGATCTGTCTTCTGATTAGCGTCTTACTGAATGACAGGAAAGTGAGAATTTGATCTTATTTCCTCTGTGGTTCTGGTGTCCCAAATATATTTATTGTGGAAAATAAAGAACAAAAAATACCAAGTGCACTATAAACTTCTTGTGAACCCATCACTTTAACTGCCATAGCATCATTATGTAAAGATTATTAGGGGCCCAAAGTACACTACCCTGTGCTTCGGTGGTAATGATCTGCTACCTGTGTAGAAGAGGGTGCTGATGTTGATACACCATGTCAGAGGATCACAGCACTTGGTGGTAGAGATTTGAGAGTGAAGAGCTCAGAGATCCTGAAGCAGGCTGGCCCCATCCTACTCGCTCTTTCTTCTTATACATGTTTGACGTGAAGGAGGGGCCCGGGTCCCCTCCCATTTAGGAGACGGCATCTTCCTGAGGAAACCTAGACAGAGAAGATTTGACACATATTCTATAGATTTTAGGGAGGAAATTTCTTTCTTTCACCTCCTTCCTGTGGTGTCTGTTGCTGGCAGGTGGGCTAGTAATGAGGTATGTGACTAAGATGTGGGTGTGAGACCAGGTGAAGGGGGCCAAGCAGGACACTTGCCTTAAGCTTACAGAGAGCCCTGGTAGTGGGAGTCCTTTCCTTCTTCCTAGGGTTGCCTGATTTGGCAAAAACCAAAACCAACCAACCAAACAAACATAAAAACCCAACGCCCAGTTAAATTTGAATTTCAGATTAAAAACAAATAATTTTTAGTATAAATATGTCCTGTGCAATGTTTTGGACTTACTATACAATATAAACATATTGTATACATTATTTGAGTATAAAACATTTATATATATTTAATATGCTATTTTAGTGCAATTAACATTTTATTATATGTCTAGATGTCTTGTCTCACTAGATTGGATGTTTTTTGGGGGGCATGGATTATACTTTATTTCTCTAGCATGGAAGATTTGGGAGATACTTATACTAAAAGACTATCTGTTTATCTGAAACTGTTCTGCGTTTTATCTGGCATCTCTACTAAGTAAACTTAACTAGCTAGGAAACTCCATTGGATTTGAGACAAAAGCATTACAAGAGAAAGAAAGATTTTGCCTGAATGTTTATCATCCTTCAGGAATCTGTCCTGGTAACAGGTGACTGGCTGTGAATTTGGGTGTTCAGAGTCCCTGTACCCAACCCATCCTGACACTCTCTCAATATGATTCAAACAGAGCAGTAATACACCAGACTGGCTATATATCTAAGTCATTTTCTTCTGGAATAATTCCAAATTTTTCAAAGATGTTAAAAAGAGGGTGGAGCTTGGCTCTTGCATGACACATAATCACTTTCGTTTAAAAAATATATTTTTCTGATTCACTCACTGCAGGAACACAATAATGTTTCCTCTGCATACAATTTCCAAGTGAAAGTAACAACATTACTGATAAGTGGGTCCATCTTTGGGACTAGCAGGCAAATTTGGAGCCAGGAGCTCAGAAAAGCAGTTGTGATTTATACCTGTTTTTCACATTTCTGCCTCAGTGGTAATTTAGCGAACCAATTTTGCTACCTCCACCCACCCAATTTTTTTTTAATAAGAGGAAAAGCCATTTTATTAAAAATAAAATCTGAAGCTCATCAAAGAAAGTTAAAGGAATTTATTTCATGTTCTTCAACTTGGCCTATTTGTCAGTCTGGGAGCACATTCTATGCAAAGGCTTTGTGTACTGCTGGTTTTCAGCTGGGAAAGTTGTGGATGAGCTATTGCTCCTCTCCCAGGTGAGAACAGGTGTACACCACTTTAAATTTCCCGTGGATCTGATTGCATCATTTGTTATATTATCCAACATAATGACATGAAATACGTAAATAATAAAATGCCAGTTGCCTGCTGAAAATTTAAAGTGGCAGATCCTTTCTCTTCCGTTGGAAAGGCTGCTATCTGTTGATGGAGCTTTTGCAGCTGAAAAATGACGACCAAGCTGAAGGAGTCACAGGGGAAAACGTACTCCTCTGGCTGATAAAGTGAATACAAAAAAGAACAGCAGGACCTCACCCTTTCTGTACGCTACACAACTGCCATATCTGCCATGCATTTTGATGGAGCTCTGCTAATTTGCAGTCATCATATTCTTGACAAAACAGGTTAACTTTAAGGAATGCATTTAAATCATAAGACTATGGAAGGGAGTGTATGCAAAGGTCAAAGTCTCTGCTATTAAGAGACTAAAAGAGGTTGCAGCACTTTCCATTTAAAAAAAAATATGTATATGAGGTCACTTTTGCTTGTCTTTCTAAATTTAGTATAGTTAGTATACATTTTATATTGGTTATATTAGTTTCAGGAATAGTGATTTGACATTTTTATACCTTACAATGTGATCACCCCACTAATTCTAATAATCATCTGAAACAGTGATTCATCTGAAACAAACTTATCACAATGGTATTGACCATATTCCCCTTCACCTTTTTCACCCGTTCCCTACTCCTTTGGTCTCTGTTTCTATGAGCCTGTTTTTGTTTTATTTTGTTTGTTTTGTTTTTGGATTCCACATATAAGTGAAACCATATGGTATTTGTCTTTCTCTGCCTGACTTATTTCACTTAGCATAATACCCTCTGGATCCACCTATGTTGTAACAAATTATAAGATTTCATTCTTTTTTATTGCTGCATTATATTCCATTGTGTGTGTGTGTGTGTATACACACACATATATATACATAAATATATCTATACACACTCACACATACACACATACACACACACACACATATATCACATCTTCTTCATTCATTGTTCTCTATAGATGGACACCTAGGTTGCTTCCATATTTTCATACCTTGGCTATTGTAAATAATGCTTCAATGAGCATTGGAATATATGTGTCTTTTTGAATTAGTGTTTTAATTTTCTTTGGTTAAATACCCAGAAGTGGAATTGCTGGGTCGTATGGTATATCCAGGTTTTTGAGGAATATCCATGTTTTTCCGTAGGGGCTACACCAGTTTGCAGTCCCACCAACAGTGCACAGTGTTCCCTTTTCTCCACATCCTTGCCAACACATGTTATTTGTTGATTTTTTTATAATAGCCGTTCTAACTGGTATGAGGTGGTAGCTCATTGTGATTTTTGATTTGCATTTCCCTAATGATTAGCGATGTGGAGCATCTTTCATATGTCTGTTGACCATCTGTATGTCTTATTTGGAGAAATGTCTTTTCATGTCCTCTGCCTATTTTTGGATTGGATTATTTATTTATGCAAGTGTCAACTTGATAGGTAACTGTATTGGGTAAATTCATAGCAGTGGGGAAAAATGCAAAGCAGAATTGGTTGATTAAAGGATTTCCCATGAATTAGAGAACCAAATGTAAAACTCTTCCAACCATTTCACATACTGTTTGTCTTGCCACCTAGGTTCTTTAAAATCCAAGAATTTCCCCCTGAACTTTGGTAACATTATCATCAGATTTTCATCTGCAGTATAAACAAAATGAACCACATTTTTTTTTTATTCAGTTGAATTCAACACAAATGCACTGAGCACCCATTCTGGAAGCTTTATGTGAGGTGCAAGGAATAAACACAGTTTCTGCTCTCAAGGGCCTTATAGTCTTATGGATCATTTTTACTATAAATTCAGTTTCAAATCTATAATATCATTTACAACTAAGAGATGAAACATAAAGAAACAGTCATGAAATTATAATTCCTTACTTCTAAGTTCCTTTTTAAAAAGAACAAAGATATCATTTTCAGCTTATGCAGAAATGACAATTGAAGACTAACTCACCAAATGTTTCTAGATGGTAATACTAGGACAAGCATTGTAAGAGATTAATAGGTATATGGAATGTGAGAAGAAATAAACCATTAAAAAAGTAACATTGGTCCTAACTAATATTGTTGGGCTTCTAGTTCTGGACTGACAAAGATGAGATACACAAAATATATCCTGGAGGCCCTACAGGAGACATAAACAGTGTGGTGAAGGACTTAACAGGGGATTTGGCTATGGAGCAGTTGCTGGTGTGTTGGATAAGGAACGGATGCCAGCACTGTACACAGCTATGAGACTTGCCAGCTCAAAGTATTATCTGCTTATGAATTAAGAATGCATTTTGATGGAGCTCTGCTAATTTGCCTAAAGGAATAAGAGTAAGAGCTATAAGGATAGAAAAATCTTTCAGGCTAGTGAGATACTGATGACCTCAACTATATGTAAGTTGTTGTTTCATATATATATATATATATATATATATATATATATATATATATATGAGGAGGAAATATGATGTATTTATATTATTGTTTTGGGCAATGTTTTGAATGCTGCACCAGCTGACTATATCTATTCTGACTTAAAACTTGTCATTTGCAACAAAAGTGAAAATAAGTTTTTGAGATATTATTCAGAACTATCATGATGTCCAGTGTCTGTTTTTTCTTTGTATATGTTAGCATCCCTTCTACGCTTTGTACCCTTCACTCTCCTCCACTTTCAACCTACTTCCTCTTGGGCATGAGAGTGAAAATATATTGAAACTGATGATGGCTTAAAAGTGTGGTCTGGATTAATGAATTTTAAATGGTATTTCCACTAAAGTTGAATAGTTAGACAAAGTTTCATTATAATTATAGGTGTACATACCTTCTTATCTCACTTATGTTTTTAAGGACATAGATTTTACCTTATACCTCTATGAACCCTCTATAGTTCCTTGAACAAAATAGGTGCTCACTGAGCATTGACTGGATAAATAAATAATTCTAGGAAAATAGGAGAGAAAAATTCACAGATTCATTGCCTTCTATGTATCTTCTCTAGGTTAGAGATAGAAAAACTAAGGGACAGAAGTATCAAAAATTGTGTTCCCGTAACTAATAGTGCTTTCTAGTTTCAAACCTGCCCTATTAATATTATTTTATTATAATGAATCTCAATCGTGCTACCAACATGGTAGAACATCAGCTCAAATTTGTAGAATGGGCTGAATTTTTTCCTCCAACCCTTGATCTTGGCCTTTCCATTCAAAAAGTTCACATTCCATAGTATAAATAGAAATCTACAAAACTTGTTCTAATATGCTTGGCTAATAGAGGCCCAATAGTTAGAAAATAAAATATTTAAGCCATGGAGTCTGGGATCAAATGGTCATAGGTTTGAATCTCAGCTCTACTCATTCCTAGCGGCTTGACCTTGGCTCATATTTTCCTCCTTTATAAATGAGGGGAAATAGTTGTGAGAATTAAGTTAGATAAATCATATAAAGTATATGGCACATAGTAAGAAACTGTGCATGATAAAGTTATAGAATAATAAAGTTATAGAATAATAATATAGAAAAACTTTCCTGATGAAAGTTAGAAGTAAATTTCAAGCCAGGCCTTAAAGGATGAGCAGGGGTTTGTTTTATTTTGCTTTGTTTTAAGCACAGAAATAAAGGAATAAGATTCCAGACAGAGGAAATATCATGAGCAAAGGCACTGAGGTTAGAAAATATATGATATGTTCAGGTATCAGAAAACCATCCATATATGGTCCATAGGTGACCCCTAGAGCATAGTAAAGAGTACATAGGGGACAGAGAGCAGGACATTCAAAGCCATGGACTTGATCGTAGCACAGGGATGTTCGAACCTATCTCTTGACTCCCAGTGAATGATTTCTTTAATAAATACCAATCTTCCTGAAAATAGAATTTAAATTTTCAGCAATTTTCAGTATCACCAAGGAAGTTTAAATGCAGTCTACATAAATCGCTTGGTTTTCAGCCCCCTGAAAACCAAGAGCCTACCTGTTCTGGGTGAATATTAAAGCCTTCTCAGCATGTGTCGACAATGAGGGCAGATGTTGCTGCCAATATTTTTAGACAGAATTCAGAGACCTGCTAAGAATTCTGAGCAGCTGAGCATTTCACTCTCCATATAGGCTATTAGTCATCCCACAGACATATCTTTAAATGCCTTAGGATGAAGTTTGCTCATCTAGATCATGCAATTCCAACATCAGCTGTTTGTTGATGGTTACTTAGTAATTGTGATTTAAAGAAGTGCAGTGAGGTCCATTTAGAGTGGACCAACCTATTTATAGAAAGGAAGGCCAGAATTACTGTCAGACTGGGGGAAAATTATGGTTCTACTCATAATGACTTCTTACTCTCTCCATTACATTCAACTAAGGGGGAAATAACAACTGCACACTTTTAACTTTGTTTTTTTTTTATTTGTTTTTAGGAGTGCAGTGATTAGCATGAAATGTTCGATAGCACGTAGGTGCTCAGCATGTAGAAGGTGTTCAGTGGCACATTATAGGCACATTTTCAATAAACATTTGTCGAAGGAATGAAGTCAGCTGAACCACACTTTTAAATTGTGTTTCAGAATCATGGAGTGTTGGTAGAAGTGACACCTGTAACCATTTTGTTATTATATGCAAAAAAGCAAGATTGATGGGCAGATATCAGTTTACTGAACTTGAGGTCCCTTATTTCTTCTTTAGAAAAATGAAGGGTTTGAACTCAATGATAATTAATGTTCCTTCCAGCTCCAAAATTTTATGATTCAAATTCTGGTTTGGCTGATACCAGAAGTCATGAAATGGTCCCTTGTAACCTTTGCCCAAAGTTAAATTATTTGTTTCACATCTGAAGCACTGCAATCCATCTTAAATTTCTTTATGAAAATAATGTCTTCATTAATGGTTTGCTGCCTTATCTGAATGTTTTCCTTTTATGTGACCATTGTACCTCGTACGTGTCTTTCTTGTCCTGAAGTTATTTTTGAGTCTGGTCTCTCCTTCTCTGGGCATCCTGAGAGGCAGAAACTCTGCCTTATTCATCGTCGTTAAGTGCTTAACACCATGCCATGCAGAACGGAATCCCTTCTTTACAATCCCAAGGTTATTTGTTTAACAGTCATCCTGGAATAATGGTTCCACCCTAATTTGTGGGTTTAATAAAACGCAGCTGCTGCAGCAGCCAACGCATTTCATCTCTCCCTCCCTCTCTGTGTTCTAGCCACGTGGCTGCCTTTCGATTCCTCGAAAATGCCAAGTTTCTTATGGCTTCTAGGACTATGACCTACCTGGAATGCTTTTTCACGAGGTCCTCATTCAGGTCTCCGTACCAAAGTCACCATCTCAGAGAGGAATTTCCTGGCCACCCCCTCCAAGTTATCCATTCAGCAAACATTGCCTCCCCCTTATAACACCACTACCTGAATTGATCATAGATTTTA
Organism: Pteropus medius; assembly: GCF_902729225.1. Lineage (NCBI taxonomy): Eukaryota > Metazoa > Chordata > Mammalia > Chiroptera > Pteropodidae > Pteropus > Pteropus medius. The sequence goes on from NW_024349803.1 coordinate 2,119,801, forward strand.
AACTTGTTTTGCTTTGCTTTCCCACTGAATAGAAGAGCTGTAGCAGCATAGCGTGTGTTTTACCTTTCTTCCCTTCTGTTGCCAGCAGCTGGGACGGTGCTTGGCATGTGATAGGAGCTTGTTGAATTATTTGTGGAACAACTCACGTGCCCTCTCGCTCTGTCTTCACTGTCAGCTCCCTGTCACCTGCTGCCCCTGTCCACTAGGTCTCCACCATTTTCTCCCCTTTGTCTTTGGTCCATCTTGGTCACTAAACATCACTCAGCAAGTTCATGAAATATTCTTTACCATGCTTTTTTTTCTTGCTACCTTCAACATTATCAGCCAAAAAGTTCCTTCTATCTGCCCCATTTTATGACTAAAAATAGGAATTGTAATCTGTAAGCAAGTAAAGATTTTATTTTATCAGAGAACAGAGGGAAATTCTTTGAAATTTTAATGTGATGTTATTGCTAGACATTACATGATTATAATAATGAGAATGAAGCTGAAGGCATACCGGAAACTTGCCAGTTTATGGAATAAGAGCATGCTAATAATAATTGTTATTATAAGACTTCGTTAGCACTGATACTATCTTGGTTCCATATATAGAAGACAGAAAAATAAATAGCTCATCATAAGGCAAGGCAAATAAACTAATATTTAAAAAATAACCATAATCTGATGACATAAGAGAATGTTTTGTGTGTATTATCAGAACAGCTTTCCATACAAGGAGGGCCCTCACGGAACAGTTGCCTCCAGAAAGCCCCATTAAAGAACTTGTAGGCAGAAGAATAAGTCGAAGCAGTTTCAGACATAATCCTGCTTTATATTACATGCATCACTTTCACACCATTGTAAAAAAAATTCCAAATCTTTCCTCAGGTTGCTGTGGTAGTCTTCCATATTTGCTCTGCAATGGATTTCCCACACTTACCCTACTCTGCCATGTATCACAAAGGCAGTAATGTGTATTTTCCAGGTTCCTTGGCCAACTGGCTTTCAGTTAGACTCCATCAACTCGCAGGAAATCGCACACGGTAGAAGGGGAAAACCTTCTATTTCTCCTCCCCATGGCCCGGCTTTGAGCTGTGTCTCCAGCAAGGGCTGCATGTTCTCCCTGGTCCACTTCTCTGGAGGGAAGCCCTGCCTCTGAGCTCTGGTTCACCATCTTTTCCATTTGCCCCCAGGCATGAGCAACTTTCTGCAGTTGTTAATATCCGGGCCACCTCACCATCTCTTCTTTTTTGTTCTTATAAAATCTTTCTAATTATTTCCTAATACAGATCCTCCTTGACTTACAGTGAGGATATGTTCTGATAAACCCATCGCAGATTGAAAATATCCTAAGTTGAAAATGCATTTAAAACACCTAACCTAACAAACATCACAGCTGAGCCTAGCCTGCCTTAAATGTGTTCAGAACACTGACATTAGCCCAGAGTTAGAGAAAATCATCCAACACAAAGCTTATTTTATAATAAAGTGTTGACTATTTCACATAATTTATTACATGCATCACTTTCACATCATTGTGAGGTTGAAAAATTCTAAGTTGAACCATCATAAGTCAGGGACCATCTGTATAAACTTCCTTCTATTGAAAGATCTGAGTCCTTTTGTTCTGAATAGATCTTGATTATTACGATAGCCTAATAGTCATTAGTTTGGGAATTTTTTTGTTTAAATTTCTGAACCTATGATCTTTAGAGAGGCTTTAAGAAAAAGAAAACCCATTTCCACCGACTTGGACCATATTCTTTTCAGGCATTTTATGTTTAATCTCCACTGGAAAAAAGTAATTGAAGTTTAAGAATGATGGCCAATTCATACATAATAATAATGAAAGCATGATTTAAATATGATAATGGGAACTTTAGTTTTTAAAAGGCCTATTTAAGTATCTAGTTAATAGAATAAAGAAGGGCAATAGCAGGTTTGCAACACAAAACAATTTACTGAGAGCACAAACAAAAATTGCTTTCTTAGAAACCAAGAATGTTTGCCTATTCATTGGATATGGACATCTCAAAACTCATTTTACTGAACCTTGAAAACAAGCCAAATTAAAAGTCAAATGATATTGAACAAAACATTTCTAGAGAGTTATATAACTACAAACAATATGTGAGGAAGATAAGCAAGAAGGAATTCAGAAGCCTTCACTAATGATGCAAGCCGAAAGAGCCCTTCATTATACTGAAAAATAAGGTTGTGTGTTTCAGTAGTCGATATAAGCTACAATGGCAGGGAGTGGAGGGTGAGGGAGGAACAATATTATTAGAAAATGAGAAACAATTAGACAACGTGTACTGTAAGAAGTTTAATTTATCTGAACTGAATACAATAAGGCATCTCTTTCATAAAGATACATTAGCTTGAGAAGTTTTGATGTCACTTTTCCATGGTATTTTCTGATTTTCAGACTGTGCTTTGCAAAAGACATGACCAGAATAAATACGCCTCAAATGGCAGATTCTATGAAAAAAAGTTTAGTCTGTAAAACTTTGCTTTGTGCATTGATTCTCCTTCTCCTGGCCCTTCACAGATGACCTCAGATTTTTCCCTTTCTTCTCAGGCTATGGCCATGTAACTCTTGAGACCATGAAGACAGTTTCTTTTTTATGACTTCTTTTCTCCTCTCATGACACATCATGTTCAGGCTTTTAAAACGTGTCATTGAAAAGGATCAGACACAAATATGTCCTGAGGAATGTGTGATTGTTAACGATTCAAAATCCTGCCTATTCTAGGGAGTGATTTAAAGCTATGAAGTATTAAAGAGCCACTGATTTCAATTCTAGCTCCAACACTTATTTATTCTTTGTTGGTATTGAACAAATTACTTAACTTCAATTTATTTCATGCTTAAAGGATGATAATACTAATAGTACTGTGTTGCTCGGGTTTCTTAGTTGCAAATAACAGATTCTACTTTGGTTATTTTAAGGTGATATTGATTTTAAGGATATTAGGTAGCTCACACAATCCGTAGGAGCAATGAAGTAACAGGTTCAATTCTAAAGTTTCAGGGACAATGAACAATGCCCTAAACCATGAGGAAGAATCGAATGAATGAGGAAGCTACCACTATAGCAGCCTCCTGAGCCCAAGTTGAAAGGAACTCTTCTGAATTCACCACTGTCATGCATTACTGCCTCCACCAGGCCAGAAAAATAAATGCCCCCCATCCCCTCACCATGCAGAGCCTCTGACCTCAGGAACGTCAATTCTGAATGAGGTCTTGCATGAGTGGATTAGTTAGGTTGAATTTATGACACGTATCCCCCTAGCAGCAAAGAAACTTGGGGAAAGCAAATGTTTGTGTATACTTTGGGAAGGTGGGACTCATGAAGGAAATTATCAAAGCAACAGATGTCCACAGTACTACTAAATATGACGGAAGTAAGGAACGTTTGAGGTGACGTACATAAAATGTTTAGTATGTATTCAGCCCATAACATACCCTAAAAAAATATAGGTTTTATTAATAATAGTTATATGAAGCGGGGTATGAACTGAATACCCAAAATAAGCACCAACTGATGGTTCATCAGGGAAAGTTAGCTCAGCCACTAGGAGCTCTCATATGACTAGTATTCACTAAGATCAAGAACAAGGCCCGAACCAGTGAATATGAAGGCCACGAGGCTAGATATGGTGCTAAAGACTTGGAAAGCAGGTACGAGGATTATGTAAATTCATATGAAGAGACACAAAGGGAAACCTGGAAAGCAGAAATTTGACTGAAGAGAAATGAAGAAATCATGAGAGGTTTGTTTATAAATAAAATCCTGCTTATCAAAGAATTCTTGGCTTTTTGTGACTATTTTTGTCCTCTTATTTCTAAAGAAAAGATATTTTTGACGGTTTATACTTTGGTTTAATGGCACTTATGAAAAGAGAGTATTATTTTTTAATGGCATTGTTGAAATATAAAACATAGAATATGTATGTAGCTAAAGAAGCTTAGGACCCTTATGTTACCCTCCCTTCTTGTTCAAAGTCTATTTAGAATTATACAACATTGTGTAATACAAAGGACGTTGTTTTTCCACCATCCAATAAGGCAAGTGGTGGTTTGCATGAAAGCCTGGATGTTGCACAATCTTTCCTTAGCTCTAAAAGATGTGCTTATATCCTGCCTCCTTTTAGCATATGAGGCACCTTCGGTTTAAAATGCAGATGTTCTTGGTTACAGTTGCTATGTGAGATGTTATGAGATAGAAATTACTGTCATAATTAATAATAGGTAAAGGTTTTACCTTTGATGCACTGCATCCTGCATTTGACTGAGTCTTTTTGATCATATTTACTGTACATCTCTATCATCCCATTGGTTTTCTGGCTGTTTGTGTGCTTAGCTTGATGTCTGTTTCTGTTTAGTCAAGCTTATTAATGCCTTTCAGACTTATTTTCAACTGCTCTGTAAACCCATATGGTTTAAGTTTAAAGGGAGATTTACACTATTACACTCTTGGATATTAAAACCCACTTGTGTCCTTCTTCATTTTGCTGTCTTTAAAAGTTGTCGTGATTTATTAAGAAGATATGTATAATTTTGTGCTCACAGTAGCCAAAATAAAAACAAAGACTGTCCAGAGACTAGGCTCTCCCAAAGTCAAAAATTTTAGTAAAATAAGGATCCCAAATATATGTACAATCAGTACTACTTACAAAGCCTGTTCACATATTCCAGGGAGCTATTTCATGTAACACGTCATTGGGTGGATACAACTTGCCTTTACTTATCCAGCATCTTTTCCTCTTTCTTCTGGAAATAACATCCTAATTTTGCCTTGGGAAATGCCTCCTTTCTAACCGAATATAATATTGGTCAACTTTAATCAAGGTGACATGATGTCTCCTGCAAAAGGTTGGGCACACGATTGAGACGCTAGTCTCCTTCCTCCTGGAATGTGAATATTGAGCACAATTCCTCAAAGACCCAAAATAGTTGCAGGTCATTCATTTTGACCATGCACCCCTAAAGAGACTGTTTGTTAATTTGTTACCTAGCTATCCAGAGATGTTCTGGTTCTAGTACTTTGCAAAGCTTCAGTTTGAGCTTTTCCTGTAATTTTAAGGGCCATTTGATATCTATTTAGTAAGACCATACATTCTTGTTTCTTAGGATCTTTCATTTGCAACCAAAGAACCCTGAAACAAAAATCACCATCAGGAAAATATGTAATATTTGGAATTGGTAATTGGGAAAAAGACATTGAGACACAATGGCAAAATAACATATCAGCACCGCTGAATACTCGGCATCATACTGGAAACAAATATCTCAGGTACAATAAGTTGTTCAGTTTCATAGAACAACTTAAAAAGGCATAAGGAGTTCCAGAACTAGAGTAAAGATAGCACTGACTATCTTTAAGGTGAGAGAATGACAAATTGAAATGCATAAATTCCTGCCACAAGGCCTCAGATGAAATTCAGAGGCTATCCTGACCATGCTGAATCTCGTGCCTCACGTAGATAAGGGCTAAGATCACCAAGATACAAAGGCCAGAGTATGATTCACAAAGTTGCTGAATTATAGTGACAGTTGAATTCACAGCCACATAAAGCTTTTTATATGAAGGTTAGGTAGTGGCCTCAGTTCTGACAATAAGAATGGTGATATCTGGAGAGGATTCAGAATGCTTGCAATACCCTAAACCCACCAGCAACTTCTGAAAAACTTTCATTGCTTGAGGGAGCAGAGAGCAGACTAATAATAGCTACCTCAATCCTACCCCTACAATTATTACAGGCCAGTATTCAGAACCTGATATCAGCATAGACAGGGGTGAAAAATATGGAGTCAGAGCAAAGAAATGAGATGTACAACTTGCTAACATAAATCATAAAAATTTGTAGCTTATTTATGGGGATGGATTTTGAAGGTACTTGATCAGAAAGCATGGAACGGTCTGAATTCTTTTGTATGAATGTGCCTTCAGAATATTTGCCCTCAATGTGTTAGCTCAGATAGCTGGCTTTGATTCTAAAAGCTCTCTGGTTTGGTTAATGCAAACAGATTTAAAACTTTTTTCAGTAAGTTATATCGAAAACCAGAAATCCTGTAACATGGATGATGTAGAACAATGGTTCTCAAGGTGTGGTTCCCAGACCAGCAGCATCATTTGGAAACTTGTTAGAAATGCAGACTCTCAGGCTCTACCTCAGACCTGCTGAATCAGAAACTGTGTGCCCACTTACTCCCTATCTATGCTCTTCTAGAGAGCCCAGAAGATTCTCTCATTCAGGAAGGCTTTGAGCACAAAATTATAGCAAAAACCCTCTTGGCTCTTCTCTTTGGGATAGCAACACTCTTAGAAAAGACAATAGGGGACTCCTCCTAACTTCAGTGGGCATGATCTCATGGTGGCAAAGAGACCAGATGCCATCTGTATCTAGGCATCATTTGGCTGCTTAGGCAATCAAAATTTTTGAGGCTATGTCAACCCACAGATATTTCTGAAATGCTTAATTAAGCATGTGCTTAAAGGATTAAAATTAATAAGCAACCACCCTTTAGTTTTCTTTCATTTATTTAATAGCAAAAGCACTGCAAGTCTGGTAACTGAAAGTCCAACTTGAGCCATCACCCTACAAACCAATAGTCCCTCACCAGATTCCAGATCTGAGTCAATTATAGACTCAGAGTTCAAGGATGAAAGAAAAGTAGAAATTCTGGAAGAGGAAGTCTGCTGTTACACTACTGGTGCTTATTACATAATTTCCATGTAGCTCTACCAGCAAGGGGTCTACACACATACATGTATCAAGGTAAAAGAAAAAAATTAGTGGGCATTTACTCAACTATGCCTCATGACAGATCCAAGAGGATCTTGAATATATCCAAGAGTCAATTTTCCAGATTTTTCATATACAGTTGGAATAGATTTGTTAGTAACTGCCAGAATTCCTTCTTTAGATCTTTGAGTAAGTCATGGTTATTATAGAAAGGGACCAATTGAACTGATGCTGCTCCCTCTCCATATCAAAGAAGCAAACCAAAAGGCATTGAGCATCCTTGAAGGAAGTATGGTAATCAGAGCCTCTGTAACAGACTTGATGAATATAGACAAAGTGTAACATTCATGTACTAGTCACTAAACATAAGGGTGGAATTAAAGCATTGATGATGAATGATGTCCATCTTTAGGTACTTTGGCATGGTGCAGTGGTCAAGAGCACCAGGCTATACCTAGGTTTGATCCCAGCTCTGCCACTTACTAGCTGTGTAATTGTGGGTGTCACTTAACCTCTATGTGTGTAAATTTCCCCCTATAAAATGGAGATGGTAGTACTAATTCCTAATGAATAGGATTATTTTGAGGAATGAATTAATTAATATTTACAAAGCACTTAGTACAGCATATAGCACATACTAAATGCTCTATAAGTTGTCATATGAAATCAGAAATTCAGAGCTATTCCTTAATTTGCTTTTATTTATTCAAGATCAATGACTATATTTGTCCTGTAGAGCATTGTGTCACTTGATATGCTCATGTAGATAATGGATGGTCCTTTCAGTGCATCCATATTACTTTCCTAGGGCTGCTGTAACAGAGTATCACAGACTCGGTGGCATGAAACAACGGAAATTTATTTTCTCATAGTTCTAGAGGATATAAGTCCAAAATCAAGGTGTCAGCTGGGCCATCCTCCTTCTTAAACTTGTAGAAAATCTTTCCTTGTCTCTTCTTAGCTTCTAATGGTGTTTGTTGGCTTGTGGATGCATTACTCCAACCGTGTCTTCACATTGTATTCTCCCTGTATCCCTATCTGTATCTCTTCTTCTCATATATGTCTACCAGCCCTATTTGGTTTAGGGGCCACCATACTTCCCTTCCCCTCATGACCATTCTTCTCTTTATGACTGAGTCTTAACTAATTATAACTGCAGTGACCTTATTTACCAATAAAGTCACATTCTGAGGTACTCAGAGTTAGGACTTTAAAATATCTTTTTCGGAGGAAATACAATTCAATTGATAACAGCATCTTAAAATGAATTACAGTGCCTTTCGTTAGGCAAATGTTTTTGATTTTGCCACAGGTTCCACCACTCCATATTGTCTCACATCTAACTTGCTTTTTCTTTTACATAATCTGCTTTTGCTCTGCTCTAGACCATGAATACTGACTGACAGTTGGATCACAAAAAGAGAAACAACTTTATAAAAATATCCTATTCAAAACTGAATCATATTCCATATACCTAGAAACTCTCATGTGTCTATATTTGAATGCCATACAGACTATCAGATTTTTAACATTTTTTTATTTTTAAAGTCAGATTTATTTGGGGCCAGACTGCAGCTCCAACACTCACAAACTATGAGTCTAAACTGAGCCTTTTTTATTGTCTATAAAATGGAGAAATGAAAATTCAGCATATAGAATTGATCTGATTATTAAATAGAACCACGTATGTGAAGTGTTTAGTATAATTCTCAGTACATAGTAGGCTCTCAAAAAATGGTAGCATACCAGTAGCAGTAATAATACTAGTAGTAGTAGCAGTAGTGGTAGTTCTTAGATTGGTACTAATATCAAAATTGGCAAACTTTAACCATGCATTCTGTTTTTTTATTACATTTATTGCTTGCATAGGCTTTTTTTTTTTTTCTGATTATTTATTTCATTTAACATTTTTTTTCTAACAAAGGAAGGCCTTACTTCTTATTTGTCCTTGTACCACAGGGTCTCGCCTGCTCTTAGCACAGACTGACCCTGTCTGTGCCCAGTAACATTACACCACCACTTGAAAATTAACTTCATATATTTTTTATATTTCGTTGCATCTTCTGCATGCTCTTAGCATTCAGACTTCATGTATCCTTGGGTCAACGTTTGCATTATTTGCTCACCCCTAGAGAAGAAAGCCAAAGAAAGATTAATTCATAAAAAATGAATGGTTGTTGAAACTCTTCAAAGCCTTGATTTACTGCATAATTAGTAGACAACGCTAGAAAACAGAATATCTTTCTGCCTGTGAATTAAGTAAATTGATTAATTCATTAATTACATATGATAACTCCACAGATAGCATAATTGTATCACTGGTTAACAAAACACAGCAAAAGAATCAAGCATGTTTTCAACATGGTCACAAATTTAATTTACAATATTGGGTTCCTCTCTCAGAATCTCAATTAAAGATCTCAGGAAAGCCATATATAATCAAAACGCATTTCTAGGAGGGTTGTATCACTTACAAAGCATGCGACAATTAGAAATGATTTTTTTTGCTCTCAGATTCTCATATCAACCAGAAAAGACTCATTTTTTCTTTTTTTACTTATCATTAACCTAATATTACTGAGTGTTGTCTGTATTTCAATTACTTTTGTAAGCATTGGGGATAGCAGCAGTGAATGAATTAAACAAAGATCCTTTCCTTCATGGAATGCACATCTGAGAGCTGTTTTGTTCATTTTGATAGCCACTAGACACAAGTAACTATTTACATTTAAATTTAAATTAATAAAGATTAAGAGTTCACTTCCTCAGTCCCAGTAGTCCAATTTCAAGTGACCAATAACCACTCGTGGCTAGTAGTTACTACATGGGACAGCATAGAAGAACACTGTCGACATTGTAGAAACTTCTCTGAGACAGTGCTAGACTACAGGGTGGAGACAGAGAACCAACAATAAATAAAGAAGACTTTTTTAGACTGTGATAAAAACATGAGGGAAGTAAATAAGAGGATGTAATAGAGACCATTTGGAGACTGGGATGGCCACTTTTTAGAAGATGGTTGGACAGACACCTCTGACGAGAGTGCATTTTAACTAAAACTTAGAAGACTTCAACTCTGTGAAAAGCTGTCAAAGCAGAAGGACCAACAACTGCAAAGGCGCTGAGGCATGAAAGAACTAGATGTGTGTGAGGGAAAGAAAAGAGGTGAGTGTGGCTGGAGGAAGGTGAAAGAGGGAGTAAGGTGCACAAAACACAGCCGGAGAGGAAGCCGTGATCAACAGCAGGGCTTTATGCTAAGTTCCATGGGAAATCACTAAAAAGGTAAGAAAGAAATGGCATGTTTTGATTAATATTTTCAAGTACGGGCTTCTGTGTGAGAAACAGATTGAATGGATAGAAGGTAGGATGCCTGTTCAAAAGTTAAGATATCAGGGTAAGTGAGTTAAATGTGGCAATGCAGCTGGAAATCAGGATGGAATTGAAATATAATTTAAAGGCGAAATGACTGGAATGCTGATCGATTAGATGTTGGGAGTGAGGAAGAAGGAAAAATCAAAGATGACTCCTGCATTTCTACACTGAGTAGCTGAGGGGGATTGATAGTACTATCAACTGAAGCAGAGATTACCAAAGGGCAAGTTTGTGGTAAGTTAACAGGATTTTTTATTTAGCTATTTTAAACTTAAAATGTCAGTTACTATCTGAATCAGAATGTTAAACGATAGATAGTTGGATAGATAAATCTGGAGCCTGCAGAAAAATACCGGTCAGATGTATTTGATATTACCATGAAATAGGTGGTATTTAAATCCACAAGACTGAATAAAATCATCGACGATGAATAGAGGTAGAGAGGAAATAAAAAAGGGCCAAAGACCAAGCCCTGGCACATTCCAACATTTAATAGTGGGATTGAGAGAGTGGAGCCAGCACAGGAGATGGAGAAGGAGTGGCTGGGGAGGTCAGAGGAAAACCGGGAGTGTGGCAGCATGGAAGCAATGTAAGGAGTAGGAAAGCTGAGGACAGGAAGGTGTTGCTTACGCTATCTACAGCAGGTCTTTGAAGACCTTGTCAAGTGTAGTTTCAGCTAAATAGTGGGGACATAAGCCAGAATGGAACAGATAGAAATGTAAATGAGATGAGAAGAAATGGAGGCAGTTGAGTGCAGAATCTCTTTAGAAATGGGGCAGAAGCTGCAATGAGACATACTCACAAAAGAGAACCCCTCTTAGAATGGGAAAGAACGGAGCAGGCTTAGCTGCTTCTGAAGCTGATGCGATAGCGAGGGAAAAGAACGATGGAACTAGGGGGTAGAAGGGAGGACCTTCAGAAAGCAGAATAAGAGGGATACAGAGCACAAGTGGAAGGAGTTGGTTCTTCTATCGTACTAGGAGGAAAAGCTGAAAATGTGGGTCCAGAAGCAGACAGATATGTAGATTAAGTGGTTGGCTTGGGAGGTAAAAGAGTTCCAGTACCATCACTTATAGCTTTACGACTCCACAAATTAAAAAATTTCTCGAAGCCACAGTTTTAAGATACAATAGAGTTGATAGTTTCTCTCTCTCTCTCTCTCTCTCTCTCTCTCTCTCTCTCTCTCTCTTTAATCACCTCAGGCTCTGAGAAGAAGACATTTTGGAGTCTTCTGAAGTCGTCACATGAAGCCTGCATAGGACAGGGCTTTGGTATCATATCCTGACTCTATCTGTTATGAGGCATGTGACTTTGAGCACAGTATTTAAATTCTTTCATCCTCTGCCTCTTCATCTGTAAAATAGCAATTATCACATACTTAGCCCATTAAAGTTCTGGATAATATATACGAAGCATATATACACATGAAGTACTTTTGAAAAGACAAGCAAAAGAAACATAAAAGCAGCAATCAGAGATTGCAATCAGAGATTGAGGAGCAAGAGGGATGCGGTACTATGAATGTCAAGGAAGGAGAGAATTTCCAGACTAGGAAATGGAACATAGACTCACATGGTACAGAAGGAGAAAGGAGAGTCAAGCTGAGAGAAGGCACTGGATTTTCTTACTAAACTGTCACTGGTGACCTCAACATTACGATTTCTGTGAAATGACAGGCACCCAAATCAGAATGTATAGGATTTAGATATACGTGAGCAGTAAGGAAACAAAAGCACATACTGTTGACATAGTTTTCAAGAGTTTCAGTGGTTAAGTAAGAAAAATAGATACCAAAAAAAAAAAAAAAAAAGAGCAGAACTGGAACAAGAGAAGGCCCTCTTTTTGTATGAAGGAAATGGAACCATACTGGAAGCGGGTAGAAAGTAATTACCCCCAGGGGCAGAAGATGCAAGGGGGAGTGCCCATGGAAACAGGAACAAAGAATCACAAGGGCTACATGGAGCTGAAACTTTGGAAGAATGAATACATTTCTGTTCTTATAGACAGATGGCACTGAGGGCATAGGAGCTAAAAGGACCGTGTTACTGGGTGGTACGGCCTCTAAGCGGAGAAGAAGCAGAGGAGTGAATGCCAAATGCAAATCAGAGTTACTAGCAAATCTGAGATATTTAGAAATGAGATGTGCAGATTTAACAGCATCAAACTTGGTAGGCTGAGAAGTCTTCAAAATTAGGATTTATCTGTTCAGAAGATGGATTTTCCCAATATCCTATCCTTCTTAACTTCCAAAAAACAGAAATGCCAATTTATTTTTCTTTAGTTATTCTTTATATATTGTCAGTTCTCAAACAGGATGCAACACATCAGATCAGGTTTCTCCTTCCTACACTGCGGCTGAGTTTCTGATACATTATTCTAAGATGTTTCTCAGGTCACTCGTTACTTTGAGATTTCTTTAGGTATTCCTAAACTCTTGAGTCACAAACTGGTGGATATTTTCACAGTTGGCTAGTCAAATCTACCGTGTGTGGAATGTATTCATTTAATTCTTAGTAGAAAATCTTAGGCTGTTGTTTCTATGAAGACCACTAACAGGATGTAGTTAAAAATCAACCAACTCCCTGATTGATATAATAGGTGCTCACATTGGAATAAACTATCCATCAGAGTTTATCTTCCTCCCTCCCCCCTCCCACCCTGCCCCTTCCCACCCTTTCTCCTGCAATCCATTGTCTGCACCCTCCAGAAGGCCTGAGCTGTACAACGGAAATGGTCACAAAACAAGTTATCTCCATCATGGCCTCCAAGCCCCTTACACCACTCCATTCATCAGCTGGCATTCTCAAACCTCCAGGTTCTAAAGAAGTCTATTTCTGAGATATCTGGCAATGGCATATAATAAACAATGCCAGAGTGAATTAAAAACAGACTAATTTAACAAGCAATTTCTTTCCCCTACACTGTTTAAATTTACATAATAAACTGGCTATAATATTTAGCATACTTTTAATGTTTCTCATTTGTTTACACTACAATTTTGTGCTTCAGACTTGTCCACTCACCAGAATATTGACTGGCCAACAAAGGGTACAGAACAGTAAATATTCCACTGGTAATAATTACGTGGATGTGAAGGAAGTGAGGGATAGATCTACTGTATTTTTCTTGTTACTTGCAAACTTAATATTCTATTAAAATGTATGAGATGACAAAATCTCAATGAACTCTTTAAAGCTGTTGCTAGCAAATAAAGTATTCTGCCGAAGTATTAATATTAGCATCATTAAAATAGGTTTATCAAGTGCACATTTATCTCCAGATTGGAAACAACAGCAACCTAGAGGAGACAAATGCCCGTGTGTCTTGTGGTATGAAAAACTAACAGCCGTTCTAGAGCCACATAAAGTCTTCTTTTGGCTTTGCAACTAAAACAAACAAACAAAATTCCTGAAGCCACAGTTATAAGATGTAATAAAAGTAAATGAGCATATTTTTCATCACTTTGGGGTCTGAGAAGAAAACATTGCAGAGTTATCTCGATAAGGAAAGAGCTCAGATATTAAAATGCATTAACTTTACTTTAATTGATTTAAACAGATCCAGAGCTTTCAAAATGCACATGATGTTATTTCTCCATTAGTGGACAAAATAGATCTGTTTTAGATTGCCAAGCTCCATCTCTGTAGCTCTTGTCTGGTAGGGAGAGAAAAACCTCTCTATTTCTTATTACAACACTCTTACAATGCCCTCCCCACCCCCTGCCCCCGCCCCAAAACACAGGAAACCATATACATGTATTTGCTGTACCTAAATAATTTTCTTTATCCTTTCCTCAAAATGTCTTTGAGTAACATCAATACATTGTTTTCCTGCAGCTCAGTCAGGGAACAATAACAACAGATCACATGACTTGAGTTTTTTCTCTGTGGCAAGCACTGTGTTCCACATGTTACTTTGTTTAATCTTCAAATGACCTTTTGAGGCAGATCTTGTGATTATCTCTATTTATACAGATGAGGAAACTGAGGCAAAGAGAGGTTGAGAAATTCACCCAGATGGTGAGCAGGTGAGATAAGTTATGGAGTCAGCAGGAGGGTTCTTGGACCTTTGCTCTTTACCAAAATTTCGTGATGTAGCTTCTCAAGGGGGGATAGTTACATCAAAGGCCAATGTCCAAGTTTCTCTTATACACCCTGAAAATAAAACATTTACATCAACCCCTCTGAATTTGTTTCTTCCATCAGTTTCCTCTTCTCTGTTATGCTCTTTGTTTCTACAGCATGATTTTTAAAAGTCAAAGATGAGTTGTTGAAGGGTAGAATCCACTGAAAAGACTCACAAGATATCACATCCAATCTCCTATTCAAGAAGAAGACACTAAAGCTCAAAGAAGGAGAGTGACTTCTCACAGAACTTTGTGACGGCAGAGTCTACTTTAGATCCTAGATCTCCTTACTGTTATTTTTAAAAACATGTTTATGGTGTCCAAAAGAAAAAAAAAGAGAGAGAGAGAGAGAGAAGTGTAAGTATAGGCTTCCATTTCAACTAACTCCTTTTAAACGAGTATTTCAATTTTTGGTCAATTTTGGCAACAGTCCCCTGTTCTAATATGAGAAGAATGTGAGCATTTTTTGATATTTCTCTGGCAGTTGAATTAAATGATGATGCCTCCTCCGTGTCCCTTGGTTCATACAAAATATTTTTTTCTAGAGTCCCTGTGGATTAGAGTTCTACTTTTAATCTTGGGTTCACTAAGCACCTGTCAGGGCCATAAAGAAATGTTAGAAACATATGCTGATTCTCAGGAAGGTAATGTCCTAGATGATGAAGAAATATGCCACCGCCACCCCCATGCCTAGTGAACCTCTCCACATGCAAGAATCAGCAAATGAAAGAATCCATGTTAGCACACAGTGTGAAAGCCAAAACTCTCTATGTCTTTAATAATCTTAAAACAAATGCTATTGAATGAATTGCTTTAAGTGCTTTGTTTATTTAGGGAAATATTTCCAAAGGAAGCTTTCCTATATGGGACCATGAAAAGCCTTTTATAAGGATATTAATTATACGCTGAAAGTTAAAAGTATCATTGAGCAAGAGTACTGCTGGATAAAATACCAATATGCCATCTTACAGATCTACTAATTTAGGCTAGTACTGATCCTAGATTTCCAGCTGAGAACTGGAATTATTTAGCAATTATTTAGCCGAGCATAAATATTTAGAGACAGTTTTTGCTAACAAATCTTGCCTCTAGGA
Organism: Pteropus medius; assembly: GCF_902729225.1. Lineage (NCBI taxonomy): Eukaryota > Metazoa > Chordata > Mammalia > Chiroptera > Pteropodidae > Pteropus > Pteropus medius. The sequence continues at coordinate 2,135,128 of NW_024349803.1, forward strand.
GCCAGGCCCATAACAATATTCTTGGCGCTGGTTTTCCACACATAAATCAAGCGTCTAACTTCACACCTTCTCTATTTCATTTTTACTATTTTGTGTGTGTACCATTGCTCTTTTTTATTTCTGGCCTCTTTTTGTACCACCCTGTGGGATGAAAACCCAGCCGACTTCGCGTGGCCTGTGCTGAGAGTTTGAAAAACTACTCACGAGAAACAGATTGGGTTCTTTTTGAGGATTCAATTTTGGATTTGTAATGTTTATGATAGTTGGGGAGTTTCCAGGTCTGGAGTCTCACTTTTATAAAAGGTGCTTGCTGTTACACATTCTCTCGTTCCCTCGTTTTGTGTATGTGCACACATGTGCACAGGTATATGTCCCTGATTTATGACATGAAAGGCTATTAAAAACATTAGGATATTTATTGACCTCCAAGAGATTCCTATTTAAATTGTGAATATGAAATCAAGTGTTCAAAGCAATATGTACCCTTGGGTGGTGCGGGGTAGACTTTCCTGTATCTCGTGTTTTTTAAGTGCTATGATTCCTGTTAACTTTTATCCTTTGAAAGTGTTTGGCCTCTTAAACAGTTCACTGATTTTCCCACTCTTTGCTAAAATTTCATTAGGAGCGTCACTGATCGCAGCACTCCAGCTGAGTTCTCTATATATGGTAAATAAATCATGTGAATAACAGTCCTCAATTTCACATTAATTGTTTGGAAATCTCCGCATCAAACATTTTGTTAAAAATCTAGAAAAAAATAAGTGTAGCTCTTTTGTCGCCGTCGTCATTGTTTTGTTTCAGAGTGATTTGTTCTAAATACAGCGTAACAGGCAGATGACTGGTTTGTGACTAGAGTATCTTTTCTGAGATGAAAAAGCAATACAAATGCTCTCCGAAAGGATGTCAACCAGGCACAAAGCAACACAGGGACCATGGAATGGGTGTACCTGGGGAAATCCTTATCACAAATTGGATTGACAAGGAGAGCTCCATTCCTTCCCCAGCACACGTGTCTCTGAAAAGCTGAAAGGGAATCACAGTGCTTCAGGAACGAGAACTGGGAATTGTCTATATATGAGAGTTTCAAATTGCTCAGGCATTAAGAGAATAAGAACACGAAATGCAAATACTGCAGGAAAGAAGGGGGAGAAGATATGGCAGAAAACTCACAATCACTGAGAAATAGAACCAGAATCTGGAGCCATAGGCTGCAAATGGATTTAGGGAGATCGCTTGTGGAAGGCAACTAGCTCTCATCCATCCCGTTCACAGCTGACTCTGCGCATCTGAACAGAAAGGGAAGATGGGAATTCCTTCGAAATCTGATAGAGCATGAAAGTGGAAAACCTGTTTAGACCCTACTGGTCAAGATCTTTCCCACTTGTGCAAAAAACTACTACGCTGGAACGAAAACTAAAAGCCAAGCTAGGTCGTCTGTAAGAGTCATTGTAACGGTTAAAAATTAAGGGCTTTGATTTTTCATGCAGTAGCCCCTTGTCTCTTCTAGAAATTTAAGATACCAATGCTTCTATTACCTCAAAGGTTTTAGCTAGCACGAAGATAAAACTATGAACTTCATTCCACAAAATTCACCAAGAAATGTGGTCAGATTTCTTTATGGTTCCCTTGGGTTACTTTTTCATTTCAGAACTGCCTTGCAAGTTAAGATTATGGTGAATTGTACCTATGTTTTTATTTTTAGAAGAAGGATTCCAAAATCTCTGTTTTAAAGGGTTTCTATCCAATCAATTATGCCCCTTCCCCCGATCATTTTATTATTATTCTGATAAACCCACTCTTTCAAGCTATGGGATGTGCGTAAGTTACCAATTTTCAAAGTTATATGAATAACTACACATATTTCACACGAAGATTCCTGAAGATGAGAACAGTGAGCCCCACGGAGGTGAAAGCACTGGCTAACAAGCACAAGAGCAATTTTAAGGCCAAACCCAGGGGCAGAAGCAGCAGCCTGGATTCGTTCCATGTTATGTTCTCTCTGTGCTCTCAAGGATGAAGCGGAATTGGGATATTTGCATAGACTGGTGTCAAGGAAGCTTAAACCTTGGGATATCAAGATGTAAGAAATCAGTCTTACTGACTTCTCAAAAGAAAGCAAGAGCTTGCTCATAAAATGAAGAATGTGAGATCATGGAGTTTGCCCCTGAAGCACTAGCTCCCATATTTTCTCTTTCTCCCCACTCTGTAGAGCATAGTAAATATTCTTAAGAAGAAGAAAAGTGCTCCTTTCACAGAGCTATGACTGATCCACTGATTAGCACATCAGAATGGGAGGCAAGATAACCGGATTAGGAGGTTAAACGCTGCCCGTGGCTGTTAGGACCATGGGCTGCCTCATTACCCGGCATCTAGACCCTGATCGATCGTTGCTTTCTAGAATAGAAACAAACCTGCCCCACTATTTTGCTGATCTGACTTCCCTTCTTCATAATGGTGTTATCTGCAAATCCCACAGAACTCTTACCAAGGGGCTCCTTATGTGCATACTGTGCACTGTGCCTTCCGGACTGCCAGCAACACAGAAAAGAGGAAGCAGACTGTTATGAAGAGCGAGGGCTCTGCTACTGGTTAGACCTGAGTTGGTTCTTGAGCGAGTGACTGAAATTCTCTAAGCCTCAGTTGCTTCCTGTGTAACACGGAGCTACTACTGCTGTCTCCAAGGGTGGTTAGGAGTATTCTATGTAGTGTAATAGGAAAAAAAATGCCTGGCTCACAATAAACTTGCAATAATGCTTGCTATTGGTGTCATTATTCTTAAATATGTTCAATGATATTTTTAGAATCGTTGCATGACCAAACGGGGAACAACTAGGCAAAGGCCTCTGCCCTCAAAGTTGAAAGTGTATTTTCTTAAAAGGTGGACCCGTGTTTTCCCTCGTGGCTCTGAAAACTCCCCTAAGATTTTAATGTTCTACACACAGCTGGCCTTGAAGTGAGATGGGCTCCTACCCTGGAATCCTTTGTCTTTTTACCGGAAGCTAAAAATGAAAGGCTCGGATATGCTAGTGCTCCCTGGAAGAGCAAAGCAAAAACAGTAATACTAATTAGTAGCTACCAGAGCTGTTCAGCATGGCAATAAGCTGTAAATTTATGGTTTTGTTAAGAGTCAGGATACATTTGAAATCTTTTATATAATATTAGATATGAAAATACACACCATCTGGACCTCTTGCTGGTAGCCTTGAAATGTCTACATCTCACAGGAATCAAACCCATTTTACCTGCTAGGGAATAAAACACCTGTTTCACATATTACTTCACACTGGGTGATGAACATTTCTACCATCTCCAGCCAGAAAGAAAAAATGAAACTGTGGCTTCACATTGTTTAGTAGATTTTAAAAAGCTAGCAGGGTTGGGAGCTGTTTTACTATCTGGTAGGAAGAAGGCTCTGCAAATCTCCCCTGTATTAATAGTAGCTCCCTAATAATTTGGGGGAGTTCTCTGCAGCCCTGCTTAGTATGGATAAAAATGCATTTCCCTCTCATTATAAATCTGTTTATGAAAACACTTAGTGAAATGAGCCAACTGCATCTTGGCTGCTCGTTGCATCTTGTAATAGATGGTCCCAAAGTGGATAGAAGGCTGTAATTCACTGGAGGAACTCTGCTGATGACATAAAATAGTTGAACAGTTTATGAATAGCCCTAGAATCTTGAAAGAGAGTGAGGCTTTGCATTCTTTCCTAGGACATCTGCTGTTATTCTATAGATATCCTCCTGCAAACTTAAAAAAAAAAAAGCATCCTTAGCATATCTTTCCTTTACACTTTCCATAAATCCTTTTGTTCTTCAGCCCAAATCCAACTGCCTGAGAGGGAATTAGGATACATTTTTTAAATATAATCATAATACCATTTTTTCTCTTAAAAATATTTTTAAATATTCAGTCATTCTTAATGTTTCCAATTGTTTTATTATTTTTTAAACCTTGTTTGAATCAGAATCCAAAGATGATGCATACATCGAATTTCCTCTTCATTTATTCCTTGCATGGTTATTTGTTGTATAATGATTCCTAGAGTCTGGATTTTGCTGATTGTGTCCCTGTGGTGTCCTTTAATGTGCTCTTACGTCCTCTGTATTTTTATACATTAGTATATAGTATATATAGTATATTCTGTATGTTAAAGGCTTGATCTGTATAGTATATATAGTATATTCTGTATGTTAAAAGTTTGATTTCTTTGGTAAAACGATTTCATTGATGGTCATATGGCTACAAAAAAAAAAAAAAACAACCCTTCTTCTGTTACTTGGCAATATGACATCTTTATTTGAAAATTCTCAGCAGAATATGGCAGAAACGGAATACTCACAAAAAAGAAAAGTCAATGCGACATTATGTTGGTTTTTGTTACCATTTCCATTTAATTAAGAGAAATAGAAGTAAAAGGTACTGGTGTGTGAAGAAAGGAGAATCTGCAATGTTCAATGTACAACTAGTCAGGATTTGGATAACTTTACAATCATTCAAGAAGAGACAGGAAAACATCAGCACAATGATGATGTTGAAGGAGAAATAAGAAAAACCCCGAATAGGTTAAAATGACATGCAGAACATTGCAGGAACTTGGAAGAACTCTCTGTGATATTCATGATGAGGAAGTCCTGTTAATGCTCCCAGAAAGAAACTCATTAAAAAGGCAAGTAAATAGAATTCAAAACAGACATTGACCTCCAAACCCAACTACATTATATGGAATTGAAATTCCAGAGGAATATAAAGTGACCTAATCGGAGAACCATTTCTTATGCATGATTCTGGTGCTCGAGATGACAAAAGAATTTTTATTTACTCACATATGACAATATTCGATATTTAGGTGCCAGTACCACATTATCTACTGATGGCACCTTTAAGGCAGCACCAACACAGTTTTCTCAGTTACTTATTGTGCATAGTGCAGTATTGGGTTATACCATGCCATTGATTTAAGAACTAACAATGAAAAGGCGAGAAGACACAGATGTATGAATGAGAAAGTACTTTCATTTGCACAGGGAAGAAATCTCGACATTAACCCTTAATTGTACACACAGAATTTTGAGATTGCAAATATGAATGCAATTCAACTACTCCTACCAAATACAGAAGTAGAAGAATGCTTGTTTCACTTTTCACAGTCACTGTGGTGAAAAAATAGCTTCCTTGGGTCTAACACGCGAGTATGTGACAACAAAAAGTAATAACCATAAATGTGCATCCATGTTGTTTGGACTTCCATGTGTACTTTTGGAAGATGTAAATGAAGCTTTTAGAACACTGTAGAGAATGCAGAAGAAAATGTAGATGACTTAACATGAGGATTATGTTGAGAGAGTACATGTCTGCAGAAGGCATGGCAGAGGTAGAAAACGAGAATTTCCAAGATTTCTGCCGGAAACTTGGAACATTTATAGATCATTACCGAATAACAATCATAGGATGAACAATGCCATGGAAGGCTGCCATAGAAAATTTCAGAAGTTTATAGTAGTGCATCATCCTTCAATTTGAAGATTTATTAATTTACTGAAGTGTTAAAAGATGAACAGCAAAGCAACAAACAAGTGATCACCCAGGTTCCTGGTGTAAATATTTGTATTATTTAATGAATTATGGCCCAAATGTCTCAGTGGATGTTTTGGACAGGATCAAACATCTTGCAATGGTGTAATATGCATAGTACATACATGTTCCAATATATGATACATATACATGACACATTATATTATCTGACAAATATAATATAGGTCTATATATTGTAAATATCTATTCTCATTATTATATTTCATTTTCGGAGCATTTCCCAATCATTCTTTGCACATAAATCTCAGTCTCAGAGTCTGTTTCCTGAGTTATTTGACCATATCTTTATTTTGACGTGTTATTTGCACTTGCTTTCATGAAATGTTTCTGATTATATCTTTTGCCCATTTTTAATTAATCGGGTAGTTGATTTTTTTCTTATGAATTGTGAATGTTATATATTCTGGAGATTAATTCTTTGTTAATTATACTGCAACTATCTTCTTTCACTTTCTGGCTGATCTTTTTATAATCTTTATGGTGACTTGATAAGCAGGTGATCTTATTTTTAGAGTAGTTTAATTTGTTGGCCCCTTCTTACATTGCTAATGCCTTTCTGTTTTATTTAATACAGACTTCTACACCTTTAGGTCATAAATATAATCTTCATATTTACTTTAAAATATTATATTTGGTCTTTCATATAAATTTTAATCTTTAGGTAATTAATTTTTGTAAAGAGTGTTAGGGATTCAATTACATTTATTGCTAAAAGGATCTCAAATCTATACTTGCCGAACTCTCTTATTTCTAATAATTTGTAATTTGGGGAAATTTTTCTATATTGAAACTATACCCTTTTGAAAATTACACTTTTGTTTCTTTCTTTCTGGCCCTTAGATCACCTACCCTTTTCCCAGTTTTATTCCACTGACTAGGAATTAAAATTCAGTCTTAGATAAAATAGGTAGTGGGCATTGTTATCTTGTTTCTGATTTAGAGGGACATTCTCTCATTGAGAAAGATATTTGCCTTAACTTTTCTGTGACAGTCTTTATCAGGTTAAGTACATTTTAATTCCTAATTTGCTAAGGGAATTTATCATTATTGAATACTAAAATATATCAGATGCCTATTTTGCATATATTAAGAAGATCATATATATTTTTTGTTAATATTTTAATGGCATAATAGACATTAATAGGCTTTTATAATGTTACACTGTCTTTGTATAAGTGTAATAAATTCAACTTGATTATGATACATTATCTTTTTTTATATGCTTCTTGAATTATTTTGCCCATATACTGTTTTAAAAGTTTTTATCTATGTTCACATATAAAAATGACTTTTCCTATACTCTCTTTTGTCTGGCTTTGATATTAAACTTGTACTGGATGAATAAATTGAATTGGAAAATATTTGTTCTTTTTTCTATGTACTGGAAAGTTTAGGTTAAGTTTAGAATTATTGTTTTTTGAAAGTTTTGTAGACTCACTTAAAAAACCATCTGGGACTTGTGCTTTTTTGTAGAAATGTTTTTAACTACTGATTAATTTTTTAGAGGTTATTGGGTTATGCAGACTTTCTAATTCTTGAGAAAGTCTAGTCAGTTACATTTCTCTAGAAATTCTCACATTTTGTTAAGCTTTAAATTTATCATTAGGTTGTAATAGTTACATGTTTGTTTGAAAAGAATGTGTTTTCTTCTATTGCAATATTCCACGAATGTCCAGAATCACAAAATTCTTAAGTTGTGCTTTTCAGATAGTCTAGCTCTGCTAATAATTTGGCCATTTGTAAGAGGTATATTGAAGCATTTCATTATGATCACGGGTATCTCATTTTCACCTTGATTTCTACCAAATATTGATTTATTTGTTTTGAGAATTTTAATGAAGTATAGACATTTAGGTGTTCTTATCTTCCTTGCAAATTGAAGCTTTTAATTGAAGAGTAGGCTCCCTCCGTGGAATAGCCCATATCCAATAACTACAGTGCACTTTGTGGTTGGTAGAATTCTAAAATGTCCCTCATGATCTTCTGCCTCCTTGCTTCACACACTCAGCATAATTCCTAAAAATATGAATGTGATGGCTTTTATCCCATGTTTGTGTTATGGCACAGTCGACCTTAAGAAAGAGAGATGATCTGAGTGGGCCTAACCTGATCACACAAGCCTTTCAAAAGTGGAGAGGTTTCTCTGGCTGGGAACAGAAATAGAAGTCAGAGAGATTTGACACAAGGGACAACGGGGCAAGAACCCTGTCCCTGGTTAGCAGCCAGCAAGATGACACAGACCTCAGTCCTAGACCAACAAAAAGAATCAATTATGCCAATAACCAGATGCTGGAAGTAAATCTCTCCCTATTCAAGCCTCCAGATGGGACTCAACCTTCCAATACCTTAATATCAGCTTTTTAAGACCCTGAACACAGAGCCTAGACAGACTTTGGACCCATGGAAACTGTAAGATAATAAGTTGATGTTTTTTAAGTCTGAGTTTGTGGTAATTTGTTATGCAATAATAGAAAATCAATGCACTCTATCCTTAGAAATGTGTTTTGTCTTTACATCTATTTTGTTTGTTAATATTATAGTCCCTTTTGTTAGTATTATGGGTGTATGTTTTCCATCTCTTTATATTCAGCTTTTCTACAGTCTTATAATTTGAGTGTTATTTTGTATATACCAAAACTTTAAAATCCCAGCTAAAGATCTTGGTCTTCTAACTCGAGAATTTTGTCCAAACACATTTATTGTAATTATTAATATGTTTGAACTTGGGTCTATTATGTTCTTTTCTGGGCCTTTTTAAATGCTTTTTTCTCCCTTCTACCCTTTCAAAATGAATTAGCATTTGCTTTTTGTTTTCTTATTGAATAGTTTCTCCAATATTGGTTTAAAAGTTATATACTCTAATTCTATTCTTTTGGTGGTTACACTTGAAATTTTACTATGCATATTTAAGAAAAATATTGGCATGATCATGAATTTGTATGTCATTCTTATACATGAAGCTACGAAAATTTTCCTATATTGTTTACATTTAGTAAACATGTAAACAAAGTAAGAGGTTTCCTGGCGATTCCTAGCCTTCTCACTTCACTTTCTCTGAAAAAAAGGGAGAGAGGATGTCTTCTTATTCTTCCCACCCTTGCTCTGTCCATGATGATGTCATCTTATGCAGGAGGAGCTGAATTCCAGAATTCTTGTTTGTTACATGCCACTGGGCAAGTTACTTATCTATCTTCTTTGAGCTTTACTTTGCTTATCTATAAAATGGGGTTAGTAAAACTTAGCTTATTGGGGGTTTTGTGAGGAGTACATGAGATAATATACATATAGCATTTTAGATAAATGTCTAGCATTTAGTAAAATCATTATTTTATTCAGTATTGCTTTTCTTATTTGTATCATAACTTCCTTTTGCTTATACAACTTCTCTCTTCTTAAGACTATGTGTGTGTTTATGTATGTCTTGTGTTCATATCATATTCCATTTTGTCTCGCTAAATGATGCCTCCAAATTAGACAGTCTATTAAAGGCCTTTCTGTAGAGGATTTAGAGCGCAAAGGCTATCTCTGTCAAGTGGAAAGTGGCCCCTATTTGAGTGCAAAGGCTATCTCTGTCAAGTGGAAAGTGGTCCCTAGGGAGCACCATTCTGTATGTTCTCATAATACTTTTGAATATAACATGTCATGGAATGAGTGAGCAGCCATAAATGATAACTCTAAGGAAAGTGTTATCACTGTTAACAGCCTACAAGGACAGGGCAATTTCAATAAGCTCATATAAATTGGATACAATACAAGTTTTAACCTATGTATCTGGACTTAAGTAAAAGCCAGTGGAGAGCATTGCTTCAAATTAGGCTTTCAAAAAAAGATTCATAAGATTTTAGTAGCTTTCTAAATTTGACCATGAATGCTTATACCTTTTAATTTAGTGGACTTGAAATGCTTGTCTTCCAAGTAGCATGTTGTAAGAAGGTTATTTCTGGACCTTCTCTGCATGTATGTATAAAATTAGCATCCTTCTTTGGCAACTGAACCTTTTCGCTTCAATGCTAACCCAACTCATCGGATTGTTATAAGTGAAGACTAATTAAATGTTCTTCTGCTTTCAGCTTAAACTCTTTATTGGCACAGACACCTAGGGGTCAAATTTGAACACTGTGAGTCAAATAAATGATCAGCAGTACTACAATTACCTCGGAGCATGTAAAGTTCTTTTAAAAACCAACAGAATTACTGCTTTATGACAGCATAAAAACCACAATGTAATTATAATTGTTGATCCTCAAAGATTCAACTGATGTGTAAAAAGAAGAACTCTGCTTATAGGGTGCCTCAGACCTTCACTTCTCTTTCTTTCCTGAAGTTGAGCAGCTGCAATGTAAGCAGCCAAAAAGGCTGCCTTCCACAGGAACAACGAAAGCCATCCCTGTTGCTGCCAAGATAGCTAGAACCCATGCAGGTAGAGAGGCCAACGCTGTTAAAAGCAGGCAAAACGTCGCTACACAACAGCATAAAGAGACCTGTCCTGGGCCTCTACTGCCAGGGGCAGGCAGGAGAGTCCTTTGAAGACTGAAAGACACACAGAAAACCATGTTGTTTTCATTTTTCAAGGAACCGGTAACATTACAGGCAGGAAAATGTTGAATGTGGGAATAGATAAGCAATAAAGCAAGGTTTCATTGTATTTCTCCTTTCAAAAAATTCACCAAAATGAGAAAATTAAATCATTCTGCAGCAAGGCCTCATGAAAAAAAAAAAAATATATCTATGGAGTGCTTGAGGAAGAGAGGTGTATGCAGAAGCTGGGCTCATTTTGTTTTTAGAAATCTATATAGTGTTGGTGCCTTTGTTCCAAGGCACTTTGAATTATTAATTTTATTTAATTATTCTTCCCAATAGCCTTATGAGGCAACACCATTTTACAGATAAGGAAATGAAGGTAAGGCAAATTTTAGAAATAATAAGAAATAATACTCATGTTACTTCTATCACTAGTCAGGTATTAATGTACCAAACACTGAATGAGTGAATTAGAAAACATTATATCACTAAATATGGACAACAATCACAGGGATAGGTCACACGATCCCAATGTCACAAGTTAGAGGAGATAGAAGTAGAGAAGTATAATAATTTCTCCTAAGAGCAAGTTGCAAGGGAATAGCGAGTCGGAATTCGAACTCGAGCTTGTTGGATTCTGAAGTCTTGTAGATACGTAACTGTCCCCATCATGGCTGGTGGTCCGGTGCCAAAGCAAAAACTGGGATGGCTCCAACAGATCCTCTCTTTGTGGCTGCTACACAGGTGCTGGAGCCCATCACGTGGCCCATCATAATGAGTTCCAGCCTTCTGCGTTGGTTGCTTTTGCTGCCTCTGGCGTAAACTGCTATTCAAGCCTCCACATCTCTTTTAAGATGTAAAGGAGGTCAATGGCCAGCTTGGATCATTTTCTGGGGACTTTGGTGTTCTTTGTAGTTATTCTCATTGCCCTTTCCTCAAGGTACAAGCCTGCCCTAGGCATGGCTGGTAAACACAGGCTGTGGGGACCATTCTCCTTAAGCCGCTCAACCCAGCCTGGCTCTTCCTACCCTCATGGTGATTTATCTGTGAGATCTTCTTGCCTGACTTTGGGTTTTAGAGACTTTTTTTTCTCTAATCCAATGATTTTCTGAGGAATTCAGTATCCCGTAGCAGTGGTGGGTTATTCCTGCTATGGATTCATCAGAGAAGAAAGGCAGCATCTCCCTCATTTCTCTCAGGTGAGAGATGTAAGCGTTGTGTTTCTAAAGGATTGACTTTTTACAGAGGTGGGTGGTGGTACGGGAGTGGGGGTGGGGTGATAACAGTGTTTTCTATTTCAGAGCAAATAAAGAATATGAATCCTGGCTTCACTACTGTTTGACCTTGTGCAAGTTACTGAACCTCTCTGTGCCTCAGTTTTTTTTTCATTAGTCAAACAGAGATAATAGCACTTACTTCATAAGATTATTGTGAGAATTACATAAGTGAAAACATGTAAAGTGCTTGGAATATGTTTTTTGACCCATAATAAGCATTATGTAGTGTTTGTTCAATACAATAAAGAGAAGCTCTATCAAGGTGTTTCTACCATATTGTCATAAGGGAGGATGAGAAGAAGCTGTATACTTCAAGGACTAAGGTGATTCTGGCTCTGAATGATTCTAGAGTCTGGGATTTAGGCGACGGAAAATTATGAGTACTACAGGAGACAGAGGCCAGATTGTCATGCATGATATAACACAAACTATATACTTGGTTTTTGTCCCTGGTTGGAATCTCTGGAGTAATAAGTGTCTTTTCTATGCTAATGAGATGACTGGTGGCTGAGAATGAAACAGGTCATCAGAAAGACCAAGGCATGATTAGGGGATTGGAACTTTAAGCCCCATCTCTGACCTCCAACCTCCAGGGAGAGGAGAGGGGATGGAGATTGAATTAATTATCATTGGCCAATGATTTAATCAATCGTTTCTACATAATGAAACCTCCATAAAACCCCTAGATGACGAGATTTGGGGACCTTCTGAGTTGGTGAATACATCAGATGTTGGGACGATGATACACCGGGAGACAGCATGGAAGCTCCCACACCCCCTCACTCCCACACGCCCTCGCTCCCGCACCTTGCCTTACACACCTCTTTCATTTGGCTCTTCCTGAGTCGTATCTTTTACAATAAATGAGTAAATATAACTAAAGTGTTTTCCTGAGTTCTATGAGCCGTTCTAGCAAATTGTAGAACCTGAAGACAGGATTGTGGGAATCCCCAGTTTATAGCCAGTTGATTAGAAATACAGGTGGTAACCTGAGACTTACAACTCGTGTCTGAAAAGGGGGAAGTCTTGTGGGACTGAGCCGTTAACTTGTAGGGGTCTGCTCTCATTTGAGGTAGGTAGTGTCAAAATGAAATTGAATTGCAGGACCCGCAGTTGGTGTCCAGAGAGTTGGAGAATTGATTGGTGTGAGGAAAACCCTACACATTTGAACCCTACAGAAGTTGTGTTGTAAAACTGTGCAGACAATGTGAACCCCTACAGGAGGTTGGCTGCATGGTGCCCATGTAGGCTAAGCTTTCAGGCCTTAAAGGTTCCAGGGTTTGAGGTTGCTAAGGAAGGAGTGGAATGACATCACAGCTGGAATTTTAAATAATCCACATAGGCCTGAGCTAAAAACTACACAGAGGCCTGAGAACCTAGTCTCCCTTCGTTACTCTGGATTGCATAAATCCCTAAGATATTGCATGATTAAAAGTAGGAGAAGAGGGCCCTTGAAATTGAAAATTGACCATTGCTGAGTTCCTTATCAAATTTCTTGAGTGGTGGCTAGATCTACATTTAATTTGATCTATTTAAAACAAACAAAAAAGGAATGTAACCTTTTCTCGCTCTCAAATATATCAGTTATATTGATTTTTCTTTTTCTTCTTTAATCTTCCAGTTTCATAAGTATTAGGGACAACCTAATACTTGAATAATTTTGCCAAATATTATGGAATTTTATCATGAATCATGGGAAGCAGGAAGCAGACAAGCAGCATGAAGGTAGGCTACTAGAGGAGAGTTATTTTACAACAAAATTTACCTTTCTGGAGGTAGAAAAGGTAGTGGAATATTCATTGCCTTCCTATCCCCTTTTGATGCCTTAAGAGAGAATATTCATAAAAAGAGGTGGAGTCATCTTCTGAAAGGACATTTCCATCACTCTAAAGCACCGAACTTGGTTTCTGCCATACACATCCAATATGGTGGCTGCTGGATGTTGAAATTCAACACATGTAACAACTCACTAAGATATCAAGCTGAGAGAGCACTCAGAGACTGATGCTTTTGTTCTCCTAGGAACTTACTGAAGGTCTTGGATGAGGTGGGAATCTCCATTTTTAGAGGTGACAGACTTAGGTTTAAATGTTTCAGTTATCTGAAATAACAGATGTTTGTTATGGTCCTCAGAATAGCATGATGGTTAAAAGGGCAGAGTCTGGTACTGGAGTACCTGGTTTCAAATCCTGGCTTTATTGTTTATTGGCTGTGACACCTTGAGTAAGTTGTCTAACTTCTTTGAATTTCAGTCCTCCACTCCCTCTGTTACAAAGAGAACAATAGATACTTAATTGCTGTAAGGATTAAACATACAATGCACTTGTAATTCATAAATACAATGCACTTGTAATAATTCTGCCACATGATAAGTACTCAAACATTGGTTATCATTCTTTTTACTAGTACTGTTATTCTCCACCCTGGAGAATTTCTGATGCAGTCATTTTTGGCCATGCAGGTATGCATACCTGTGGCCCAGGCCACATTGGCTTGTCTCTACATTAGATATTCACTGAGATATCCCAGCTGGAGTTTAGATTCTGTTCACCACTAGAGATCAGAAGAGGTATGACATTCTGAGTGGCATGTGGTATCAACTCCCAGAGTCTATTGGATCAGAAGATAAAAGAGCTTCCTGGAAGACTGGCGAGGAGTCTTCTGAGACACAAACTCACTATGGGAACAGAATCATCACATACTTGCCACAACTGAATAACAGTGGCAAAGTTGTTGGAGATGAGGAGAGGTTATTTTGAACACATCGGGGGTGTCGGGGGAAGCTTTCTCCTTTCTCCATCTCCCTTTCTTATCGAATCCTACAAAAAAAAATTGGGGATATGAGAAAAACCAAAAGCACCATTTTCATGGAAACCTCTGTTAGGCTGTTAGGAATCCTCAGGAAGCTCCCTAATGTAATTGTTTTCCTTTCTCTTGAGAATAGAAGGTATTAATGGATTGTGACCAATTTTGTTCCTTTTAAGCAAAGGAAGCCTAAGAAATACCAATCAGATTCCTAACAGCTGTTCATGGGGGGAATGTGAATGTTTTTACTGTGGGCAGGAAACGTCTATTCCTTTCTCTTGGTGATGAAGAGAGTCTGGGAGGTTGGTGAGGACTGAAAGAAAGTGCAATTGAGTCTGCTCATCCAGGGTGGTCAAAGTAAACTGAACAAGTCCCTTGCTCCAAAGCTTTCAGGCCTAATGATTTTTCAGAAATTTTGGCCTGGCTGATCTGCATTCATATTTCAAAATTATGATCTGATAAAAACGAACTGGAAATTTAAGCAAACATAATCTGTTGGGAGGATCTATGGGAAGAACCAGGGATTATGGAAGTTCTCATACTCTGCGTAATCGGGAGAACCCTACACGTGAGAATCTTACGGGAAGAACTCTGTTTATAATAAAGCTCTACGGTCCTAACTTCTCCTTCCATTAACTTCCTTTTCCCCTCTATAAATACCCCTCCATCTTGGCACAGAGGCCAGAGTGTGCACGTGGCTTGCCATGTCTGCATGTGGTTGCAACCTTTTTTTTTCCCCCAAATAAATCCTTTTTGGTGACGAAACATCTAGTCAGCAGATCAGAGTGTGAACTTTCAGTCATTCAAGAGAAGTAAATTCTGGAGATTTACTATACAGCATAATGCTCATAGCTAACAATACTGGATTGAATACTTAAAATTTGCTAAGAAGGTAGCTTTTATGTTAAGTGTTCTTATTATACATCAAAAATTACAACGACAATGACAACAACAACAACAACAATAATAATAATAATAATAAAAGGGGTGAGAGAAAACTTTGAGAAGGGATGGATATGTTTCTGGCCTTGATGGTGATGATAGTTTCACAAGTGTATACTTATCCCCAAACTCATCAAGTTGTATATATTAAATATGTACAGCTTTCTACATGTTAAATATGCCTTAATAAAAAAGTTTAAAAAACAATAATATAAAGTAAAAAAAAAATTTTTGGTGGAATATTTTTCTCTGCCCCTTTCCAAGATGGAAATGTTTCCTCACCTGGGCATCTTTGCCTCTGGCCCAAGTCCAGAATGATAGCAGAGGCCTCTGAAGACAACTGTGCCAGCCGTTTGTTTTTCACCTGTATTTCACCTGTAGATTTTTACCTACAAGAGTGCAGTGATAGGCTCTCCTCTCCCTCTACTCAAACTTTTAATCTGCTCTGCCCTCTGCTTTTTACTCTTCCTTCAAAAGAGGTGTTCACGAAGCCCTGGTATAAGATAGAGGAATTTATCTACTCCTCGGAAAAGAATGAGGCGAAGTAACAGTTAGTTACTCTGAGAATAAGAATAGGAAGCTGATGAGACACACCATATCTGCTTGAGGCATGGGATCTGGCTTCCACTGAACTCCAGCCTGTTTTCGCATTGTGACTGGCCAAGGAACTAGAAACCAAAAGCTGTGTCCTGGCCAGGATGCAGTGTGAATAGAGTGCAACATAGATATTTTACAGAAGATTAGCTCACAATGCCCCTGGAAATAAAGAGCTCTAACAGGGCCTGGGGTCAGAAAGCCTGCAGCTCAGTTACCCTCTAGGGCTTGGGTTTGGTCCCAGGCATATTCCTTGATGGTTAACTTTCTGAAATCCAGTAAAATCTCTTGTTCTGGTGACTTATTGATGAATTTGTCTACAGGCCACCTCTCAGGGAGCTTTTTAAAACTTCTACATATCAAAGGTGTTGAATTTTACATTCCTTAAATAGAATGCTTCAATTTATTGTCGAATGCCTTGATGGTTGCCCTATTTATCTGATATTGCTAATCTGACTTAATCTAACTGAATTGAAAAAAAAAAAAAAAAAGGCTGTTTGGCGCCACAAAATGCAAGGGAATCTTCTTCTCTTTCTAACTACAAAGCTTGTTGTTTAATTGTTCAAATATTTGCGGGTTTGGCGAGGTGAGTACTAGTTTGTTGTTTTAGTATAAAGCTGGAAAGGTTAGGAGGGTGCTAAGAAAATTGGGCCTAAGTGCACGTGACGTGCTAAATTCTTGGGAGAAGCAGAGGCTCTAGCTGATAGGACTCCACAAGTAGAAGCTTGCAGAAGAATCTCAAAGGAAGCGTTTTCGGAGGTTATCAGGTACACAACAAGAAAAACAGGCAAGAACCCGTTTCTCTGTACGAATATGACTTCATTTGCTCACTCACTGCATTCGATTCCTACTTTAGAAATTGGTTTAGGGATAATAAGGGAGGAAATGATTTAAGGAGTCATAATACTTTGGCCTGAAAATTAAAATACCCAACAATGAAAAACAATCAAATAATTAAAAATTGCAGATATGCCTTCCTTTATGCATCTCTAAAATAAGTGTAGTGTCCTATTAGGAAGATGAATTAGTTAAAAACTGGGAAGCACTTAAATACCCTCAGAGGGGAGCTTTATTGCTCTATTGGGTTTATTTGTCTGAGTTCAATGTTCTGTGGGTGAAGGGTCTGCTTCTCGAACTTTAACAGGCTTGCGAAGCTCATGGGTTCTTGTTAAAATGAGGGGTCTGCTTCAGCAGGTTTGGGCTGTGGCTAAAGCGTCTGTGTTTCTGATAAGCTCTCAGTGAGTTCAATGTTGCTGGACCACACTTTGAACAACCAGGGTGTAAAGTCTCTGTTGGGATCAGCTGGAGAGTTTTTTAAAACTCCCCCAAGACTCTTGCCCAGGCACTGAAATTTTTTAAGCCTGTGCACTCCTCCCCATACCCCACCTTGAGTCTAAAGTGCAGTGAAGTGAGAACCACACAGGCCCACTCCAGAAGGCTGATGTGGGTATTAAATGAAATAAGGTAGGAAAGTACTTAACCCACATAGTGGTCCGTCAATAAACCTTGATTGTTATAAGCAGTTTTGTCTGTGACAAGATATACCACCCAAGGCACAGATAACACCAGCCCACAGAATATCAGTTGTGGCAGATGTCAAGGTCAGTGGCAGGACAGGGGAATCTTTGGCCCATATTAGAGACACAGCAGATATCACTATGTAAGCTGAACAAGAGAGGAGGAAATGGGGCAGCTGTGAAGTCATGTGTCACAGCACCTGAGGATTCTTGGAACTTGAGAAGGAACCTTAAAAGAGGGGCTTAACACTATGGAAAACAATATGGCAGTTTATAAAAAAAATTAAAAATAAAATTAGCATACGATCCAGCAATTCCACTTTTGGATATATACCCAGAAGAATTGGAAGCAGGGTCTTGAAGAGATATTTGTATATTCATATTCACAACAGCATTATTCACAGTAGCCAAAAGGTGGAAGGAAGCAACCTTTTGGATCCATCAGTGGATGAAAGGATAGATAAAATATGGTATATGCATACAATGGAATATTGTTCAGCCTTAAAAAGGAGGGAAATTCTGACACAAGCTACAACATGGATGAACCCAGAGGACATTATGCTAAGCCAATCACAAAAAGACAAATACTGTATATTCCCCTTATATAAGGTACCTAGCGCAGTCAAATTCATAAAGACAGAAAGTAGAACGGTTGTTGCCAGGGGCTGCAGAGGGAAAATGGGGACATGTTGTTTGGTGAGTATAGAGTTTCAGTTTTGCAAGATGAAAAGAGTTCTGGAGATTGATTACACAACAAAGTCGATGTACTTAACACTAGTGAACTGTACACTTAGAAAGGGTTAAGATGGTAAATTTTATGTTATACATATTTTGCCACAATTTTTAAAAATTAGCAATAGAAAAAAAAAAGGTGGCTCAAGGGTCCTCAGAATGAGTGTAAGAGGAATCAGAGAAATGCTGGCTATTATTGTGAACTGTCTTTTTCCCTAGATTTCTGGTCCCTGGAAAGTCCAGGGCCATGAGAAGGATGTATGTAAAAGCATCTAGTATAACATTGACTATTGAAATGGTAACTTTATACATAGAGTAATAATTGAGAATTTACTATGTGTCTAACATTGTACTAATAACTTTATTTTCATTATTTACATTTATTCTCATTTTAACTCTATGCATACCATCACATTTTTCTGATAAGGAAACTGAAGCTAAGAGAGGAGGCAAGAGATTTCTGAAAGAGTAAGAACTGAGATTCGAACTAAACCCAAACTATTCTCTTAGCTACCACACTAGCCTGTTTGTAAAACACACTGTTAATAAACATTTATTTGTTTTTTAATCCTAAAGGCTTATATTATATAATTGGTTAGAAAATGTGACCTACTTAAACTCTGTCACAAAGAAATACTGATAGCTAAATAATTCACGTATTTAATAAATGAATATTTTTCCTCAAAAGAAAAGAAAGGGAAGTGTTTGGATTGAAATAAGAATGCATTTAGAACTACTCAGACCTTGTAAAAGATATTTGTTGATGTATTATGTTACTAGAGATACCTTGGATTAAAAAAATAGTCAGGCAATGGCATTTCTTGGGTGGACTAAATGACTTGAGTTCTGACTCCCTGTGTAGATTTATACTACTTTACAACTAAATGAAACTTGAGGTTATTTTCTTAATGCTTCATTTAAAGCAACACTAAATGCCTTATGGAATGATACGGGGATAAATAACTATATATGAATACACAGACACACATATATGGGAACCACTGTGATTCTGAAAATCAAAAAGACAAAGTCCCTGTCTTTGAGAACAGTCTGAGGAGATGCAACATAAATTCATGGAATTATTCAGAGCAAGACTTAATAAGGTAATATATTCCCTCTGTATTCACCTCTTCCTATGAGATAATACTGTTGCTAGATATTTTGTAGACCTTATTTCAGCTGACTTTCACAGTCACTCTATAAGCTAAATATTATGACCCCTAATATACAGATAAGAATACTGAGGACCAGAGAGTTTGAGTAACTTTTCCAAGGTCATCAGCTATTCAGTAGCAGAGCTAGGATTTAAATGCAGGTGTTTCTGACTCCTAAACATGTCAGACATGCATCATATAGAGTGAGACAGAGTTTTAACAGGCAGAGTAAGTGGGAGCTTACAAAGAATGACCTCAAAGGCATTGGGGTGGCACTCCTATCCACTCCCCTCACCTCCCACCAGGTTTCCCTTCCTAATTGCATGACATTCTATATCATCAGTGATTATTGGGCTATTGCATCGTGCCCCTTTTCAAAACAAGGTACTTAACTCACAACAGTGTTCAAAAGTGTGTATATATTTGCTCCATAAGGTGGACTACTTTATTGGGCCCTTTAAGCTCCTAAAAGCACCTAAGGTCTGAACATCAAGGTAATGGAAATGTAGACAGACTGGTCAAGAGATGGGATAACTTTGAAGTCCACGTGGAAGAAGTCTCAGTGGTTAACTCAGAATCATGTGGCACTGGGTGTCTAAGAAAATGGACAGATTGGGGAGCACACTTTAGATCAAGTGCAACCTTTCTACTTCACCATTTACTAAGTGAGTCTTGAAACAACGCTTGAAGGAAACATTCAGAAATAAAAAGAGGGCCTTCCTGACATAAACCAAGATGAACAAGACTAGTGGACAGTAAAGGAGCTGCTTCGATTGGAGAAGGGGATCTATGTTGGGAGAAGTGAGATGGAGACTTGTTGGATGAGATGAGGTTCATGGCCTAGCTGATGAATCAATGGAAAGTAAAACTAGAGTTGGTAGTGAGCCACTGCGTGTTTTAGAGTAGGAAAGTGATGGATTCAGGATAGCAATATGAATGGCTTAAAAAGAAGCAGCAAAACAAAAGGTTTTGGTCACAAGCTCAGATGCTGATGACCTTCGGTGGAGTAGTGACCACTGAAATGGAATATAGGAGAGAAGCTGGAGGAATACGTCAAAAGATTAACAGGCAGGATTTGGGGATGAAGGTTATACCTAGGGACCTAAGAAAAGTCTTTAAACAAGTGGACAAGTTTAAGAGAGGAAATAATGAGTTCAATTCAAGATTATATGGATTATTATTGGTAATAATTCAGCATCAGATTCCCTGATTTAAGATAAGCAAAAATTTTTTATTCTTTTAAACACTGTAGAATTATAATAATACCAGCCAATATACATAGAGGACTTTATCAATTCCTAAACACTGTTATGTATTTCCTCATTGAGCAGATGGAGTTGAAATTTGAATCTATGATTTCTGGCTTCACCTAGATTTCATATTGACTTCTCCAACCTGCTTGCTGGGCCTCTCTCATTCCAGTGAAGGAAGGGTATAACACGGCCGAATTAATCTGAAAGAAGAGTGTCAGCCCTGGGTGAGAAGGGCGTATTTGTCTACAAAAATGTCAGCAGCACTTATGGAGACCTCTTAAAGAAACTATAGGTTGCAGTTATTTTTCCTGTAAATTGAATTTTCTCGGAATCGTAACCATCATATAATAGAGTGGGAATCTTTGTTATCTGCTCTGCCCTTTACTATTTTGGTACTCAGTCTTTAAAGTGATACAGAACACTGATCAATCCCTAGAGTGAATAATGAACTTTGCTGGGGACAAAAGGTCTTGGTTAATGTAGCTAGCACATAACTAAGCTGGTACTGGAGTGATGGATCAAATAACCCTGTCCAGGTCAAGCGCATGGGAATATACTGTTAATTTTCTTTTATAAAAATAACTTTATTGAGTTATAATTTACATACTAGAAAATTCACCAATCATAAGTGTACAATTTATTCATTTTGGGTAAATGTATAGTTTTGCAATTATCACCACATTCTAGTTTTGTATTTTTTTTCACATATCTATGACTCTTAAAAGTTTCCTCATGCTTATTTACAATTAATCCCTGCTCTCAACCCCAGCTCTAGGCAATCATTGATCTGCTTTCTGTCTGTGTCAATTTGCCTTTTCTAGACATTTCATATAAATGGAATCATACAATGTGTAGTCTTTCATGTCTGACCTCTTTAACTTAGCATATTTTATGACGTCCTTCCATGTTGTAGCAAGTATCAGTACTTCACCTCTCTTTATTGCTAAATAACATTCTACGATATAGATATATCATATTCCGTTATCCATTCACCAGCTGATGGGTGCTTTTATTGTTCCTAGTTTGGGGTTATTATGAATAATACTTTTATGAACATTTGCACATATGTTTTTGTGTGGACATATGTTCTCATTTCTCTTGTGTAGGTCCCTAGAAGTGAAATTGCTATTAGGCATGGAAAGATTGTTTAATTTTTTAAGAATTTGCCAAACTGCTTCTAGAACAGCTATAACATTTTATGTGTCCACCAGCAATGCATGAGGGTTCCTATTTCTCCACACGAACCTTTTCCAACATTTGGTAATGGATGTCTTTTTAATTAGGGCCTTTCTAGTGGGTGTACAGTTGTATCTCATTGTGATTTTAATTTTCATATCTCTAATGACTAATAATGTTGAGTACATTTTTATGTATTTATTAGCTGTTCATATTTCTTTAAATTTTTTTAAATTTAAGTATAGCTGGTACATAATATTATATTGGTTATATTAGTTTCAGGTGTACAATATAGTGATTTGAGATTTTTATATCTTACAATATGATCATCCCACTAATTCTAGTAATCATCTGTCACCATGCAAACTATCACAATATTATTGGCTATTCCACCTTTTTTACTCATCCCCCTACCTCCCTGCCTTCTGGCAACCATCCTTTTGATTTCTGTTTATATAATTCTGTTTCTTCGATGAAATGTCTATCAAGTCTTTTGCCCATTTTACAACTGAGTTGTTTGTCTTATTATTATTAAATTGTAATTTTTATTATATAAAGTCCTTTTATATGTAATATAAAAATATATTATATAAAGTCCTTTATTAGGTATGTAATTTGCAAATATTTTCTCCTAGTCTATAGCTTGTTTTTTCATTATCTTAATGGAATTTTCTCAAGGACAAAAGTTTTCAAGTTTGATAAAGTCCAATGTATCAGTCTTTTCATTTAAGGATCATGCTTTTGGCATAGTAGCTAAGAACTCTGCCCAACCCAAGATCACAAAGATTTTCTCATATTTTCTTCTAGTTTATTTTTTTCATTCCTGTAGTTAGGTCTATAATCCATTTTTGCGGAGTAAGAGTTTAAATTTATTTTTTTGCATGCATATTTTCCTCCTTTGCAACAACCTGCATAAGGAAGATAAAGGCAAAGCTGTGTGTATTGGGGTTAACACAGAATCTAGTATCTCTTCAGAGTAATCTGGAGGTCAAGCATAAAAGATTCCCTGAAATTTTAGTCCTAGAGGGTGAGCATGAGTTTCTTGTGGAAGTGGTTTCTTTGTGCGACTTCGATATAAGTGCAGAGGAGAGGACAAAGCGGGGGTATGCTGCAAGCACGTTCTTTTCCAGGTCAGCCAATCAGAAAGTGCTAGATGCAATGGCAGGTAGAACTGGCCATCTGGTTTCAGCCTAAAAATGAAAAGTGACTATTTAAATCTACTGTCTACACGTGCTTAGCATCACCTAGTATATCTGCTTGGTCAATAAATAAAAGTCAATTATAAATTCCATTTCTTCTCACAAGTTTATCTTCATTTAATTACAGAGACGGTTCAGATACTGGTGGGGGGACTGAGAGAACAAAATGATAAACTGGGATAAACTACACTTAAGAGGCAGAATCATTTTGATATATCAGGAAAATTGAAGATTTTGTGTTAGGCCTAGGAGAAGACAATTTCAAGAACCTAGAGATCTTCCAAAATACACCCCCATTCACCAGACATTAGCCACTTTAAACTACATTGTAGCTGTTAGATTTTCAGCTCTCTCAAACTAGTTTTCATACTCTTTCCAATCATATCATTCATAGACTACTCTACAAGGCTAATAAATAACACCTTAATGTAAGATAAACAAGTAGTGACGATGATGAGAATGATAAAAGGTAATGTGCTAAGAGGATGGCTCTATGCAGACTGAACAGGAAGGGAAGGGTTTGCTCATCTGGGCCAAAAGAAAATGCGATGGATGCCTCTGCTTTTCTCTGAGAGCAGAGCAAAGTCAGTGCAAGACTAAGAACTGATACTGTCAATCAAAGACCTAAAATTAATTGTAATTACAAAATAATTTGTTAACATATAATCCTTCAAAAAAAAAACCTTATTGCCAATAAAGGTAAAAATGTCCTTAGTACCACCCCCATAATCTCCAGAACCACCCTATCCCTCTTTTCAGAAATAACTACGATACCTTCTGGAACTTGTCACTACATTTACATGCATATGCAATTTCCCATGGAGTATGTAAGTGGAGTTTTCTTACATAGATGATGTTAGATCATATGACTGATTCTGCACCTGCTTTTTCATTTATAAATATTTATATTATTTATATATTTACATTTATATTATAATTTTTCTTAGGGATCATTCCACATCAGAACATAGAGCTCACCCCTTTCTAGTGGTCTAGATGTGGTGCTTTGAGATGGTTCAGAGTGTATCCTGTGCGGCTGGACTACGTAGATTCAAATCTTACCTCTGCGACAGCTGGGTAACCTTAAGAAAGTTACTTAACCTTTCTGTGCCTCAGTTTCTGCATCTCTAAAATGAGGATTAGGGTAGTACCTGTGACATATTAAAAAGTTAATACATGAGAAGCACTTAGAACAGGATCTGGAGCATGGTAAGTAGCCAAAAAATGTTATCTGTTGTCATTCATTTTAATGGCTATGCGGTATGCTACAATATATAGTTATTTTCCTACTGATGCACATTTAGATTGTCAACAATTTTTACTATTACTAATAATGAATAAATATTCAATATATACCCCAACATGCTTCCTTATGCATCTGTGTGTTTCTGCAGGGTAGATAACAGAAAGTAGAATTCCACAGACATAGGGATTACACATGTCAGATGTAGCAGTAATCGCAAATTGGCCTCCAATTTATATTCCTTTCCATGAATGAGAAAACCCACGTCTCCACACTCTTGCCATCAATTCATGTTTCAAATATCCACTGCTCTAAAAAATGAGAAACAATCTTTTTTAAATGTTTTAATTTGAATTTCTCAAATTACTAATGGGAACAAAAATATAGTCATATGTTTATTAGTCATTAGGGTTTTCTCCTAGATGAATTCTCTCATAATTTTTGGCCATTTTTATATTGAGTTCTTTGATTTGTAGAGCTTCTTTATATTTTCAGCATGCTAATAGTTTGTTATATACTGCAAATATTTTCCCCCAGATTAGATATTAATTTATTAAAGCACTCCAAGCTACCCTTAACTAGTCCTGTAATTGGTGGGATCTCAGGAGAAATGAATTGCACAGGGGCCACCATGGCCATGCTCAGAGCTCTAATAAAGGTTGAAAGATGACATAATGAGCCAGGAGCTGTGGCTGAAGTTCAGAAAATAACCTGTGCACCAGAAAACATTTAGCCTCCACTGGTTTATACATGAATGATTCTAAGAGTTTCTGAATTTTGTGAATCTGATCACTTTTATGCCCTGAACTGTGGCTACCTCTGAAATAATGGTTCCAGTTAAGGAGATGGTGACATACAAGCCCTTGGGAAGAAGCATAATAAGTTCTAGTATAATAGATGTGAAAGATGGGAAATAAGAAATAAACTGTCGTGAAAATCTTCTGGGACCTTGTTCTTCAAAGTAGCAGAAATGCAGACCCTTATCCTCCACCCCAGACTTACTGAATCAAATCTGCATTTTAGTAAGATTCTCAGGTGATTCATGTAAACGTTACCACTAGAGAAGTGCTGCTCTAAGCCTGTTTAAACAGGTCAAGATAATCTGTTTGGTGGACCTAGAGTTTCATTTACCATCTGTTATGAGTTGAATTATGACACCTCAAAATTCATATGTTGAAGTTCTAACCCCTAGTATACCAGAATGTGATCTTATTTGGAAATAATGTTGTTTCAGATGTAATTAGTTAAGATGAGGTCACACTGGAGTAGGGTGGGCCCTTAATCCAACATGACTGAAGTCTTCCTTATAAAAGAGGAAATTTGGGCATAGGCATGTACGCAGGGAGGACCACACAAAGATGAAGGCAGACATTGGGTTGATGCAACAGAAGTTAAGTTGCACCAGATATTGCCAGCAAACCTTCAGAAGCCAGGAGAGAGGCTTGGATCAGATTCTTCTTCACAACTCACAGTAGGAACCAACCATGCTAACACCTTGATCTTGGACTTCTAACCTCCAGGACTGTGAGACAATAAAATTCTGTTGTTTAAGCCATCCAATTTGTGATTTTTATTAGGGTAGCCCTAACAAAGTCATGTGCTAGCTTATAGGTTTGCCATGATGAAGGTCTAGGCATACAGTGCCCTAGAAAAGATACCCTCTGGTTTATCTTTTCAATAATAAAAAAGTTTATGGGGAATAAATAAGGATGTAATATGTGACCTTCCTCTCAGGCAATCATAGTCCCTCCCTCGGCACCTTCTGCATATTTTTCACTTTTCACAGGGTCAAGTGACACCTCCGATGGCTTTCAGCAGTTGGCGCCCTTGCTGTGCTCACATGGTGGAGCACATTTAGCTTTCCTTGCCTTAAATGGAAGTGGGAAGCAACTGGGTATGGAGAAAGGCTGGCTGTTGAAACGAACCCCATTGTCTTTGCTTATATATTTCTTCTACTCAAGTGTTTTAACTGATAGGCTATTCAGAGGCAATTTGCCCTGATGAAATTAAAAGAAAAAAATGTACTTGACAGTGTATCCATTTCTTCCTTCATCACTCATTAGTGGCTCAGAGCAGTTAAGTCCACCGTTCCTGGTTTACCCACAGTCTGTTTAAGCAGTCTATGGCATTTATTGAAATCATATAGTAAACAAATCACCATCTTCCAGATCACAGTTAGTTACTTCCTACTCAGGCTTTCCTAAAATGAACAGTACCTAGGAGATAAGGTACTATGCTACTGACCTTTCTTCTCTTAGATTTATCTTTGTACATTAGAATATAAACTTTTACTTGTCCTTAAAACATCTTTTAGAATGATGCCTAATTCTAATAATAGCTAACGTTTATCGAATAGTTAAATATGCTAAGTTCAGAACTCACACTTGACACATGGATTGTCACACTTAATCTTCATTACATCCATTTGAAATAGGTGATGTGATTATCTCCATTATACAGCTGAGGAAAGTGAGGTACAGAGAAGTTAACTCAATTACCCACATATAACTAATAAGGTGTGAGGTGTAATCTTACCAGGTCACCTCCTGCGGAAATATCTAATAACTGCTCTACAAGGGAGGCTCACTTGGGACATCTATTACTCCTAAAGGGTCTATTACTGGCACCACATAGCAAAGGGTAGGGGGAGTGATGGAGAAGGAACGGGATGGTGAGATTTCGCTCTGGAGATAGCTGTATGCAAACGTTAAATCCATCTGAAAAGATTAAATCAATTATATTCTGTTCTCTAAGACTAAAGTGCCTTCATAAAGGGAGGCAATAAAGGCTAGTACACAGTTCTCAAACTTGATCTTGCATCAGAATCATCTAGAGAGTTTATTAATGTACAGATCACCGGATTCTACTTCCAAAGTTTCTGCATCAGTAGGTCTTGGGTGGGGCCTGACAATTTGCTTTTCTTACAAAATCTCAGGCGATCCTACGTTGTTGAATATGGAGACCACACTTTGAGAATCACTGGACAACACAGTTTCTGAAGTTACGGAAAGTTAAATTCAAGTCCCAGACTGTTACTGACTAGCTGTATGATCTTGGGAAACTTCTTAATCTCTTCTGTACTTCTGTCTTCTTCAGTATAAAATGGCCTAAACATTGTACTTTATCTCTTATAGTTATTGTAAGGTATAAACAAGATAATGCATATATTAAGAATTAGCACAGGACTTGGTACTTATTAAGTATTCAACAAAGGCTAGCTGCTACCACTACCATCATCATCACCATCGCCAGCACCACCACCAGCACCAGCATCACACTTTTTATTCCTATGCAAATGGTTTATTCTTATACTTCTCCTCTTCATTCTAACATGCCAGACTTCTTTGTGTTTCTGTGTGAAAAATGGATTTTCATAACATGTCCTATGTCATACATTTGTTGTGAAATTAAATGAGTTACTCTGTATAAAGAATTTAGCACTATGACTCATGTATAGTCAGAGTTCATTATTATTATTTCTCCCTCCTGCTATCAAGCATGCATTGTACTAATTGTTTTATATATATTATTTCATTTAATCCTTGTGGTAACCCTACGGGGTAGAAAATATTAGGATAATTTAATAAAGAAAACTAAAGTTCTAGAGGTTAACTTCCTTGCTCAAGACCACTCAGTAACTAAGTTGAGATTAAAATGGAAATGTTTCTGACCAGATAAACACTGCCCTTTATATTATGCCATATCCCTGCCCAACTTTATAACTCACTTCAGAGTGTATTGAGGTCTCCGGAATTAAGGATTGGGAGTGTTAAGAGAAAGCAAAAGTTTTTGATTTAGAAATGTAGGTTTAGAAAAATAGTTTCACTTATTGGTTCATGAAATGGATCAAAGCTTGTTGCCATGATAACCTCCTTCACTTTCTAGACAATCAAGATGACTTCTAATTTGTGAAAATTCACTCAGAGATAAACACAACAGCCGTGAGTGAGGCTCATACCTATTTTCCACATCACCAGCTGAAAAGCATTCATTGTACTCCTGGTTCTACACCTTGTTCCCTTGCTGAGTCATTGTCTATCCACACAGCCAGATATGGGAATGTCAAAATAATAGTTATAAAGATAATAATAATCTGAGACTGGATATGTGACATCTCAGTGTGAGACTCAGATTTCCCTGAAGGAAGAGATATGTAAGGTTAATCTAAGCGCCAGCTTCAAAGCCACCTGAATTAACTCTAAGACAGAAATTATTTTTCTTTCTGTAATTACTGAGGTAGTCCCCAAAGATGTTTATTATGTTAAACTGATACCAAGTGTCAAGGAGTGTTCATAGCTAGCTTTCAAGGTTATAAAGGAAGGAACCACAGGCTTGACCTAGGAGCGGAACACCTTCCAACTGATGCATGTGGTTAATGTTTGCAGGAAGGAGAAAGCTTCAGCAGTAGAAGATAACATTTCTATTTACCCGGAGGCAAAAAGTAATCATAAACAGGTGCTCTTGAATGTTCAACCATGCTGTCTGACTTCTCAACCAAATACTTCCTCAACTACCTCAGGTTTCTGTGAGGAGAAGGCAATTTTAATTCACTCCCCTGTTATCTCTGGCTCCTTTTTAAAATGTAAAATAAAATCTTTTAGGATAACAGAACATGAGTACAGAATGTGGTTGTAGCCAGAAGTTATCCCATCGCTCTGGCCTGTGACCAGTTTGCCTGGGAGGATTTATTTTAAGCTATTCTTATCTGAATTCGTCTGGCTGCGCCAGCATGGGAGCTAATTCTCTGACAATAAGCCTGCTGGGGTGTGTTTGGGTCTCTGTTTGTTTGTTTTGATGTGTACAAAGACTGCAAAATGGATAGCGGCATCACACTCTGCTCTAAATGAGAGGCGCAGGCTGGCACCACGGGGGATGCTGACGAGATCTAGGAATCTGGGTAGTGAACGAACAAGCACTTCAGGGAAAATGTAGGTAGGCACATTCTCTCCCTGAGGGGAGACCCAGAGGTGCAGGGTCTCTTGAGATGAACAGGTCTACCAGAATTCAAAATACTAGGCTGTGAAGGTTACTGGGAGGAGACGTCCAAAAGTCTCAGCGCGAGCAGAGAAGTACCCAGAAACACTGAGCTCTGTCTGAGATGACGTTCCTCTAAGGACCCCCTGACTTAGGCATTTCACATCATCCCCACATCCAGCTCAGGGGTGCCCTGGCTCTTACTCTTCTGCTGTCACTCAATCTCAGTTGTGGACATTGATGGAATCTCTGGTTTCAATTCCTTAACCTCCCTGGTTCCAAGGTCTTCGATCTCTACCTCACTTCACCTCAGTCACAAACCTTAAACATTATCTCTCAAAACTGATCACTGCCCAAACTGTACTCACTAAAATCCTCCCCGTCTTCTGCCACCAGAGGTCCATGAGCACACACCTTTTACCTTGCTGACTCTTTTCCCACTTCAACACCATGATTCTGACCTCACTTCCTTCTCAATCAAGCTCGATCTTCTTGCTCCCTTTATATTTCCCAAACCCTCTTTTTGGAAATACTGTGGTCTGTCAAATTCTAGGAGGTTGAGATAATGATATTGGGCTGATGAGGTCTCCCATACAGTCATGCTGTTTGATCTCAGGGGGACCTTGAGCCTATACCAACATATTTTGTATGTTGTTCTCTAATTGACTCTGTCAAATTCTTATAGTGTTTTCTTCTAAACCTGTTGTATCGCTCCAGCCCCTGACTCCAGCCCCTGACTCTTCATTACAGAGAAATAATCCAACTGCTTAGTTTGCCCAGAAGACAGAAGTCATACAATATAAGATTCTCACTTTCCCTCCTCTTCATCTCAAAATCACTCTGCCCTCAGTTTCCCTTAGCCCTTATTTTAGAGGGAGAAATATCTTCCTTTTCTACCAAGACTCGCTCTGCCTTATCCTATGACTGAATCCTACCCTTTACTTCAGCTATTATTGATCTCATCTCCTGTATCTCTTTCTACTAGGTAAACCTCTTCTTGCCAATTCCTATACGTGCTCAGATCTTCCCTACACTTTGAAAAAAGTAAAAGCTTTCTTTGACCCTATAACCATCTTAGATCACGAATTTATTCCAGGGCTTTTTTAACAACCAAATTCATTGAAAGAGATAGCTCAACACGTACTACTCTCTAACTCTTTGTTTTTTTTCTTTTTGGCATCTGAATTAGATTTCCCTCTCAATAAAACTATTTGCTCAAACAATACCAATGAAAATGGCAAACCCACTGGCCACTGCTCCCCTGGTTTCTGTTATCCTGCATCATCTTGCTTCTTTTATCTTTTTAACTGGTTTCTCTTCTATCTTCTAAACTTTCAATCTAGTTTTACTCAAGGTTGTATCCTGAGTGCTACTCCTTTCTCTCTCTGTGCTGTCAAAAATCATATACTTTCCTGGTTGCAAATGCCATAATCATGCAGAGAACTCCTTAGAAGACCTCTAAACTCTCTTCCAAGCTTCACCTGATGAATCCATTTTTTTTTTCAGCTGGATCTCAGATAAACATTACTAGTAACAATAATAGCTATATTGTTGTTACTAGTATTATTCAGCACGTACTATGTTCCAGATACAGTACTAGGCTATTTAAATTACCTTGTTTTATTTTCTCCACAACTCTATAAGTAGACATTGTATACTCTTTAGAGGTAAGAATATCAAGGTTCAGGGATGCTAAATAACTTGCTCAAGATTATTTATTTCATGGCACAGAGCTGGCACTTGAGCCCTGATCTTGAAAAAAGCATTGGGCTGTGTTAGAGGATCAGAAATCTAGTCCTGTGTCTTGAATGCATCAGTTAGCCTTAGTGGGCCATTGTTCTATCTACAAAATGAGAATAAAAGATCCTACAAGTGTTACTCTACTTTAAATTTCCAAATTTTTATGATTCTAGATTGGGACATATCTCTTCAGCACCTCAAACTCAATAAGATTAAAAACAGCTACTTGATCATATGTGTTCAAACCTGGTATACTCCACTTGGGTTTAATCATCTCAGAATTACTGACAAGAGCCCCTACAAGGGTTTCTGCCCTTGCCAGATAAGGAATTGCTTCCCCAAGATTATTATTGCAACAGAAATAGAAAATCCAGTTGTCATTTTTTAAAGGATGCTCACTTTACAAACCATCCATAGAGAGTCAGTTTGGAACATTTTAAATGAGGTGTTCGAAGGTGGTTCATTAGTGCCTTATAAAGTGTCATTTAAAAATGTAGTGATTTTTAAAAAATTTACCTTCATGCCAGTCTGAGATGTCCTGGAAGACAAAATGACCATAAAAAAATACATAAAATCATGCAGAACAAATCACTTCAGAACTAATCAGCACCTACCAAACCAAATATTTATTTTTAATAACTTTTATTTTTCTCTTTATGAAAACAATACAAACAATATAAAAAGCATAGAAACTACAGATTAAAAAAAAAAAGAAAAAAATATACCATCCATAAGCCTATATCTGAGGGACATCTACTAATAAAATTGTTGTGTTTAACTTTATAGTCTTTTGTTTCTATAGTGCTTAAAAAAAAAAAAAGATGAGATCCTACTCAAAATACTATTTGTAATTGGATTTTTAATTTAAAAATAAATCTTAAACATTTTTCTGTTGTGTCATGTACTTTTACTTCATATTCTTTCTTAAATGGATGCACAGTAATCTGAAGTCAGAATGTGCCATAAGGTATTTTACTGATCTCCTAACATTGGGTACTTATTTCCAAATTTTTACTGTTCTCAACAATGTTCATGAAATAGCCATATAAGTAAGCCTTTGCACAAACCCTTGAATATTTCAAGCAAACTCCTAAATGTGGAATTAGAAGGTCAAAAAGTATGCACGTTTTAAAAATCACTGATATCATTATAAACAACTGTATCCAAAAAGGTTGCTCTCATGCCTGGTCTACACCTAGGATAGGAGATTTCTTGATTTCTTCCACTTTCATCAGTACTTCACGTTATTAATTCTTTTTCTTTTTGTAAAATCAGTAGTTGCTTTCATTCATATCAAATAAAATGTATACCAAATATTATGTCTAAATTTATACCATAATACTTTTTTAAAAAAATATATTCTTCATAGCAAAAGGAAATAGCTCAGGAAAAGGGCAAAACAACCCAAAGAGTCAGCAAAACTGTTATGGATATGGGGTAAAATTCATTTCTTGAAGCAGCTGATGTAAAAATAATATTCCTGGGCCTCTAGAAAATTAAAGAAAGAAGCAGACAAAAACAAACAAAACTAAACAAAAACCCTGATGAATTAGACTTAAAAAAAAAAAAAAAGACCCAAAACAGAAAAGAATGAGTTGATCACTGAGAAATTATTACTATTGGGGAAAAATATTTCCTTATGATCTTGTGTGAAATAGAAAGACAGTCACATTATAATAGTTAATAGGGAGAAGCTTTCAATATAGGAGTAAGAACTGGTCCACATATTCTGCTAGAATAAAGCATTTCCTAAATTGTTACAAGGCGTAGGCAAAGAAACTCTGTGTCTCAATAAAACTCTTAAATTCATCACTTAAAAAATATCCAGCAGCTTAGTTAATAGAAAGAGCATTTAATCCTAAAGAAGCAAAAAGTTTATACCTTGATAACCTCAGCCCTCACTAAAAAGGAGACAGAATAGTGGAATTTAAAGGTTCCCAAGATGAGTCTGAAGCCTAATGCTGTGTGACCTCTATCAGGTAACTTAAATGTTTAGAGACTCAGTTTCTACTCCTGTGCTTATCTCATAGAGTTGTCTTAAGACTCAAGTAGGATGATAAATGTGAAAAAGATTTTCATAAACAGTTGGAATTGAAGACTATCAAGTTAAATATGGTGAGATATTGAAGTCCATAAATCTCATATGACTAAAAAAGATATTCATAAGATTTCCCAAGTCCAGAATATTAGTCACCTGACTAACTTAAAAATATCTGTACAATTTCCTAAATCCAAAATATTAGTCACATTCTTAAATTCCAAAGTCTGGAAGGGTTGCAGAGTCCATTTTTTTTTGCAAAATATTTTAACAACTACCAAGATCAAATATGTTTAAGTCTTTCTACTCTCTGGGAAGCCTTAATCTTGCCTTGTCAAACACACATTACAATCGGAAAAAAATTATCTCAAACCCACCTGACTTCATCCCCAGGGTGTGCTATGTCCTACTTTCTGCCAGGTGCTTGGCCTAAAACTTCAGAGTCCCTTGATATTTGTCACTTCCATCTTCTCTCACTCTATCTAATTAACTAAGGGGAAAAAAAAATCCTTTCATGAAGGTATATACATAAAGTTCTTAAATGTTTAATCAAAACTATAAACTTATTTATACAGTCCCCCAAAATTAAAAGTTAAAGTTATAACTTAAATAGGCAAGTAGGAATCTTGTTATATTTTTATTCTGAATGATAATTTGCTATAGACTTGTTTATTATTTTGCAAAACATAAAATTAATGTCCAATATGTGTTTTCTTCTTTCATGTTCATATTAAATAATTTAATCGATGTGGAATTACATACTGGTTGAATGAAACTGACTAGCTATTTCTCATCAGTTGTCAACTTTTTCTGTCAATTATCAGGTCTCCTGTCCACCTTGAGAACTTAAACAAAAACATATCAATCAGCACATCAGGAGAGCAATTTTCTTATCTTCTCAGTAGTTGATACCTCTTTGTTGTATAACTGCACTACCAAACCACTGTCTGTGACTCTGGCCAAAGAGATTGTTTCATGTGAGATAAGAAAGAAAACCAATGTATTCATTTATCCAGTATTTACCATGTTCCTGGTACTATTATAGGCACTGTAATATGATGTTGAACCAAATAGACAGAGCTTTCACTCTCATGGCCCTTGCATTCTAGTGATAGAGATTTATTATAGATAAGTATATACATGCCTATATAATACCAAAAGTGATGAGAATTATAATGATAAAATGTATTGTGTTAACTTGGCTAGGTAATGATGTCCAGTTGTTTGTTTAAACACAAGTCTAGATATTGATATGAAGGTACTTGATAGATATGATCTACATTTACAATCAGTTGATTTTAAATAAAGAAAATTTTAAATAAATAAGATGAAATACTCCCATGGACCTTGAGATAATCATACTAAGTGAAACACGCCAGACAGAAAAAATTGAAAACCCCATGATATCACTTATATGTGGGATATAAACCTAAAAGCAAAAAGCAAACAAGACAAACAGGCAGAGACTCATAGACATGGACAATAGACCAGTGGTTACCAGAGGGGGAGGGGGAAGGTAGATGGGATAAAAGAGGTCAAATATGTAAAATTGGAGTTAGGTAAATTACATCAAATAAATAAAAATAAATAAAAAATGAATAAATAAAGATTAATTTCCATAATGCAATTGGGCCTCATTAACTCCATTGAAGGCCTCAAGAGTAAAAAACTGAGGGTACCTTGAAGAAAAAGGAATTTTGCTTCAAGACTATGACAGAAAGCCTGCCTAAATTTCCAGCCTATGAACCTGCCACACTGATTTCAAATTTGCCAACCCCCACAACTGCATGAGCAGATTCCTTAAAATAAACCTATGTATTTATATGTAGATGAATCCTATTGGTTCTGTTTCTCTGGAGAAACCTCACCGAGACAAGTGCTATGAGGGATATGGAACAGGTTAACAGGTAGATGGTATGGGAATGGGAGGGGGCACAGTTGAAGAAGCTTTCAAGGAAGAACTCCACAGGGAAGTGACATTTCAACACAAGCCTATGTCAAGTGAGAAAGGGAGTGAGGCAAAGATATAGAGATAGAATTGTCCAGACTAAAGGAAGAGTAAGGCAATGATGCTTAGGTGGAACTAATCCCTGCATGTTTACAGAAGAACAAGAACCTGAGACTGGTTAAAGAACAATAAATAAGGAGAGGAGTGACAGGCAATGATTTAGGGAAATGGGCAGAGGAAAATCACATAGGGTCCTGTACATCAAAAGTATGATAAGAACCCATTGGAGAGTTTTGAGCAGGAAAACGGTGTAATCTGATAACATTAAGAAATAATTACCACTCCAGCTGCTGTGTGAACTGACTAACACTGATTAGTGGCAGAGCAGGGAGACCAGTTAGAGGACCTTCCAGGCCAGCTGTGATGGTGTCTTGGACAAGAGGTAAAGGAGTAGAGATATTGAGAAATGTTCAAATTTGAGATATATTTTGAAGGAAGAGCTGATATCATCTTATGCTTTCCCATCTCTTTAATGGAATATGTGGTGCAAAGAAAATCAAGGATGATACCCAAGTTTTATCCTAAGGATCTCAGCAAAAATGATGCCATTGAAGAGATGGGGAAGCCTAAGATTTAGTAAATTTTGAAATGTAAAAGTAATCAAGAATTTTGGACATGACCCATTTAGACATCCAAGTGGAGTTGTGATGCTGGCAACTGGCTATCCTGGAGATTTGCCCAACTCAAAATATTTTTGTGAGTTTAAATCATGGAACTCCATTTTGCTTTTTTGACACATTATGCATCAGTGATCAGCAAGTTGGTACATTGTCTGTCAATTACTTCAGTAGTCTCAATCTAGTAGTGTGTTTATTTAAAGATGGCTGCTCTCCTATTAGCTATTCAAATATTGAAATAGGTAGCTTAGGAACAGTGATAAATTATAATTATAATTACTTTTCCCCGAGGCTGATGTTTTAGGGGTTTTCACATATCCTTTTGATACGATAAAAATTCTTGTAAGTGCAATGATTAGACAAACAGTTATTAAATAAGAAGTAACTTAATATCTATTAATTACTTAATCACTGATAGATACAGGGAATGTATATACTTACCTCTAAGCAGGTGATTCTGAAATCTCCATAAGAGATATTGAACCCAGATTCTAGGGGACCGTGAACAATAATTCATTCAAAAGGAAATATATTACTAAGGTGTTAATCCAAATGTTAGTTTCAGCCATAAACTGGAACCAGCTTCATTTGAGCTATAAGTTCCTGTACAAGTATTGATCCCAAGAAAATTCTCAGTAAAGCAAGCTGCCTACCTAATTGACAGCTTCAGGATGGAGAAAAGCTGAGCTTTAATCTAAAAAAAATCACCATAAATGGTCATTGACATGTTCTTAGGAAGCAGGCCCTATAGGAAGCCTTTCTGTTTCTTTTATGCCTACTCTGGACAAAGGACCATAATCTGAGCTTGTCACATGAAATCTAGCCAATTCCATCACACTTTGCAGGAGTCCAGATCCACTCACTGCCGACGCCTTTGGAGCCACAGAGTGATAGTCAGCCCGGCTGTTATGGATGCCCAACACATGGCAGACCTGAAAATAAATGTTATGAAAAAGGCCACAGGGCCATAATAGAGTTGTTATTAGAGCTGAGCTGAGTGCTGCAAAATGACTGAACATCCACTATCCAGAGAGGAACAGAAATTTCAGAGACTGTTTGGGGGTAGACTACTGATGGAGCTGGCTGGTTCCAACTTCAATTTCTGCAACAGATACACAGAAGCTGAAAAAGCAGAGTGTACATTCAAATGCTTAAAAAAAAAAAAAATCCTAGCTATGAGTGGGTCTAGTTTCCAATCAGCAAAGGGTGAAGAGGAAATGATTTCAATGCATTTCTGTCGTGTCCTTTTTTTTCCTATAAGGAATTGAGAGCTTATCCTCAGAAATCTCTGAATTCTTGGAAAAGCAGGGCTCTTGCCTCAGCTGTTCTGACAAAGAGAGAGGAAGGAATCGTGTATGCTCAAACTTTAGTAGGACTCAGATCCTGCAAAAAATCATCACTATTCCTCTATTCAGTTCCCTCTCTTTATAAGTGTTAATTTTGAAAGGAACGTGTGGGTTGAAGTTTTTCTTTAAGATTGACTATGCTCTGTCAAATGGTACTAAGCATTTTTAGCCAAAATCCTTAACAGTACTCTTCATAGTAGCTTTAATTCAGTATAATTTACCCTTGAAGTATAGACAGATTCTCCTGCTGCTCCTATTGGTAATTCAGGATCTGGTTTTCCAAATAAACTCAAGCCACATTTGTGATCACCACACATTTTACCAAATGTTTATCCAAATGTTTAACTGACACAAAAGTTTTGAAAAGTTAATTTTCTGACCATTTCTCCAATGTCATTCTTAAATCTCCCTCCTTGACATCATGTTGACTCCTTCAGGAAGCAGTGTTAAGAAGAGTGAAAATATGTCAACAGGCAGTGGTGTGGGTGAACGAACGTACTTCTCCGAAGGCATTAAACTTTTATGGATGTGTTTATGTATTATACATGTACAAGTCAGCAAGTCTGTATTAGAAATAATCTACAGAAGCAATAAATTAATACTATATTATTAATATTTGTTTACATGCTCAACAAATGTCTCCAGGTTTGTGGCCAAAATCCCCCTCATCACAAGCTACCAAACACTGTGATGCCCTGGTGTCCAACCCTCACTAGACTGAAGCTGTGATATGCCCTTTTCAGCTCTGAAAACCTTGATTTGCATAAAGATTCTCAGCCTTCTAAATTATCTTTGTTTCTTTGTGGAATTGTAAAGGTTGAGTGGTGAGGGCTTAAAGAATCCTCTTAAATAATTAACTAGAGTAAACAAAGTAACATCTTGAAGAGTGAGGGTTTTTTTTCCCTCCCCTTGGGAGAAAAAATAGCAAAAGCCTTAAGATAATAAATTAGATAGAAAGGGACAGACATTCTTACAGGCTAGAGTAGGAGAAGAGGGTTGAAGAAACAATACAGGATTTTGACTAGCTGCTCTGAGCAAGAAATAATTTCTTGTGGTCATTATTATGAACCCAGCAACAACAGCTATGAGGTGAAGATTTTTCAAAATATATGGCAGGGTTGCTGTAGAAGATATTAGAAACACACTATTAATGGCATAAGGTGTGTGAGCGTGTGTGTGTGTATAAGTGTGTGCTTGTATACACAGCAGAAAACGGACTAATCCTTCTCAAAAGTGTTTAACGAGAGAACAAAGAATCTAAGACAAGGCATTTCTGAGGTATCAACCCATTCTGCCCACCAGCTGATGAAGAAACTACATGTGATTTTCATGAAAGATGAAGTTAAACCATAAAAAGTAAAAACGGGACATTTTCTGATGCCATTGATAATTTAATGAGAATACTTATGTGGAGCTGAATTGCATTTTTCAAGCAGGTTCCTATTGCAGTCACACGTACGACGAATGAGGCAGCCCCAAGTGAAACCAGGGCCAAAGGTTTTCTTCCCTCTTTTCTAGTGTGCCTATCAGCACTCTTGGGAATCGCGACTTTGCAAGACAACCTAGCACGCATTCCAGCATTCAATATGCACAGAATATCCAGGCTCACTGTGGCATCAGAAACTCTTTGTCATGGCTAAATTCCTTCGCAGCGTGGCCTCAGACTAATTGCCCTTATTTCCTGTTTTTCTGAAAGTCACACCTTAGCCGAACACAATGATGCGCCTCCCTTTACATATATCGTGTTTACTTCTTCAACTCCCCATGGAAACATACCTTCTAACTCCAAACAGTACATTCTTTAAAAGTCTGTTTAAAACTCTTCTCTTCTATAAACCTCATCCAGCTTCTTTTCATTTATGGTACTATCCCTTCAACATTCATTCATTCACAAAACATTTTGAGTATTTACTATATACAAGGCAAAAAATAGAAATGGGGACCATAGAGATGCAGAAGTTGCCTTCTCTACTTTCAAGGAACATTCAGTCCCACTGGACAGATGACAATACAACAGTGGAGTGCACCTCAGGAGGTGCCGGTGGGGAAGCTAACATAGGAGTTTCCTGAAAGTGACAGTGTCTGTGATGAGTCTTAACGGATGAGTAGAAGCTAGCCAGGCTGAGCATCCCAGGCATGGAGGTCAGTGCCAGGTCTGGGAACAGTAAAACGGGAACTTTCATTTATCATTGTAGCTTCTTTTGCCTAAGTGTTCTTAAGAGTCTGTCTTGAGGCTGACTTGCCCTTTCAGACCACAGGCTATCTGAAGGAGAAATTAAATGAGATAATGTGCATAACATAAAGTAGTAGGAGATGGCTTCTAGAATTCTTATTATCATTATTTAAATCTGGTTTACTGTTTATCTTCCTGAAGTACCATTAATGTGATCTTTAAATGAATATTTAAATCTTACTGCAAGCTACTTTACTCTCTCTTGTCTCTCTGGTAGCAGGAAGGGCAGAGGGGGCTACAAGCTAAAATGAGGACTCAAGGAAGAAGTGAGAGAGGGCCATGGAATTAAACCAGCATCCCCAAACTTCCTGTTTGGAGCCCTCTGTTAACTCATCAGGGTGTTGACAGTAACTTCCTGGGGGATGAGGGGGAAAGGAAGCCGTGGGCTGTAGAGAAGCACACAGCTGGCTTAATTACTCCCTCCCTAACAGAGTGTCTCTGTAAATCACACTGGAGGGAAGTTGCGGGTATTCTTGGGTCTGAAACTCAATAGAGCTTTGCAATCTCCTGATGGATCATGATCTACTGATTTGAGAATGCTGAACAAAATCTTTCACTTCTTTTCTAAGCATTACCACCAATAAACATGGGTTTTGTTTTTTGTTTTAAATGTGAAACATGATATGATTTTTTAACTAATATGTTCTTGAAGTCTTTATTTCCTTTTAAGCAACTGGATCATCACCAAAATTGCAACATTAAAATGGGTGTTAAAGTACAAGTATATAATTTTTAATAGAAATCTCTGCCTCTCGATCAATTTCCACATCGCCTGTACATTTATATCAGATTTCAGAAGCCCACTGAAAATTAGCAAGAGAAGTGTGAAAGACAGAAATAGTATCCAATCCTCGCACAATGTCTCATTTAGTAGAGTGGGGAAGCTGAAGAAAAGAAATAATAGTACTACTTTTTTTTTTTTTCTGAGTGACCCATTACTTTTTCAAATTATTTCCCACCTTTCATGTAAAACTCCCAGCTGTTTTTGATAGCTGGAAAAACAGAGACAGGTAGCAGCCAATCCAGTGACACCCAAGCCACACTTCCTAGAGCTGTTGCATCCCAGGCTCGGTCCTTGCTGTTTTCTGCCAAATCCCCCTGCTTTCTGCCACAATGAAGGCTCTGATCACACCTCAAAATAGCCTGCACATTTCTCACTCTGGCTTTGTGACCAACGTCAGGAGCCCAGAAAAGCTCTAGGCAGAAGTCATCAATTTCAGTGTAGGCTGGGCCCAAAGGGGTGGGAAAGAGGGGAAAGCTGGCAGCATGGAGATGCCATGACGGAATAGGGACCCAAGAGAGGGCATGCCCTGCCGAGAGCAGGTGTTGTGCTGGAGAGAGCTTGTGGGGGCACCAGAGCCAATGAACACATCTCTTCCCAGTGTCCTCATCTTGGTAGTTTGAAATCAGCTACTTACATCACAAATATTGGCAAACACTACAAAGTGGGGCTTCCACCCCTTTAGCACCCCCAGAGAGCTGGTTATTAAACATTTACCTGCATGCTACTATCTAAGCACATTCAAATTCCATTTTTATTAATGGTATTGAGACAAACAAAACTCGTTACTCCTGTATCTGGCCCTGAGTTTGAGACACCTGCTCTAGAGATTAGACTGTCATCGACACTGTGCCAGATCTGAATCCTTGTTAGTTCCCTCCGCCTTTCTTTCTTTTCTCTCCTCCTTCTCTCCTCTCCTATCACTCTCTGACTTCTAGAGGAAAAGACCAATAAGGAGGCCCTATAAAATTATTACAAAGGAAACAAGGTAGAGGAAAAAATACAACTTGCCAACAGGTGTTTAAATAACTCCAGGTTCAGAGTTACCTTCTTCTCTCAGTTGAAACTCTTCAGCCCACCTCTATTGTTAACACCTGTGAAATTGTTCAATAAAACAATCCCATAAGCCCAGTTCTGTCTCTCAAATGCGTAGTCTGTTACAGTTCTTGTCAATGAGGCAGCACATAATTCATTTAGAGGGCCATGTGAAGTGTTCGTGAATAACAAATTAAGATTTAGTTCAAACATTCCTGATGGGGTCTTGGTGTGCTTACCAGGTTTATGGATCTGTTTCATGGGAATGCACTTTACAAAGTTGCATTTGTGGGTTGTTTATTCAGTGCGAATGGGTATCCATTATATTTTTGTCACTGCTGAAGACATAAATGGAAGGAAAATAATCACTAGAAAAAGCTATTTCATATTTTTGCAAGTTGAAATACTGTGTTTAAAAAATGGAATAGTATGTCCAGCACTAGATGCTTTGTTGAATAAAATAAAATAATTCTGAGTATCACTGCCTTTTTTATTTTCATGAAATAATATTTAGCCAACATTGAAAACACTTGATAAATAAAACCAGTGGATAATCCAATGACAGGTTCTTAAACTGGTGTTCACGGACTCCAAAGAAGGTCATGAATAGAATTCAGGATGTCTGTGAACTTGAATGTGAAAACAATTACATTATTTGCACTCACCGCCAACTGAAATTGAGCATAAACTTCAATTCTGAATATAAGCAACAACCTATGGTATTATTAGCAGTACCTGTCTCTATCACCAAAAGAAATCACAGATATTTTCCTATCAAATTACAGTTGTTGCAGATATCTAAAAACATTGTTTATACTCTTCACTTCTTCAAAATTATAGTAATTATTAGATCTACTGCTAGATTTTGTTTTTTAAAAGCACATATATTATTACATCACACATTTGACTTTTATAGATTTTGATAACTATAATTTCATATAATTGGTTTCTTTGTAATCTCTATGCATTTTATTTTATGCATTTAAAAATATTATCCTGAGAAGGGGTCCATAGTATTTACCAGATTGCCAAAGGGATCAGATATATGGCACCAAAAAAACTTAAGAACCTCTGTTCTAAAAGTGACCCCAGATTTCATGTATTCATTTAACGACAACCAACAACATTTAAGTACCTTCGACATGCCCTGTAATGTTTTAAGCACTAGGGATTAGGGATATAAGCATTAGGGATATAAGAACAAAGAAAACAAAATTCTTATTCTCAAAGACCTTATTTTATTTTTCCAGATAGAGTAATCT
This sequence comes from Pteropus medius, assembly GCF_902729225.1. Lineage (NCBI taxonomy): Eukaryota > Metazoa > Chordata > Mammalia > Chiroptera > Pteropodidae > Pteropus > Pteropus medius. Next base: position 2,177,167 of record NW_024349803.1, read on the forward strand.
AACATTCAGTCTCAAAAGCAATAATAGGAATTCACAACTAGCATAGATTCTTCCTAAATAAAGTTTGGTGCATGAACCAACAACTTTGGTATCACTTGGGAACTTGTTAGAAATGCAGAATTTCAGGCCCCATCCTAGAAGGTGCATTTTAATAACATCCCAGGTAACTATGAAGTTTGAAAAGTGCCGGCTTAGCTTTTAGACCCCATACTACTATGCTGACAACTTTTTTCTTCCCGTTGGGCCTGAACATCTAAAACAGTGAGGAAATCCACAAAGCGTCAGGAGGCCACCGATAAAGTCAAGTCTAGACAGTTCGAACTCGTTTTTCTGAGGCTCATCGAAGAGAATGTGGCTCTTGAAAATTCTATTTCTAGCAGCGCAGAATAGTAAAAATCCAATTTGGAAAAAAAAGTCATAATTGAAAATCTTCTCACATTTTCTCATGCTTAATTTGGTCATTCCTCTGTACGAAATAAAACAAGCTCATCTTGTTTAGTATCACCTCAATGGAGTGAAATTGGCTACACCGTTCTTTCACTCAAAGCACTATTCATAGATTTCTATTCTCAACCATGTTATTTATACTCTGCCTACAAGTAGGTTTCACAGTTATTTAGAATCAGGCAGCACAAACAGTGTACTACTTTAATTTTGATCTGAACAGTGAAACACATTTGAATTTCCTAATATAATATTTGGGGAGAACCCCAAAGTGTAAAGATTGAGAAGAGAACAACAATATATAAGAAAAGATATTCAACCCAGTGATTGCTTAAAAGCTGAAAACTGATCGAATTCTACGTATGGTGGAAGCTTCTGAAATTATATGCAAACCAGAGTCATGTGATTTGATAACTAGATTTTATTAATGGTTTGGGAGCAGTGTTTTCCGCTCACTGCTATCTCTGATGCTGCCTATTTAAAATTCTGATTTTTTTTCATCATAAATTTTGGCATTGATTTTTATTTTTAAAATGTTTCATTAAAGTATTATTTATCTTGATTATTGAGTTTGGGGGCATTCCTTAAATTTTGCACCCAAGGTCCTAGTCCCAATTGTGCTGGATATACAAGGTCAGAGGTGAGGAAACAATTACAATTAGAATAAATTCTAGCAAGAACAAAATGTGCATTTTTTCCAAACAATTGTCTTACTCTTCCAATATTATCAATGACATTAGAATAATTTTTTAACAACCATAATACTTGTGCCACGTTGCATTCATCCATCATTCATAAGTATAATTAAGATCAGTTTTTAGCACATTTTACTGTCAAGAAACTCTTCCACTTGATTAGTAGGTAAACTGAGGCTTGGATCATTAACTCACAGGCTCATGGTTTCTTTACACTTCTCCCAAGTAAAATGTTTACCAAAAGATAACCCCACTGTAATCTAAGAAGCAGAGTTTTATGTTTGGACATTATGTGAAATGCTACTGTCATCAAAGTTAATCACCAAGAAAGCAAAGGGCCAATAAATGGCTTAGATGAATTAGAAAATTTGATCTTTACTTGGATTTCAATTAATGAAATTACACAGTATCAAAACCAGCACCTCACTAGGGCAGTTTAATGTTAACAACTTTCATAATAGTCCCAAAGGGCATTGTTAAGAGGAACTCTGAATTGCCTAATGAAAAATTGCATTGTACAGGTATTTTTGCAAACAAAATGTAACATCAAATAGAAGAGGATAGGAAAAATAAAGTTCAGCCCTAACATCCCATAAAGCACAATCTCAAACATCTCCAATGGTACATAGTTAAATAAAAATAGTCTGGTGCCATACCCAATAATTCCATAAAATACAGGAAATAAGCAAATAAGACACTGTGACCAATCCCTCTACTTGCTATTATATTCAGATTTGTTTGGTTTTAAGCAGTGGAGCCCAATTCAAGCTGGTTTAAGTTAAGGGAGATTTATTTTAAGGAAGAATAGGAAGCAGTAGGAAGATAGGATATAATGGAAATGTGGCAAGTTCTACTGTTCGGTAAGTATAAAACGCACATTGAATTTCAAAAAGTCAGTATAAAAAATGTAAAATATTTCCTTTTTATACTGATGACATGTTGATATGACAATATTTTGGATATATTGCCTTAAAATGCATTATTCAAGTTAATTTTATATATTTCTTTTAACTTTTCTTAATGTGGCTAATAGAAAATGTAAAATAACTTATGCGGCCCATGTTATATTTCTATTGGGCTCACAGCTCTAGAGACACTGGTTCTGGGCATAAATTAGGGGAAGGGATTCTCACTGTACAAAGCAGGAAAGCAGCAGGAACTGGAGCTTTCTCTTTGAAGCGAGCATGGGCCTGACAAGATACAATTTGCTGCTGACCCACTAGATAGAGGGTAATAGAAACCAACAGAGAAAGAGACCCACTGGATACCACAAGTCTAGACTGGAAGGCATCTCTTTCCCATTCCTCCTTCCATCTCCTTCTCCCTTCCTGCTTTCCTCTCTCTGTTTTCTTACTCTTCCTCTTTCTCCTCCTCCCTTCCTTCTTTCTTTCCTATCTTTTTTTTTTTTTTTAAGAAGAAAGCTGATTATCTTGAATGGGTCAAACAGGAAAGTGAGTGATGATTAACCAGTTACTGTATAATACTTTCTAGAAAATCTACAAATGAAACAAACAACATATTTAAATTAAACATTCGTTAAGATAAAAACTAAAGAGAAATTCCTAATTCTCTCCTAGCGATGGCAATACCTCGCTTGCTCTGCAGAACCTGTCGCCTAGGCCTTACTGAATTATTCTTGATGATCAGCTCCACGATGTTAGAGGTAATTCTTAAAGGTTTGTGGAGACCATCGTTTATGTGTATGTCAAACAGATTGCATTTGTAACATTTAATGCCCACAATAACAATAATAAAACATGCTGGCGTGTGCTCTCTGTGTAAACGCTTTCTTAAGATAGAGCCAGTGAAATGTTTTAGGAACTTTGACATTTATGGCTGTATTTATAATCTCTTTTGGATCATTTCCTCACAGAGTCACGTGTTTGTATATTCTAAATTCTCTGGAGAAATAAAAATGTTTAAACATAATACAATGATGTGATATGCATTTTATAAGCCCTTGTTCACCATCTAGGCATGAGAAAACTGTATGGTGAATTGTGAGAAGGATTTTCTATGTGAATGTTGAATTTTCTAGATATGTGCCATAATACAAGGTGCTTAGAAAGAGGAAAAAAAGATGTGTATTCAACTTGGACAGAGACTTTTTTTTTGCTTGAGACTAGATTACATTAAAAGATGGAAACTAGATGTTTACCCAGTTGAGAATATGCACTGTGGAGAGTCCTTTGGGCAGATATGTGTACTTTTTGTACTTTCTAAGAAGGTGAAGGAAACCTAGGAATTTTATTGCCACACTCACATATTATATGAATTTACCTATTGTTTATTTTTTGAAATAAATAAATACGTTATGGCCATAGAAAAACTTAATGATTATTCATACAAACAATAAACGAACTACTTTTAGCTAAAGCAAAGAAGATAACTTTTACTAAACACTTAATTTGGTATATACGAAGTATCTGACGTGTTAACTTATTAAACAGTCACAGCAAGTCTAAATGGTAAGTGACCAAGATAATATTCAAATGGTGGAATGCCTCACACTTAAAGCTGTTCCTATTCCATAGGCCATCCTGTAGTGAGAGAGTGTGGAGATTTTGAAACATCTTTAAACTTTTTGACACATTCCTCCTAATGAGAGGTGAGATTTATAAGTATTTCCCTTGAATCTGGACCAGCTTTAGTGATTGGTTGACCAATAGAGTATGGCAGAAGAAACTGGTGACTTCAGAGGTTAGGCCATAGTAGAAGGCCATTCAGCATCCACTCTGTTCATTTGAGTCACTCATCTTTGGAACTCTGAGTAGTTATGTAAGAAGCATAAGGCTGCCATGTTGTGAGGAAGCTCAGACTAGTTTTGGAGAGATTTCTTATGCAACTAAAACAGAAGATTTTAAGTTTAGCTGAGCATTAGGAGTCCAATTAATATGAAAAGCCTTATCTCCTATTATTGATGATTTTTAAAAGACCAATTCTTAGGCAGACTCCATTTTTTCATTTTTATACATCAATAATAATTATGGCTAATACTTTATGCCAGACTTTGTTCTAAGGACTTTTAAATGCATTGATATATGAAACCTTCACCATAGTCATAAGAGGTAGATGTTATCATTATCTATAATTTTACATATTAAAAAAACAAAAAAACTTGAGGCACAGAGAAGCTAAGAGTTTACCCAAGGTCAGTCAGTTATTAAATGGAAGACCCAGGATTTGAATTTCTGGCTCCAGATTCTGTGTTTTTAACTACTTCTTCTACCGCCATGATCAAATTCTCAAATTAAAAAGATTACTTTTTAAAAAAAGATTAACAAGTAATAAGCATTTTCCCTCTCTGGTGGTTGTAAAGTATGGCCACAAATTCTTTACCACTTCTATCGTTGAGAGGTGGGGTCTATATCCCCTCCCCCTGAATTTGGGTGGGCTTGTGAATGTTTCGACCAATAAATACAGTGGAAATGATGCTATGCCACTGCCAAGGCTAGGTATAAAAGGTCATACACCTTAGACAAAGGTCTCCTTTGTTCATTGGGATACTTGCTCTAGGAAACCTTAAACTGCCACATAAGAAGTCCAACTACCTTGAGTTCATCATGCTACAAGGAAGCCTGAAGCCTTCTACATATAGAAGTCACATGTCACTGCTCCAGTTGACAGTCTCAGCTGAGCAGCCTTCGAGCCATGCCAGCCTGGGCACTGACATGTGAGTGAGAAGTCCCCAGTCTTTTGAAACCCTCAGCCCTGAGTCTTCCCAGCTGAGGCTTCAGACATCGTAGAACAGATAGACACAAGCTATTTCTGTTGTGTTCTGTTTAAATTCATGATCTGCAGAATCAAAGAGACTAATAATATAGAGGGTTGTTTTTTTTATGCCCTGAAATTTGAGTGATTTGTTACACACGAAAGGATAATTGAGATATTCTCTTTCATCAATAATTTCTATACCCTACTCCTAGAAGCAGGCCCCAGAATAGTTTTCTGTTACATTTTCAGTCCCTTTTTTATACTTTTATTTTTTTATTTTATTTATTTTTTCCCCTTCTTTAATCCGCCGCCCTGCCCCGCCCCCTTCCACCCCTGACCTGTGGATGTTGCCGTTTCCCCTTAAGAACTGGATCTCTGAAGGAGGGGTGTCTCCTCCCACACGCTTGCGGTGTGCGTCTGGGGCCTGGCGCTCCTGGGGCCTGGTACCCCCAGTGTACTCAGGGGGCCTGGTGCACCTGGGGCATGATCCTTGGCTCTGCCTGGGGTGAGAACCCAGAACTTTCTGCGTGTAAAGCAGACATGCTAACCACTACACTATGGAGACACCTCTTCCCTTTGTTTATACTTTTAAACATATGTACTTACTCAGTTTTAAACATTAATAGCTCCATTATCTTTATTTATTTATTTATTTTAAATTTAATTTATTATTTTTTTATATTATGATGACATTTGTTAATGAAATTCAGTAAATTTCAAGTGTAAGATTCAACAGTAAGGCATATATATATTGTGTGTTCATGGCACATGAACAGGTTTGGTGACAGATTTCTTTCTGTCACCACATATTTGACCCCCCCATTATATTTAAATTATTGGTATACATGCTTTTTTTCACACTCACTTATTCAAGAGATTTTTTAATTGAGAATCTTCCACATGCCAAGCATTGTTCAAGGTGATGAGGAGACAGAATAAACAAAACAAAGTCCTAAAACTCATGAATCTTATGTTTATGTAATATCTTGCTTTATATGTTCATACTACAGGTTTATATAATTTCTTTTATCTACCTATATAGATTATATGGTACTAGAGGTGATTCATATTGCCAGATACAAATGATGTTTCTAATATTTGGCTGTTGCAAAAATGTATAAGTGTATGCACATATGAGGGGAATTGTATTTTTAGTTCTGATACTGTCAAATTGTCTTCACCAGTTTGTACTCCCACCGGCAGCACATGAGAATGCTTGTTCTCTGATCTTACCCAATACTCCAGTCAACGTTCTGGGAGCAAAACTCTTTAAATTCGCTTTTCTCCCAATTACTAATGAGGTTAACACTTTTACAGTCTAATTATAATTCTTTTTCATTGAATTGTTTATTTTTATTCTTTGCCCATTTAAAAAATTGTTTGTTTGCCTTCTTTAACCATTTCAAGGTGCTCCTACTTTAATATAATTAAGAACCCTTTAGCTATTAAATATAGTGCAAAAACAGTTTGAGTCTAAGCCTGCTTTTAAGCTTCATATTGCTTTTTATCATACAGAATATTTTGATTTTTATGTGGGCAAATTTGTCCATCTGTTACTTCATGTCTTTTGGATTTTATAGCTTGCTTATGAAGGCCTCCATGCCAAAGTTATAAAAACAGTATCTTTGTCCTCTATATTTAAATTTTTTAAAAAACTTCTCAGATTTTTTTTTTTTTTTTAGTGCATATGGACCTTTAGTGAATGGGGTGTGGTAGCACATAGATTTCCTTTTCTTTCTGGTCTATCGATTGATTCTCAGTTCTGACTAAATCTCCCTCTTTTAGTTACTATGTAGTTTATTTTCATGTTTGACAGGGCAAGTTGTCCCTCATTGTTCTTTTACAAAAATTTCTTGGCTTTTCTTTTAGTGTTTTCTTCCAAAGTTTGGGAGTGGCTTGTTTAGTTTCTTTCAAAATTTCTTATAGGATTTTTATTAAGATTTAATTGAATTTATAGATAGGTTATAGAGAAGTGATATCTTTACAATTTAGGAACATGATTTCCTCTTCATTTGTTCAAGTTTTCATGAAGTTTTATAATATTTTTTTTTCATCTAGGTTTTGACATATTTGTTTAATTTCTAAGAATTTAATTGTTTTGTTATAATTGTGAATGGGACAATTATTAAGGTTCTATTTAGTTATAGAAAAGTCATAGATTACTATATGTTGATCTTGAAATCAATCTCTTTACTTATCAGTTGTCATTTGGTCTTCTTTGGGTCTCTGAACATAAAATGGTATCATCTATGAATAATGACTGTTTGGTCTCTTTGTTCTCTCAGATTCATAGTTCTTATTTATCTATTCATTACCTAAGACTTCCAGTACAATTTTGACAAGTCAAGATGATAATAAGCACACCGTTCTTGCTCTTGAATCTAACATTTCATTACGTGTACTTGCTGAGTGTTTCTTGTAGAAAACTTGAGCAAAATAAAAGAGTTCATTCTATTTCTATCTTGGAGTTTGATTAAAAGTGGACACTGAATTTTAACTAAATACTTTTTTAGAGGAAACTATTAAGATATTATGTGGATTGTCTCATTTAATCTGTTAAGGTAGCAAAATAAAAGATTACTTAATTTTCATTCATTCAACACATGTTTATTGAGAACCTGTTATGTGCCAAGAACTATGGTGAATGCTGGGAATGTAAATGAAAACAAGACAGACGAGTTTTTTGCCCCGAAGTTGATCAATATTTGCAAATACAGGATAAACCGTATTTGCTCTAGATGTGTTACTCTTTAATATGTTGCTGGACTTGGTTTGATATTGTTTTGCATAGGATTTTTGCATCTATGTTCAGGAGTAGAACTAGATTGTGTTACTCTGGGCACCATTCAAAACTGACAGCTTTACAAGATCTCCATAAACAAAATGAAGTAAAGTATAGTGTTTCTCTCCACTTATTCAAGTCTTCTTTTAAATTCATAATATTGTGGTTTTCTTCCTGTGAGTCTTAAATATTTCTTATTAAATATATTCCTAGATCATTTATTTGCTTCATTATGAGTAGGATGTTTAAATCTAATCTTCTAATTAATTATTGCTTGTATATATAAAATGGATTGATTTCTGTATATTTGGTTCATAATGGGTCTCTTAGATGAATTCTCTCATTAAGGCTATTAGTTTTTTAACTGCTTTTTTCTTGTTTTTGAGACTTCTGAATAGACCATCATAATATCAGTAAATAATATATTTTCCTCTTCCTCTTAAATAACTAAACATTGCTTTTTCCTTTGTCTGATTTTATTTCATGGGTTAGAAATTGCAGAATAATATTGAATCGTATTTATAATAAAGAAAATCTTTGTATTTTTTTTCTTTTAAAGTGAATGTTCCTAGAGTTTTATTATTAGGTGTCATATATTGAGAGAAATAATCTGTACCAGCTTGAGAAAGAAGATTTCATTTATATTCTGGTCCTCATTATCAGGTGTTTTTACTAAAAATGGATGTCGCATTTTTTCAAAATAATTTTTGGCATACTTTGGGATAATCACATTATTTTTCTTCTATGACATACTGATGTGAAAAATTATATTAATGAATTCATAATATTGAATTATCTTTGCATTCTTGAAACAAAACCTGCTGTTTTCATTATTTCATAAACAGCTGGATAAATTAAGTATTGCATTTTAGATTTTGGCTTCAAAATCTAAATATCTGTGAGATCACTTCGTTTTTTTTTTATATATATGTGTTAGTTTTATAAGTTTTTAGTGATAGAGTTTGGCCAATATTTGAATTGGTATTTTTTCCCACATATTTTAATGCCCTTGAAGAGTTAACAAGTCAGAAAATTATTTGTTATTTAAATTTTGAAATAATTTTTCTTTAAAACCTCTGAACAGGTAAATGTTTACATTGTTTTTCAAGTACTTCTTAAGAATGTTTTCTGCTTCTTCAGTAGTTAATATTCATATTTTATATGAATGAGAATGATTCATTATATCAAGATTTTCAAATGTTTTCATATCTAAGATGACACCTCTTTTTATCCCTAATTTTTTCTTGTCTCTGATTTTTTCCTTAATTAGAATAAATAGAGGTTTGTGTATTTTATCCTTTTTGTTCTGATCATTGTTTGCTTTTTCTAAAGAGCCATTTTAAGATTTATTTACCTATTCTATTCCTTTTTGTTTACTAAATTTTAATTTCTGCTTTCATCTGCAATAATTTCTTCTCCTTTTTTCTTAGGCTTGCTTTGTTTTGCTCTTAGCTTCTCAAGTGAATGGCTTAATTTATTTGTTTCTTTTATTTAAAAATTGTGAAAGTATGTTTTGTAAATTTGCCCAATTATAGCTTTGACTAAAGACCATAGGTTTCAATACGTAGTGTGTTTATAATTTGCTAAGTATTTTGTATCTATACTTTTAAACTCTTACTTGACCCAGAATTATATAGGAGAATGTTGTTTGTTTTGTTTTGTTACCATTAAGAGCTTGAAGAAATTTTCAAAAATTAATTTTGTTCAACTATTATTCTTGTGGCATTTTGATCAAAGAATATGATCTGTATGAATCGGCTTTTTAGAAAATTCTGATGTTTTCTTTGTGATCCAACATATATATAATTTTAAGTGTTTCCCAAATATTTAAAAAGAAAATATATTTTCTATTTGAGGTTATTACATTTCCATGTGTGTTTTTAAATTGACTCAATTCTCATATCCTTTATTTCCTTGTTTATTGCTTACTTTAACTCTCAAGAACAGAAATAAAAAGCTTTCTTACTATGTATTTGGCACATGAAAGTTAAATCCTGATACATTCTCACTTCAGATCTTCTTACCAATAGTGAAAAAGAAAGATTATCCATGAGACATTTAATTTTTTTCCTGGAAAATCTACTTCATCTTATATGACTGTAATTCCAACTACTCAGTGAGGAGAGTAGTTCTTTTTTTTTTAACTACAATATTATGCTTTTAATTTTCCTGTGCTACTCTTTCTTAGGTATCTTTTGTAGACAACTATTGCTGGGTATGACCTAATCTCTGTCATTTAATATGCTAAAGTCATTATATTAGTTATATGTTACATGTTTGTGCTTACTCAAATTGATCCACATTTTATTGTTTCAGTTTCTTTGCTATTTCTTTGATATTTATCTTTGACTCTATCATACAAGTTTTCTTTTCTCTTTTCTCTCTTCTAATGTAAAAGCATATACCCTACTTTTAATTTTGCTAAATGCCACCTTTAAAAATTAAACAATGCTATTTCTCTCTCCAGAGAAATCAGTGTCTACCACTTCTTCTAATGCACAATAAAGACATTAGCTCGCCATTCCTTCCTTCACATATCTTCCTTATCTGGGAATTTAGACCCAACTTCTTAATTGCTAAATATTATTATTTGCATATTATATCTTCTGTTTCAAGGATTACTGATGAAGTTTGCAATCTTTGTTGTAGCTACAGCATATCTGCAACAACTTAAACTTGATCTCATATAAAAATTTTCAGTACTTACCGTTGGTCCTTTTAATAAATACAACTTTCTTGAACATGAGGTTTTAAAAACTGGACTTGTTTTATGGTTTTCTGAGAACCTTGATTTTTTTTTCATGAAGAGAACCTGATCAATTTAGTTTTTTATGTGGTATCAGAAAATGCTTTTTTATTGATTTCAAATGTGAATGATCACATGTCCAATTTTAGTATTCTTAGATCTTAGTCCTTCCCCCAAGCCGGGTCTCTGAGGGTATTGCTCTATTAACTTCTGGTCCTGACTTTTCTTTCCTCATAGCTAATTTCTTTATGGTTTCTGTTTGCTTTGTTTTGTTTTGTTTTTTTCTCTCCTCTAGGATTCTCTTTTGAAAAATTAAAATCCCTAACTTCCATAGGAATTGGTCTCTTTATATTGATTTTGTTTAATACTCATCCAGCCCATTTGATCTGAATATTTACTTACTTCTTAAGTTCAGGAAGTTACTTTCTCGAAGCTCGAGAATCATTGCTATTTTTTTATTTGTTTGGCTTCTTCTTTGGGGACATTAGTTTTCTTCATGTTGGATCTCCACACTCTGTCCTCTGAATCCACCATCTCCTTTTTTAACATTGTTATTGCATTTTCATTTTCGTTTAATTCTGAAAAAGTGCTTCAAATTTGTCTTCTATATTATGGATTTCATCAATGCCGATTAAGCACTTTATCCCTTCTAATGTATTTTCGATTTTGATATTTCACATTCAGTTTTATACCGTTTTCTTTCTTTCATTAGCTTTCTATATTCTAGTTTTTCAACCAGTTTCCTTCTTACCTCAATATGTTTTCTTCTCTCATTTTTCATCTCCTGCTTCATGGGGTCCTTGAATATAATTTAGATCACAAAGCATATGCTGTTGAAAATTTATTCCCATTTCCTGTAGTAAATCTTTTCTAAAAGTATGCTCTTCCTCTGCCTCTTGAGTGCTATGTGTTCATTTCTTAAAGTTACAAAATTTTTCATATGCTTCATAATGAGGTTTTATTTTGCATGTTTATTCATCCTTGAATAATGACTATTTTATCTGGCCTGTTATTTCTCTGCAAAACAAGAGTGAATAGATTTCTCTTGAATCCCATCATACTTTACTCGGTTTTAGTTCTAATCCTCTCTTAGATCTTATGCTATTTGACATTTTACCCTGATGTTAGATTTATTCTGACCTATGGGAGCTGAGTTCATAGCTTTCTGTATGTATGGCAAAGCCACTGTGCCAGGGGCCAGATCTTGAATAGCTTGGCCTCATTCTTTTTGCTCCCACAAAACAGGTTGAGGAAAAAAGAATCCTCGTACACTGCTGGTGGGAATGTAAATTGGTACAGCCACTACAGAAAACAGTATGGAGGTTCTCCCCAAAATTAAGAATTACCATATGACACAGCAATCCCTCTTCTTGGTATCTACCCCCAAAATTTGAAAACATTTATCCATAAAGATATATGCACCCCAATGTTCACTCCATCATTATTCACAATGGTCAAGACATGGAAACAACTGAAATGCCCTTCAATAGATGATTGAGTAAAGATGGGGTACATATATACAATAGACTATTACTCAGCCATGAGAAAAGATGAACTATTGACATTTGCAACAACGTGGATGGATCTTGAGATTATCATGCTAAGCAAAATAAGTCAGAAAAAGCTGAAAATCACAGGATTTCATTAATATGTGGGATATAAAACTAAAAGCAACAAATGAACAAGACAGAGACTCATGGACACAGAAAACAGTTTAGTGATTACCAGAGGGAAAAGGAGGGGGAGGTAGCTAAGGGTAAAGGGGATCAAATATATGGTGACAGAAGAAAATTTGAGTGGTGAACACACAATGCAATGTACATATGACCTATTATTGAATAGTACGTACACTTAAAACCTATATAATTTTGTTAACCAATGCCATCCAAGAAAATTTCATTAAAAAAACAAGTTAAGGAGACTTTTGACTTTTTGGAGAATCCCCCACTCAATAAATAACCCAACGGCTAGCCATACAGTGCCAGTCACAGTGCCTGGTCTCAAGCTATGACTTCTCTCAGGTTCTGTAGGACGTGCAAAGAGGAAACTCCCTGCAAGTCTCACAGCAAGTCGTGTCCTCCTACTGCAGACCCTAAGTTTCAGGGTATTGTTAAAATGTTTTCGGGATTTTCTTCTCTTTTTTCTTCTCAAGGCCATGTCCCTTTCTCAATAAATGAGTCCTAACGTCTTTCATAAATAAGGTTTATCTGCAAAAACTTACTTGACATTTCTGCATGCGAAAGGTGCTCTCTAGTTCCCAACACGAAAGTAAGATTTCCCAATTTCTGTGTCCCCTTTGACACTTTAATTGAAATTTGGAAGGCTCCTGTGTTTAAAATGCCATCTTTACCTAGAAGTAAGGCAGTAATATCTAAATAAGCAGAACATGTCTTAGAGGTAGCACTGTCTCTGCTGGGGCTTAGATTTGAGGTGCCAATTCAGATCTATTATCCACAGGGCCTGCCAGAACTGAGGGACTCCCATGTGGCTCTCAGAAGCGTTTTGCTGCAAATCCTAGCCAGTCTCCGGGGTTACTACTAAATTCCAATGATTTTTTTTTTCTGTTTCCAAGTTGGCTAGGTTGAGACATAGATCTGAGTTTCTACTTTGGTTTTCACTTTTTTTTAGCCCAATCACCTATGATGTGCCAGACACTTTATGTATTATTGCATTTAATCTTCGAAAATGGTATCACATAGATGTTATTATAAATCCCAATGTACAAATGAAGGAATTGGAGCTTACAAAAGGATTTAAATAATTCAACGTCTCTCAGTTAGCAAGTGTCAGAGTCAGCACTTACTGGCCTGTCACCCATTAAAACTCATGTTTATAACCAGCATTTCAAAAGCCTTCCCTAGCTTTTTCCCCCCAAAATAGATTTCCTACCTTAATCGTGAGTATTGGCAGCCATTTATAATCCCTGCCATCATGTGATACCTTCTTCTCACAGACCAATGATCTACTAGATGAATCTATATTTACATCACACTTATTCTTCCCTCTTATCTCAGAATAAAAGACATATTTCTTCCAGAACGATTGCCTCCTTATGTGCTCAAAATTCCATTCCCTTTCTTCTCCTTCCATTATTCTCCCTCTCTCCTTGTTCTGCCATCTCAGCATATAAACATGTTCAAGTCTCTTCCATCTCTTCTCAACATCGCATTGACCTCTAACCACTATTCCTTATTTTCTTTCCCTTCGTTGTCAAACTTTCCCTTCCACTGACATGGGAAACTAGTATGTACTAGCTTTTTCTATTTCCTTTTTTCCCCTGAATCCACTCAATGTTCATTCATAACAATCCCAGCAAAACACTCAAGCCAAGATGACCTGTGGCCTCCCAACTATGAGATCACATAAACATGCTTTGGCTTTCCATTTTCACTTTCTGTTACACTTGTCAACATTGACTTCTTCCTTTACAAAATTTTCTTCTATCTTGTTTCTATGGCTCCACTCTCTTCTGTCCTCCTCCTGCCCCCTTGACCTTTATTTTTCCAACTACTTTCCATTTATTTGTTTTTCCCTCTATCCACACGGTCAAGCAAATTGTTCTAGCATTGCATTCTCAGGTCTCTTTGTTTTCTTTATTCAAATCATAAAACAATCTCATTCATGTCTGAAGTTTCAGCTAACACTTTAATGCTGATTGCTTCCAAATCTATGTCCAAAGCCTGGCCCTTTTTCTTATGCAGTAAAACTATACTTCTGGCTGAGAAAGAACAGCTATATGAAAATCTTCCCTAGGCATCTCGATGATTTTATTTCTCTCTCATCCTCTTGGATTCTTGATTGGAAGTACTAGTAATGACAGCCACAAAATCATCCACCTCTTTACCAAGCCCTGCATTTAACCAGTTACTAAGTTCTGCATTTTCTATTATTTTGTCTTTTTTTTTAGTTAATAATTTTTCTCCACCTCTACTTAGTTCAGGCCCCTATCCTCCTTGCTTAAATTAATTTCATGACCTCCTATGGGGGTTTCCACATTGTCCATAGTTCTAAAAGAGTGGTTATGTTGAAATGCAAATGTAATCATGTTACTCCTTTCTTAGAACCTTATCATCTTCAGGATAATAGTCATAGTCCTAAGATTCACATTGAACTTCCTGAAATTTCCAGAATACTCCCACATTATCTCTCACTCTGCCTTTACCTAAGATATTCTTTATCCTTGGAATTTATTCTCCTTCCTTTGCAAACTTGTCTTTTGGACAAGTCATTCATCAAGACCCAACCCAAACATCACATATGTTTCAAATTTTGATTTTGCTTCCCAGAAACATTGAATACGACATTCTGCTATGCTCTCATGGAACTTGGTACACACATTCCTATGCTAGCATTCAGCATATAGCTTAATAGTGGGTTCGTTTGCTTCTTAGTCTCCCATTCAAGACTGTAAGCTCTTTAAAAACCAGAACATTAGTTTTTAATGACTCACCTGACTCCCCAAGGTCCATCGGGGCAGCCGGGCCAGGTAATCCAGCTATCCTACCTTGTCGTGAACATCTATCTTAAGCCATATCCTAAGTTCTTCCTCAGCTTAGTGCTTCTGGGAATAACCCATGATGTTCTATGCCCGTGTCCAAGTAATCACAGCAAACTATTGGAGGAAGAGAAGAGAAAGCCTGTTATTATGCAGAACTCAACCACTAACTTTCAAAAGGGATGACTTCTTCTTTCTAAAAATTGTAGACATTCATATTAAGCATAAGACAGAACATAAAGGGACTATACAGCGTCATTAGAAACTAAAGTACCCTAATAGGGGCACTGTCCAGAAGATAAATCATTGATTTTCCAATTTGCCTCTATCCATAAATAGGAATGTGGGCCAAACACAACCCATAAAGGAATACTGTCCAAAGAAGTTAAAAATAAGTTTGCCTCATGCCAGCGGGGTATTGACATTTGACTGAATCTGGAGAATTCCATAAGGAACTTGCTGTGGGACTGAATTTTCACCAAATTCTAATTCTGCGATAGAGAGCTATCTCCATTTTCAAGGTATTTGTCTTTGTTGTGTATTTGCCTTCTTGCTTATATCTACTCCATTTGTATTAGCTTCCTTGGTTACTATTTATCTTCCTGGGTTCTGGATTTCAATATTTAATCATTTCTATGATAAGCATCTGTTCACATTTTAACATCTCTGAAATTGGAATGTGTCTTACAGTTACTAATATCTGATAGTCATTCATTGGCCAGAATCATTCACGACTTTGTTGCCCTCATTTCTGCAAACTTGGTGGTTACTCCCCGTGGCCTGACTGAATAACTGCAACCCCTCAACCCAGAGGTGAATATCTGTGGTAACCCCCACCATAATGGTCATAGGGCAAGGCTGCTTCCACTCTGTACTTTCCCAGAGTAATCAGAATTATTATCTATTTCTTTCACCTGTTGTCAGGAAGCTTCTTTGCCAGGGGCCACAAGGCCTACCATTCCAGGGACATGAGCTGAGGAAAAAAGAGAGGAACAATCCTGATCACTATTATATTTGTGTGAAGACAGATACAAGAAGAAGGACAGCTAACCTCAGAGTTTCTCCCTGTACCACAGAGATTAGAAGCAAGCACTTCTGTATTTTAATAATGCAAAGTAAGTGTTAGCCTTCCCATATTCTAGTCTTGCCAAATGTATTTGGAGAAAGAGAATGTTACCTCATGGTGGACTCCCAAACAAACCACTTGGTGGCTTCCTTCTACTCTGCCAGCTTCTGCCTATTACTCTCAGCTCAACCACAGGTATATCTGTCAGGGTTCATTCAGGAAAATAGATGCCATGCAGGATATTCAGAGGGGATTTAATACAAGCAATTGTGTTACACAGGTGTTGAAGAATAAAAGAGCAAAAAGGTGGCCTGAAAACAATTGTATCTATAGGAAGAAGCTACTACTCCTAGAGTTGGGGAAATCAAAGGGGAAATTTGTATTTACCAGAGCCTAGGAGTGGAGAGGAAAAGCCTCATGTTGCTACTGCTCAGGGATGGGGATGCCACATTGCTGATAGCCAGGTGTCTGGGGAAGGTCAGGTACAGCTGGTGTCCTTATCGCAAAGGAGTGCAGCCATAGAGCTGGTGATGCTCTCTCTAGGGGAGTGCCACAGGCTGGGTCTAGAAGTGTTTTTAAAAAGCTGGAGACTGGAGCAGTAGCTGCCCTCTGCTGCTGAAGAGATGTGCCAGGAACTGGAAATAGGAAGGGAGTCCTTCCTCACATCCTCCCACTTTCCAGTGGCTTGTCAGCTCCTCCCTTTAACAAGATAAAACTAATTCTCAGAAGCAATGCAGTTCACACCTATATTACAAAAGAGGAAAAAATCCCATGTATGCAATGTGATCTTCTTGCCTCAGAAGATATAAAAATGTTCTACTTTGTGTGTGGTACATCACAGGTTTTCCTTTATCCATCCTCTGGCTTTTTGGCCATAGCTACGGGTTTGCTGATGTATAAGGGTCTCTTTAAACAACAAAGCTATTTAGCCTTCTTTAGCTAAAAGTACCTTGAAATGACATCTTTTCTTTACGACGTAAAAAAAAAAATCATATTTTTAAGTAGGGTAGCCCCTACAGTCCTAAGTGGGAAGTGATAACAATGAAGATATATTTGCATTTTATCCAGAATTAGGAACTGGGATGTGGGAATGGAAGATTGTTCTTTCAGTTACGCTGCCACTGGATTAATGACCTCTCTGTATGGTAGTGTCCCAGATATTTACATGGACATTCTAGAGCACTAGCTTGTGGTGATACTCATGGATAACTAAAAAGAGCAAAGGTATGTTTATAAGCATCTTTGGTGTGGTTCATCATTATCATAATCTAGGGGAGATTATAAATATAAGGGAAAGAATTCTTGGTCAAATATGGAGTAAAAACTGAAAGATGACCTCTTTTCTCATTTTAGAAATAAAAAGCCCTATGCTTCACTTATAAGTTGAACACTCTACCATATTACCAGTATGTGTCTATTTCAGAAAGCATGTTGCACTGCCTCTCTAGGCTTATAGAAAAAACTAATTGGTATTATTCTTCATAGCATGATACAGTGGAAAAGGATGCTATATTTGGAATTAGGAGACTTGAATTCTAGACAATCCTTTGCTATTAGCCCAATGAGTCTTATTTACTCTCTCTGTTCTCAGTTTTCTCATTCATAATAAGAAGGAAATGAATGAGATGATCTCTAAGTTTATTTTTCACTTCCATAATTCTGTGAACCAAAGATCATCACGCTTCCTCTTAAGCAGGGACGGCATTAGTCACTGTCATTATTCAAAGAAAAGTCGACTTATTGTGGTGAAACCATATAAATCTTTGTCAGTGGCTTTGGTTTGAGAGTTACCCAAATCCACTTTCATTTTAGACAATACATTAACATGAATAGCCAGATAGTAAACAGAACCTGGACAATTTAGGCTTATTCATTCATGAAGAGATTTATACAGTACAATATTTTCCTTCACATAAGCTGTTTTTGTTGTGGTGGTAAAAATAAGAGATGATGAGATGAAGCAGTAATCTAACACTTTAGTAGAATACACTTTCCTCCGAATCAGTGAGAAATCTTTATTACAAAGTATTCTCTTCTGGTATGAATAAAAGCTGATCAATATGTAAACATTGAGATTTCTTTCCATAAATTGTGGATTTTGCAGAAATAATTGTTATATGCCTAAATAGTATTTGTTACTCTAGCTCATAATTACTCCATTTATTTCCCCATTCTCTCTTCATCAGTTTGATCATTTTTTTCCCCTTTTGTGGCTCCAAAATACAGAAAGAGTTACAGCAAGTTTGTGAAAACAGCTTTACATGAGGGAATGATTATATTTTAATCACCAACAAAGAACCAAACAAAGACCGAGTGAGTGCTAGAAGAGCCACCACACATCACTAATTCAGTATCTCTCTGCCGACCAATTATTTTTTAAAATCGAGAGTAATTTTAGTTTAAAGTTTTGTCATCTCCTTGACTCTTCTTTTAAATGAGAAATTCTCCATCTTTATACGTACTCCAAATATACACAAAGTTAATTACGACCAAACAATTCTATACCCAATAATCAGATCTTAGAATGCAGAGCACTCATAAAGTTGCTATCCTTTGCATATGTAATAATACTAAATTGGAACTACTTTTAGCTAAGTTCCCAAGACAATAAGAGGTCACTTTCCAAATCAAAGTGTGAGACACCTGTGTAGGATGTGTAAAGGAAGCAAATGTTTGAGACCCAATTCTGAAGTTCTAAGTTGATTACCCACTTTTACTGCATGAAAAGGTTGGAGAAGATAAGGGGAAAAAAAAGGATTAAATGAAAAACAGAATTTTGAAGAGAGCTGTAGGTATAATATGAAACCCACCCCATCCTTAAAGTGGAGGCCATGAGGGGCACAGGATGGGTTTCAGGGAAACACTTAGAGAGCTCAGTATGTGTCCTTTGGGCATAAGTGTCAGAGGAGCTTCGTGTCTTCCTTACTCCTGAATAATCTACTCTTTGAAAGACTGTCTGGTGATATAAGAAAGAAAAGTAAGTATGTTGGAATCAGCCTGCACAGCCAGTTTTTTCTCACTTAACGATTTGAGAGTTTTCTATGAACCAGAAAAAGGCTCCTTTGCAAAGACAGAATGCTGAAATAGGGGTCACCGTACATACTGCCTTAGAAGATTCTGCAAAAGAGGCAAAAAGATTTTAGCAAAGAGAAATTGAAAGTATACTATAGGATGCCAAGAAGCCTATGAGGCAGTTAGGGATCAGCTGGGAGGATGCATTTACTCATGTCGAGGGAACTGTAGGTGTGAGTACCTTACTGATGAGGTGCCTTTGTTAGGTTTCCCTAAGAAGCAGAGCCTGAGACAAGGGCTTGCATATGGATGGGTAGCTTAGTTTGGAAAGTGAATGAAGAGTGGGGAACAGGCAAGAAAGAACAAAGAATGAGGAAAGCTTATACGACTGTGTGTTATTGAGCTGGACTATGAGCACCGTGTCTTCCTGGAGCAGAATGTACCTCAGAATTGTCCACATGAAGTACAGAGAAAAAAAAAAAGAGTATTTATTTGTAGTATGAAAACTCCCTTACACCTGCATGTGAGTTTCAAGTGGGTTCCCAGCTTCAGAGAATTTTCAGCACAAAAAGAAATGCATGCAAATCAGAAGTGAGATAGGTGAGATAGCACCAGGTTACACCTGCACTTTGTACTTGTCACAACTAGGACTGAAGCAAAAGGGAGATGTGAGGTAAGGCACGAGAACTGTCTGATTCATGGGGTATCTCCAAAAAAATCTGAAAAAACGATAAAATAAAACAAACAAATAAACAAAGAAAAAACAAAGAAAGGGTCTGCTTTAAACCTGAGAAACCCAAAGAATGGGGAAACTAGATTATCACAACAGTTTTTGTCAAGTTAGAAATTATCTGCTGCTTTCCTCTTAGTCTTCCCCTCTTCCTACAATCTTGATTTTTAAAATTATTATTATCACTACACTGGACTGGAGATATTAATTAAACCTGAGTCTATTTTGTGACTTGGAGAGACCAGAGGACACTTGATTACCTAAGATGACTAGAAAAGTCTTGGGGCTTGCCCTAGATTTTATGTAAGGACAAGGCAAGAGCTAGCCCTACAGAATACATTTAAAGGAACAGTAGATAAAAAGTAAAGTACCTTTATGATTACACTCAACACAATATGTTTGTTCAACATAACAGTTGCTTATATAATAAAGTTTTGGCTTTGGCCTTGCCATCACTTTTAAGTTTAAGTACAGTCCTCTGTGGTATGTCCACTTTTTTTTTGTGGAGGGTAAATAAGAGGCAGGAGAAGAAACTTTCCTGTATTTCATTCAGTTGTTTCAGCATAATAAGCACTTGGAGACTTTTAAATGTATGGAAAACACCTTTCCACTGCATCAAACTGTTCCCGTACAGCCTCACCCAGCTCTGGGAAGCACAATTCCAGACGTTGCTATTCAATAGAACAAAATACCAGGGATGAAAATGCTAGGAACTTTTGCTATCAAACTCCAAGTTGTATATCGACTATACCTTATATCCTAATGCTTATTACATTGACCACCAAATTCTGAGCTTCTGTGGCCATCCATCACCAGCCAGCTTCCCCTCCCTGTGTGATTGCAGATAAGTCCTAACCTGGTGTCACCTCACATACCTTTCCTCTTTCTCAGACCCTTCCACTGGTGCCATCTGAAACTCCAGATAGGGGGTCAGCTAATGTCAAGCATTAACTTTTTCTGACCATTCTTTAATCCTTCCTTTTTTTTATCCTTCACATCCAATCCATCAGCAAGTTGTGACAGTTCTACCTTAAAAAATGTAACTCGTATACATGCATGCCTCTCTATTTTCTCCTTCATTTCTAAGTCTCTCCACTTTTACATTTGTCTCCAGAGACTCATTTATCCTTCTATAGTCCTCCGAACTCCCCATTACTGCTTCCAAATTATATCTTCCCCTGCCTCTGAAAAAAAAAAAAAGTTCCTTTGAGGCTCTTACACTTGGCTATCCTATCCTCTTCTTCCAGGGTCTCTGTTTTCTCTCAGTCATTTCCTCTAATTCATGGAACACACATAAGGCTCCCCAACTAGTGTTCCCTAAAACACCCACAGTGTTCATCATTTTTCATGATTTCACTATCAAGTAAATGAGCCTCGCTTCTCAGTTCCTTGACCTCCTCACCTCAGTTCCCTCTTGATCAACCATGTCCACAGTCACATCCTATATCTTCCTATCATTAAACATTTCTCCAATTCTAATACTGAAATATTCTCTTCTTAGACTTGTATCTTTCCTGCTCACTTAGTCTAGTTTCTGATCTCCTGCAATTCTTCAACCACACTGAACCTTCCAATAGATTACCCCACCAATCAGTTACCTCTTTTTCTAGAACCTATGGTTCCACTTTAAAATTAATATCTACTCTCCGCACACATTTTGCTAGAGAACACAAAAAAGTTGATTGGTTTCACTTTAATGATCTCACAAGCCAAGTGGGCATTTGCAAGAATATTGTTATGTTACCTTATTAAACCCACTTTTACTATTATGGTGGTTCTGCTAGAACTAACGTAGCTAAGCTGTAACTCTGTTTCTCCGAATGCCCTTTCCTGTACAGTAGCAGGTCACAGTTGACCACGAGGAATATGTATGGGATTTGGAAGGTAGATGTGAAGCAGCAGTCATTAGTGCTAAAGGTCAGCGTAGAGGTTCAGGCATAGTCACTGCTCATACACAATGCCACTGAACTGCCTCATCCTGTCGGCTCACCCAGACTTGCGGCTCGCCAAGTCCCCAAACCATGTCTGGTCCAGTTCTCACAGGATCTCCTCCTTCAGCTTCACTGGGCCTGGGCCTGGTGCTCACCCAACTCTACAATGCAGGGCACCGGCCTCTCCCGCAGGAGAACCCCACCATCATCGAGGCTGGAGGTGGTGAGAGACAGACAAAGGTTTCATTTTGTCTTCATAGGTTCCAGTTAGTCCACGTGGGTTGAGGTTTGTGTCCATGTGATCCAGTTTGTCCTTGCTCTCTCCCACTTCATGTCCAGTTTTCTAACTCTCCTTCCCAAGTACCACCCCTATTGACCTAAATTGATTTCAGGCCTAATAGCAGGTACAAAAGCTACAGCCCTGCATGATTTTGCCAGATCCCACAATTGTGTAAAGTCTAATCAATATAATATGTCCCTTATTTTATATGACCTATAATAGTTCTGCTTCTTTAATTGAACCCTAATTGATAAAAGCATTCTCTCCTTAACATATCCTACTTCCCCCTGCCATTAGCTGATGATCATTCTTCATATCACAACACAATCACGGCAGACGAGTTAACTCTATTCCCCTCAAAGACTGATCCCTCCAGACTCCATTCCTTATCATCTCCTTCTCTCGATTCTTCCTGCATCGCCAACCCTTTTTGCTTCCACTGGATCACTTCAATCAGCTCTAGTACCTCTTATCTTTAATAAACCTTTCCTAGACCCCACATCTTCCTCCATAACCCTATTTCCCTGACTCCTTCATAGAAAAACTTTTATGTACCCTCTCTCTACTTCTTTATGTTCTAGACAGTCTTGAGTCCACCCCAAAATGGCTTCATTTCCCTCCCAGTTCCCCTAAAATTAATTTTCAGAGGTCACCAACAATTGCCACATTGCCAAGTTCAATGGATATTTTTTGTTCTTGCTTACTTAAATATGAAGCTGTATTCTGTTGACTTGGCCACTCCTTCCCTTTCAAAAAATTCTTCTGTAGCATCGCATTTTCTTGGTTTTTCTTTCACCTTATGGACTGCTCCTTCTCCATTTTATGGCTGCCTTCCCTGGCTCTATTTCACCATTAACTGTTGGAGGTCTACAGAGCTCAGTCCTGGGCTCTCTAGTGTATTTATTTACACTTCATCCCCTAGATGATCTCAACCACTTTCACATCATTAACATCTTATCAGCTCCCCAACTTTCTCTCCTTACCAAACTTTGCCTCTCCACTGAAGATCCACATATCCTATTTACTTGATGTTTCCCTCGGATGTCTCGTCAGGAACTCTTGATCTTCCCCCATAAATCAGGCCCTCCCCAAGTCTGCCCTATCTCAGTAATGACATTAACTGTCCATCCAATTACTAAAGCCAGAAACCTAGAAGCCATTATTAAATGTAATAAACTACTTTAAAATGTAAAGCAGATCATGTTAGTTCCCTGTCCATATTCTTCAGTTGCTTCTTACTGATCTTAGAATAAAATCTAAAGTTTAATCATGGCCAAAAAAAAGCCCCACATGATCTGGTCTCTACTTACATCCCCAACTTCTTCTTGGGCTCTTCCCTTAGCGAGCACTTCTGTTAGGTCCGAGAACATCCTTCCAGTTTAAATATCACCTATTCAGAGAGGATGGCCCTAGTCACCCATTCTTAGTAAGTCCTGACATTTTTATACCACCCTGGTCATTTCCTTCTTAGACTTATAAAATAATTTGTACTTACTTCATGTAATTTTATTTTAAATTCATTTGTTAACTTATTTATTCTCAGTCCCACCCATTAGACTGTAAAGTAAGCTCTATAAAGGCAGGATTGTGCTATAGCTATGCACCTTGCTTAGTGTTGAGCATTTAGTTAACACACGATAAAAAGTGAATTAAAGAATGACTAATAGCAGATATGTTTTGAGGAAGAGGCGACTTCTTTGAGAATTTAAAATGTCTCTTGAATTTTCATGATGGAGCGATAGTGAGAATTATAGCCTACACATAGAATCTTTTTTTTAGAAGAGCATCTAAGAGGGCTAATGCTTCGTATAACATGCTCATATACTTTGAAAATTGTCAATCAGCTTAATTTTTCACCACAAATGACCAACATTTTTCTTACTGAAGAATTAAGAATTATAAGCACATTCAGAGATTTTTCTCAGTACATGTATTTTTTTTTTTTCTTAAGAGTTGGAAAGCCTTAATATCACAATCCACTCACCACCACATAGGTTGGGACAGCCATTGAAAGGTAAGTTTGCTCTTTAGAACAGATCATCTTTATAAGGCTTTATTTGTGTTTTGGTTTTAAACTGGTGAGTCACTTAATCTTTATTAGACTGGGGCAAATTACCAAATCAAAGCTCACCAGTTTTGGTCCTTGTTCATTAACTGAGCAATTGTTATGTGCAGTTAGTTTATGAATAATATATCCTAACAACCCATCCACAAAGTATACTTTTCAACTTTGAGACAATTAAATTTTCTTAGATTTTCTATAGCAGTCCATAAATCTTCGTTAACTTCCATGCTGATGGTGTTGAAAGTACAGACTAGACCATTCCTTTGGAAATGGTCAGTTTAGCTGACCATTTAGAAAGCTGTCGTTCCATGGGATTTTTAAACAGCAAAGATACAATGAAATATAAGACTATTAGGTTTAATCTGTGACAAATCCAATATCTTTAGATTATGTTATCTTGATGTCGATCATCGTAAACCCCCAAACTATCCCAAAAGAGGACCATGAAAAGCCAACAAAAGGATAAAATTAAAAAAAATAAAAAAAAATCACCTATCTAACCACAAACATCTTTCTTCTGGTATCATAGACTCAAGCTCTGAGAGACCCACTTATACCCCAAATGCTTCCAGAAACAGAGCCTGCTGGTCACCAGTCCTCTTGACATAGAGCAAATGGCAGCTCTTCTATGGAAAAGGACTGACTGAGATAAGAATATGAAGACCAGAATCTACACACAAAATTTATAAAGAAAGAATGTTGGAGAGACAGAATTTAAATAACAGCCCTGTAACCCAAAAGGTCTTGTCTCCCTTTCACAAGATTTAGTCCTGCTCTTTATGGAAGCCACCTCCAGCAGCTAATGGGTATTGTGGTGCTTCTGAGCTGTGACCTAAAAAAGAAGGAGATGCAAAAGCTACATAAAGAAATTCCCATTCTGGTCCTAGGGTTGTCTGGCGAGCTATTTCTATACTGTATGTACATAAACAGCTCTTCTTGGGTGGTGGTTTAATGTTGCTATACCTTCACTTGCAATTACACTGAATGGAGCCGCAACAAATCTTCGTAATGCCAATCTCATCTTTCCACCTCATTGACAGCTCAGGAAATGCATCTAAAATTCATAGTAGCCTCATAGCCTATGGCAAGAGAAATCCATGCTGCTAAAATTTTATTTTAGAATTCAAGCTGGTTTTCCTCAGTTTAGGATGCTCCGTTTTTTAATCTTTTGCTGCCTACCACACTGTATCAAAATAACCAGCCAATATTGTTCAACTGTCAGGGGCCTCAGCTGCCTCCAAATTTTATCAGTGCAAATAAATACTGGAACATGTTAAAAATAATTCTAATAGATGGGAGCTCACATTAATCGAATTAAAAACAAGAAAAAAATCGTGCGTAAACTTTGACTTGACTGCTCCCCACCTTTCCTTTACTGACTTTAAAAAAAAAAAAAAGGTTGATAGATATTCAGACTGATTTAATGTTTAGGCTGAATATGCTAGGCTGGGTCCCAAATTTGTGCAATGTTCAAAGGGAGAGAGATTTTAAAATCCCAGAAAAAGAGATATTTCCAAATTAATGGCATTGCCCGAATGCCTTGGCTCCCTGCACCCCACCAGGAAGGTTTATTATTTTCTGGTAAAATGTTGCTCGGATGGGGAGTGGTAGTCAGCGATGCGTCAGAGCTGCTCTTTGAACACATTAAAAAGCTGAATGCACAACAAAGAACAGATGTTCCAGCATGCCTTATTTATGCACCCATCAGCAATCTTCCAGTGACCACAAAACACAGCCTTCCCCCCCCTTCTCTCCATAATATTATTTTCTGATAAACTCACCCTCTTTATTAATTAATTTATTTTTGACCTCAACTGAACTCCTGGGTAATTGTCTATGTGTGTGTGCACAAGTGTGCACGTGTGTATGTGTGTGTGTTATTTGAAAGTCTGCCTCCATCAAAGCTGAATTCTATTGAACTGTGGAACAGGTGTGGATTCTGCAATTAGATCACATTTCAGAGAGAGAGACACTGAGGGTAATAATGGCGGTGAATTCTTCACAGTCGAATGCAGCACCATAGCGACCAGCAACAATGAAGGAGAAGAGATATTAGTATTAGGGGTGATTATTTTTAGTTTATGGGATCATCCGATTGAATGCTGGCCATAAGGCACAGTGAACGCATGTATGGGGCTCACCAGCTGTAAGGCAAACTTGTTTTACTGGCACTTATCTGAAATGCCTCACTCACCCACCCTCTCTGCTTACAATTAGAATGGAAGTAGCGATTAGGAAGTGAGATATAATGCAGATTAAACGTTATGATGGCCCAAGATCCTGTTGGGTTATTAAAACCCATTTGCTTTCACTGGCTTTAAAGGCATAGCACCTTTATTTAAACCTCTAGCTCTAGATTTCTGAGTTTTAAAAGGTGGGAGGTAGAGGAGTGAGGGGGAGGGTTAGGTAGAGGAAAATAATTTAGAATCTAAAGAGAAGCAAGAATATTTCCTCTTCTAAGACAAGAAAACTGCATTTTTTTTCAGTGAGTGAATCTAATCTGTGACCTCAATTTGAGCTTCAGAAAAACATGATACATTAATACAGAAAATGCTCACCACCACAAATTGATTTAATAGACTGAAAATAAATAGTGCTAGCAATTCTCACAACAATATTCGGTCAATTTTGGAACTTCCGATTCTAAGTGGTATTTCCTTAATACATTTTCCATGAAGTGGGAAATATTTGGTACCAGACTCAGTGGTGTAAAATCAGCCCTTGGGAGTGTTCCAGCTGTTCCCTGAGGCATCTCAGAATGGTGCTGTGGGCTGGCTGGCAGCAGCTGCCGTTCCTGAAAGAATAAAGGAAGCCAGACAACAGAGGGGAGGGGTTTGCACAAAATGAAGTCACGGGCATCCTATGGGCACATCAGGAATTTGGGCTCAGAAGAAAGAGATGTGGGTAGCTTGATGGGATAAAGAATCTCCAATCCCATAGGCCTGGGAGGTCAGTACGAGAACCTTTGTTCTTTGCCCAGTGGTCTTGAACCCTGGATGGCCAAGTTCAAGGGTCAGCATCATAGGATACGGGATCACAGCCAACATACTGCCAAGGGCAGAATTCTTTTTCTGACATCGAAATGAGTTCTTCAGATGAAACACCTGAGGGATGGGAAATGGTTCTATTGTCCACAATGCTACCTCATATTGAGAAATGTTTCCAAGACAGAATATTTCTGATTTGTATAGGTGGCCTAAGACTCCTGGCAAAAAGCCACATTTTCTGGCTAAGGAACAGTAAAGCAAGTATGACAGCAGACAGGAATACCAATAAAAAAAAATGTGGTTTTTCTATTACTATTCAATTAATTAATTCTCCAGCTACCAAACTGTCTCCAACATTTATTATTTTTCTCTCAATTCTGCAAAATAGTTCCCGTATTAGTAACTAACTGAATGTAGCCACGTGGCTTTGACGTTGGATAAATCACTTCCTTTCTCTGGTCTAGGATTCTGTGAAACCAGGGGGTGAAATTGGAGATGTAGTTTACAAATGTAGTTAATAGTAGAACTCCTTTACTGAACAAAATATTAGCTAAGATTTGGAGCTGCTATATTTAGAAGAGGGAGTGGGGCTCCCACTCAGCTCTCACTCTTCTTGAGACCTGAGCTGCCTTTATCAAATTCCAAGATTGCTCAGAATCGGTATAAAATGTCTGAACTAGGTGCTATTGAACAGGAAGTGAGACTGACTATCTGGGTCTTCTCTGAAATATCCCTGGATGGGGACTGAGGGGCAAGTGACAAGGGGCTGCACTGGTGAATAGTCTCAGCTGCAAGGAGACTTTTGTTTCCGTGAGGCCAGCCACCGAATTTGACAGCCCTTTTTCATTATACTGTTTGAAGAGACTGACTTCTAGTTGTCCTGAAGACACAGATTTTTGTTTCATTTCTTTCTATCTGGCAGTGGAACAAAAGTTTTCAATGAGGTCTGATCTTTTCATTCGTCTTGGCTATCACATATCGTGTTGTTTTAATAACCATATTGAGAACCAAAAGATTAGATGGGTTTTTTGTATGCTGTTAATTTTATAATTTTTACCATCCAAGCTCCAGACAGCTTCGCCAGTCCACTCTGGGTCTTGTCCAATCACCATACTGAGTGTTTACCTTTAAATATTTGAATATACCTTCTTTTACTTCCTTTTGTTTGAAAATGACCTTTTAGAAAACCAGAATGAACAAATCATTTTTCA
Organism: Pteropus medius; assembly: GCF_902729225.1. Taxonomy (NCBI): domain Eukaryota; kingdom Metazoa; phylum Chordata; class Mammalia; order Chiroptera; family Pteropodidae; genus Pteropus; species Pteropus medius. The sequence continues at coordinate 2,205,325 of NW_024349803.1, forward strand.
TATTCACTCTGTAACAGTATCTTTCTTAGCTGAAGCAATCAGAGGGAAATGGAGGTATTACTTTTTGTTATTGATAAGGCTAAGACTCCTTTGCAGATGTTACTGTGTCAATGTTTTGTGGCAAATTTGTATTGTAGCTTTAACATGCATTGATACACCTTGCCATTTAGTCACTTGAGGAAACACTGACAAGAGGCATGGGAGCTCTGCATTGGAAGATTGCAAGAGATACTTCTCCCAAGCTGAGAAAATAAGGAAGTCAGACTATAGAATTCTGATTGAAAGCTTGACACTGTGAGACCAAGTGATCCAGGCAAGACATAAATCGTAGCCTCTGAATCAGAAGAATTCATTAACTCTCTGGTATTCACTGTAGTAACAAATCAGTAATGACATTAGCTGGGAATCATATATCCTTTACCCGGTAAAGAAAATTGGATTTATAAAAGAATAAGTGGTTAGTTTGAAAAGCAAAGAAATCTCTTTAAAAATTTATTTGTCTTCTGAATTTTACTAAGCCTACCCACCCTTCCAAAAGAGCAATGACATATGATGAAATAACATTAAAATCATGCTTCCAATGCCAACTTAATACATAACAAAGTAAATGGCTAATTATGGGCAAACATCTTTCTGATGGATCTAAACTGGAATTTCTGGATGTTGCTGTTGACACACTTCCCTCCCTCAAGCCTCAGCTTCAACCTGTTTTGCATTAAGACAAATACAATAAATCCAACCAAAATACAAGGTATAAATAATGTGTAATTAAGCTTTGATTCCAAATTCTCAAGGTTGAGTAAACCATTTCATTCATACACTGAGAAGAAATCAACAAAACAAGTGGCTGAGGCATTTGGTCAAAGGGCAATTTTTTTCCCTCTGGCTTGTAACCTGTTTGATAAATTCTAAGGGTGACCCTCACAGCCAAATGCTGACCATTGGGTCATGTGTGCTAACAAGTCATACCAGCCCTTGTTTCCAATCGCTGACAATATAGTTGCTAAGGAGCTATTTTTCTCTTAAAATATAGAGAAAAATGGGAAATTTCTATATTAATGACATGATAATGGCATTGTGAAAATAAAATCGTGATGACATATCCACTGTGGGAATAATATGCCCTCAGGTTAACAAAAGCAACTTACCTGTTTAACTTATTAGAATATTTTATAAACATATTTGAAATGAACAACTCAGATCATCCTAAAATAAAACAATACTACATTTTCTTTTATGCACATAAAGGGAAAAGATGCTAATTGCTCACCTACAACCCACCTAAGAAACTGATGGAAATACATCTACAATAAAATCAGAACAATATCATTTCCAGTATCTGCATGATATTTATTCTGGTGAGTCATCCCCAAAGACTTTTAAAAAGAAAATAGAGTTCTGATTCTATGTTTGCCATTAACTTGCTACAGAGTTGGGCAACCACTTGGTTCCTTCCATCAAAAAGAGTCAAGACCTATTATTTGTGTGGAGTGTAAAGTAGATAGGTGTGAGTTAAAGAACTTTGAAATTGCAGAGATAAAAGATTTTCTCTCATGGAATGCCATTGTTATTAATATTATTGCCATCATCATTATTTATGCTCCCAGCACACGTATTGCGAAAATGTGTTATTCGTGTAACTGCTATGCCCTCACCATGTCATTTGCAAAATCACCATGTTCTTCTCACAGAAATGTCACTGAAATGTCATTTTTACAATAGCTGCATTATGAATCTGCTATAACTTGAATTGCTTTACAATGAAAATGCAATTTCTTAGCAATTAAAATTATTCCACCCACCCCAGTCAAATAATAGAAAATCGCCTCCCTGTCCAATGTTGCTTACAATGCACTGCAGAATACTGAAGACTGAACAGAGTATGACTCCTCACATGCCTTATGTCTTCGGTATATGTCTTAGCCATACCAGTGGTCGCATTATACCACATGTTCTTATCTGCTAAACTTGATCTGAACAAGTGCAGCATATTACTAAAACTCTTAAAAGACTGGAAGATTGTACTCACTCAGTCATGTTCTTTTTAAGTTTATCCAGGACCCTAACCACATCTAAGTTTTCAGGTATAACAACATTAGATCAAGATACGTGAGAAACTAATGTCAGTTTTTTTCATTATGAGAAGAAATTCTTCTTATAAATGTAACACATTATTATTAGGTCTACTTAAATCCATTTCTAGTATTAATTCCAATTTTCTGCTTAATAACTACCTCTCAGAAACTGTTGAATGTATTAGCAGCATCATTAAAAAGAACATAGCAATGTACAAAGTATGATACAAGTTATTAGTAGACTGCTCATAGAGTAAAATTATTAATGGATAAAGGGTCATGTTTTGGAGATATTTCTAAAGGATCACTTACTGATTCACTTCTTTTCAAGTAAAATCTTATAAGGAAACCCAAGATGAAAAAGGCTAAACAGTAGGGCAATGGAGGGTGTTTGAAATGTGAGTCTGGGCCCAGACCCCTTGAAATAAAGAATAAAAATATAACCAGATTGAAAAATAAAGAGCATTCAACAAATATACAACATTTATGACCATACGCTACATATAATGAAAAGGCGTGAGTACATGGGTATGAGTTAAAGAACTTGATATAAAGCAAGTTCTTTAACCAGATTGAAAAATAAAGAGCATTCAACAAATATATAACATTTATGACCATACGCTAAATATAATGTAAGTATACAAGAAAATATATATTGGGCAGCATGGCCTTTTGACTTCTCTCTCTGACCCTCCTTTGGGAAAAGCAGTACATGTGGTTGGTGTTTACCTCCAGACTAAAGTAGGTGGTGTGGTTGTTTGGGCCAGAGACAGGACAATGCTTCAGAAAGCTGAAGAATTAGTAGGGAGGCTTAGAATAAGTAGGGAGGTTTATTTTATTCTAATAAGGTTCTACTTATTAGAATAAGTAGGGAGGCTTCTACACATGAAATGTAAGTTACAGGTATATTCCATCTGGAAGCACATCCAACTCATTCTCAAAGACCATAGATCATGTGCTTTATATCAAGGCCAGAATCTTCACAGACGCAGGCATTTTCAAACACAAAATGAGCACTCCAAAGTTCACAAATATTTAAGGAAATTCAACTTTATAGAAGACATGAATGAACAGAACTAACTCATGAGGAAATGAAGCTAATAAAGGAAGCAAAAAGGCTTTAAAATAAGTATGTTGAATAACCTTAGAGAGATTCCAAAAGTTGTTACAAACATGATAAAATAACATTTGAAAAACTAACAGTGTTAATACCAAAATTAAAATATCAGTATATAAATTGAATCACAAAATCAATACAGATGAAGAGCAAATTAGTGAGCAGTAAGATTAGAGCTAAAGAAAGAATTAAGATCAGAGTAAAAGGGAGTACTGAATGCCAAGCAGGATAAATAACAATAATTTTTAGAAATATCTCAAAAAAAAAATGAGAAAACTTTAGAATGTAAAAATAAAGCTTCTAGAAAGGATTTGGAAAGAAATTGGCAGAAAAAAATCAGATTGGATTCTGAGTTCTCATAGCAAACATGGCTGCTAGAAGAGGATACAGTATTACACTTACAAGAGAAATTTGTTGTATACTAAGTCCTATATCAACAAAAACTAGCATTCAGTAATTTATTCATCTACAGACCACCTCAGAAAAAAATATATTCTAGCAAAATGAAAAATGAGTCCAAAAAAGAATAAGATGTCAGACATAAGAAATGGTAATGAACAAAAGAAACCAATCACATTCCTACTTAAAACATGTTTTGATATACATGGAGAAAAAATTACTAACAGTCTAGAGCTAAAGTCCCAAATGTTATCAGCATAGGAGGAATTATAGTAAAAAATCTGACTCGATTTGTGATATTTGACTGCTGAAAGGGGAAGTCCCATCACTTCCCCTTTCTCTTCTGCCTCGCATATGGGCAAGCTGATAAGAAAGTTCAGATTATTCTCCTTTGGTGCTGGCAGGAAATTCAAACCACACAAGCCCCTGCCAGTGTGCAAGAAACTTTACTCAAGCTCCAACCCCTAACCACAATAAAAGTTGAGCCAGTCTCTTTTCCCTGCCTTTTCAAGCCATGTTTGAGAGTCCATCCTGCTCTCCCCAGAAAGCTTATTATGTGAGTAAAAAACCTTTACATATCATCTTGATGAGTGTATGATGTCATCGGTCTTGATATCCAAACCAAAGTTTAGGTGGGAGATCCATATCATCTCTACAGGGTGACCATAATAAGTTTGGAGAGAGAGAGAGAGAAATAAATAAAGTGAGAGAAAATATATAAATACTAGTTAACTCTTATTTTTAAAATCAGCACATTTAAATTTCAAATATTAAAAATATGTCCTAAAAAATAGGATGTATAAATTTAAAACAATTAGAGAAAAAATGTAATAAAGAAAATTTGTTCATTTCAAAAAAGGAAAGAAATAAAAAAAAAAACATAAAAAATGTAAAAAAAACCAGAAGAATGTTCATGAAAAAGTTCATAATACAATAAATGAATCAAATGAATAAGTCAAAACCTTTATTAACAAATAGTGACTTTTTGGTTGGGCTAGAGAAAACAAGAGAAAGCACACATAATCATTATTTGTAGTAAAAAAGATTACAACCACTGCAAAGATTAAAATTTTAATAAAAGAATATATAGAAAAGTTTATAAAAATAAATGTGAAATTTAAATGAACCAAATAGATTTCATACACACGTATATCAAAACTGACCTAAATGTTCTTTCTGAAGACATGCTTTGTCTCAGAACTTCTCTGCACAAGTCACAAGTTTATTAGGTATATTTCTGCTAAGATTGTGGCCATTAAAATACAGACTAGGAGAAAACATAAAATAAAAAATTCTGGCTGTCACAGTTTTGTTAAATTTTCTGATTGGATGAAGATGGCTCCCTGTAAACCCTCTTCAATTAAATAGAGTGGTTCAGAGACTAAGACTATGGCAAGAATCCTGATAAGCTCAAATGACCCATAATTAAGCTTCGAGTACGGTCTCACAAAGGAAATAGTGTGCTTCATTTTGCACAGTGAAGAGAGTCATCTTTTAAAGTGTTTAAGATAATTTTGTTTCTAAAAATGCCCATAGTCTGGATTAGAAGGCACTGTGACTGTTTAGTACAGCTGAGCTATAAACATTTTACTGGCAGGAAGTAGACTGAGAAAACCCCTCTGTAGATGTAACTGAAGAAAATTATGAAACAGGAAGAATAATCTAAAGAATACAGTTAAGAGCCAAGAAGAACAATGGATAGAGGGTAGGAACATAAGAGCCATGAGCCAAACCAAATGTGGCAAACATTACATTTTCTCATTATCCACTGGCCAAAGCAAGTTACATGGGCAAGCTCAGAGTCAATGAAGTGAGATAGTACACTCTGTCCTTTAGAGATGTTTGACAATGACAAAATGGGAACAAGTAATTGTTAATAAATAATAGCCTACCAAAGTCATACCTTTAGTCACAAAATTTTTCTCCTTCTACAGGTAAAATATACTCACCTGCTCACCAAGACATCCAAAAATCTCATTAATACCTTCTACAAGGCAAGAAACATTGATGACTACTTTAGGACTTTATATCTCAAACTTCTCCACAGACAAGAATGGAAACATTTTCTGTGGAAATCAAGTTTAAAAATCTCAAAGAAGGGCTCAATTGGTCCAGCCTAAACAGGTGCCCATCCCTGGGCTAATCAACTATACACAGAGGGTAGGACCTGTAAGAAAATAGTGACACCGAGTCAAGCCCCATTAACTGAATGAGGGCATGTTCCTTTTCAACACTCAGTGCGCATCTTAAATATCACCTTCTCAGGAATGCCTCTCCTAACTACCTTACCAAAAGTGGGTGCCTTATTCTTACCTTGTCTTATATCACTCTGTTTCTTTTGCAGCACTCCTCATAATATGTAACTATTTTATTTGTTTGTTCACCTAATATGGTAGGCAAAATAATGGCCCCTAAAAGTTGTACATGCCCTAATTGTCAGAACCTGTGAATAAATTACCTTACATGACCAAAAGGAACTTGGCAGATGTAATTAAAGCTACTGGACCTTGAAATGGAGAAGATTATCCTGGTGAGTCCAATTTAATCACATGAACTCTTAAAAGCAAGGGATCCTCACTGGCTGTGGTCATGAGGAAACATGATGACAAAAGAAGGGTCAAAGAAATGTGACCTGAGAAGGACTTGTTCTGACAAACCTGGTTTTGAGAATGGAGGAAGAGGGCCATGAGTCAAAGGAAACAGATAAGGAAATGAATTCTCTCCTAGAGCCTCCAGAAAGAAACACACCTCCAGAAAGAAACCCGTAGCCCAGCGAGATCCATGTTGGACTTCTGCCCTACAGAAATGTCAGGTAATAAACCTGTACAGTTTTAAACCACTAAATTTGTGGCAATTTGTTACACCAGCAATAGAAAACTAATATCCCTGGTGATTGCTTTGTACTAGAATGTAATCTTCATGAGAGAAGGTATATGTCTATCTTTTTCATTGTAATCCAGTTTGTAGCACAGAGCCTAGCATGTACTTGTTGAATGAATAAGTAGATGAACTAGTGAATGAACTAAGAAATCTGTGACTCATATCCAAAAGTTCATCTCGCAGTCTTCATTTGAAGTGTTTATCTTCTCTGTATGGGAGTCACAAATGTGGAGAATCAAACAGAAAATGAAGCTGATGTTCTCAAATTTCTCTCTATGGGTCAGAAGGGAAAACATTGATTGAGAGAATGTGAAAAATGAGCTCTCTTCTGCAAAGAGAGAAGAATTATGCCAAGCCAAGAGAACAATCAAAGATGCTAGCAAATCATAGATCTGGGACAACACTTACTCTCTATTTGAGCCTTCAGATGGGATATGTTTTCAGTTAGCTGACATTTCCTATTTAATTTCCAGAAAGATCCCACTGTCTTAAGCTTGGTAAAATACTGGGTCATACACATCAAAGCCAAAATGGTCTCTTTTCTGGTGCAGTTAGATTTTATGATTTACACCCATTAATGGGAACTAGTACTTTTTCCAGAAGAATAAATGATGGCATATTCTGAGGAATGTATCCTTTTCCAGGCAATTTGTTTTTGAAGAGTAAGTTCAAATTACTCATCAGATAATTCACTCTGTCTCGACGGGTTTAGCCTCATCAGAATGCCTTCAGTCTCAGAATCAACTAGTTAAAACTGGCAGATTTCGTCACCTGGGAGAATAAAATAAAAGTAGGGCCAGAAAATGAGCAAACTACTGCAAGGAAGGGTTAAAGCAATGTCACCTAAGAAGGACTGGGAGCCACTGAAATACTCTTCAGGAAAACAAAATATAGGAAGGATAAAAGAATGGTCTTTGACTGTTTTCATACAAAACTTCCACTGCTACACCATAACCTTAACCGAAGAATATATATACCAGCAGTAGCTGACATATAATTTCTTATTCAAAACGTGCATACGTAATGGCTTTGAATGATGGTCCAGCCAACCAGCCAAGCTCTGAGCAGAGAAAACTTGCATTACCTGAAGTCCAGGAGCACAACTGGCAGTCAGTCATTATTCTTCTCTGCAGATGAACTCCACATTTGATCTAGAGGCCTTATTCTCGCTTTCTTCCTCCCTTTCCCTCCCTTCCCCACCAAATATTCTTAAATCCTTGACTCTGTCTTTCTTCATCGTAACTGTGAGGAAATGATTTTGGATGGAATTAAGTGGGCACAGGTGGTACTATACTACATTCTAGCTCCCAGCATAACATCTGCTTCAGAGTCCTCAAAGCTTCTAATTCTTACAGCAATCCTCTTTGTCTCTTCTCTCTTTTTTATGTTCTGTGGAATTGTTTTTTTCTTCCTATTTCATATCCCTGGAAGAAAGAGAAATGGAGGTGGGGGAAAAGGAATTTCCGTATGCTTCATCAGATGATGGCATGCAGTTATGTCTGTTGGTATACGATGCCAAAGTGCTCACACCTTCTAGACCAGAACTGTCTGACAGAGCTTTCTGCACTGATAGAAATTTCTGTATCTGCAGTAAATCTGTCCACTAGCATCCTGTGTTCAGCGAGCACTTGAGATGTGTCTAGTCTAATGACTGACTAAATTTTTAAATTTTGTTTTAAGTAATTTAAATTTAGCTAACTGTAGCCACCATTTGGGGTAGCACAGTTCTAAACACTTAATTGGCATTAGGATTCCTATACTTTGCATTATACTTGATTTATTTAAGATGCATTCCTTAAATGTTGACATTTGCATCTAGAGACATTAATATTTTCTCTAGCATAACCTCTCTACTCACCTACACCTCAAGTTCACTGGACCTCACTTCCTCTATAACTCTTATTCTTTGCCTACAGTCATATGCAATCAGTTACGCACACACACACACACACACACACGCACACACACACACATCCCAGAACACTAGATATCATGAAGAAAGAGGTACCTGTCATTCTTATGTATACTGCCTCTGAAAAAAAATCTGAGAGGAAAAAAAAGGGGCAAATGTGTGATGGCTAGTCTCATAACACTTCAAATGTAAATATTAGGGAAAGTTTATAAATACAGTGCAACGCGTATTCATTACAGAGTACTTTCACAATGACGATGCTTTGTCCAAAGCAACATGTGTGATGAAATGTTCCCATTAACAAGGAAAGAAAAAGCAAAACAGAATTGAAGATTTTTTTTTCAGGTTTAGACCTTTAATAACTTTGGAGTTTGTGAAACTTTTTTTCCCTTCAAGAGATATTTTTCTTCTCTTAAGCCATTGTTGGTCAAGTGAATGTTTAATAAATAACTTGCTCTTTATCCCTAAGTGCTAGGCTGGCCCGAGTAACTAATAAAGCCTGTTGTTTGACAGTCTTGTCGACTGTCTTTCTATCTTAGAAATAAAGATGGTGACATGCCATGCTTAATCCAATCAGATCTAAGAACTCCCATCAGAAGTTAGGGCTTGGTTTCTAAATTTAGTACCTGTAGTTTCTCAATCGTTGCCACTAACAAGAAGAAAAATAAAATGCTTCTAAGAAAGACGTGAGAACTAGCATGCTGTTTCAGCAGTCCCTTCTTACTGAATGTTGCCTCCACCAGCAAATATAGATGTGAAGAAACAACCTACAGGGAGGCATGGCAGGTATTCACCATGATCCTTCAAAGTTGGGCCATAACCTCAGTATCCTTTTTAATAATGGTCTGATGTTTTAGAAAGCAGATCTGAAATAAGTCTGGGGTGTGCTTGGTTTATCTGAGAGGTGCAGACACACTGGCATGCCAGTAGGCAAGTGATAAAGGGAAGGATAGACAAGCAACAGGAGTGGCTGTTAAACCAGTTACCGCAGTGAGTGGCTGAAGGTTAACCCCAGGGATTCAGTGGGATACAGTGGGATACAGTGTAATATTACTGTTACACATTGTTATACATTGGTTGTGGAATGCCTTAGAGAATATGTCAATTCCCATATACTTTGCTAGGGTGAAGGGGGTTCTTTTAACCCAAGGGCAGTCTTCTGGTAAAGATGCAGGTTCTGGCTGTTAGAAGTCAGGGCGGCATGCACCAACCACTAGGGTGAGAGGCTCTGAGGGCAAGTGGGCAGAATATTGACAGAATCTGCTACATAAACATTATATGAGATGGATTCTTATTTCAGATCTGCTTTCTTGATGTTTTCAGCCACACGGTTTTCCCTAATTTGCTTAAAATTTTCTTCATGTGGAATAATTTGATTTTTAAAAAATATCTTAAATTTGAACCTACTAATGGATGTGTCCTATATTGAAAAGGCACAGAATTCCATGAAATTCCAATTGTGGATCTCCTACATTGCTGAGTCACATCAGGAAAAAAGACATGAAGAGTATAAAGCTTTCATCTAAATTATGTGTATAAGTTGTTTTGGTGCACCTAAAACATGAAATGATTAAATAGTAAAACCCCACATGGCTTCACTCAGGCACATGCAAAATTGTTGTAGAATCCACCTTTCATAGATCATACTCATAGAGAAATTTTACGCTCAGAAAAAGTCAGGACTTTATATAAGGTAAACAGCATGAATCAGACCCCCAAACCCTCCCAATGAGGAAGATACCGATTTGGTAGAGGGTGGCCTATGATGGTGAAGTATGAAAGAGGGAGATAGAGACTGGTCTGAACTTGGGGTAGTTACCATGAAGACCACTCAGAGAGCAGAAGAGGCAGGTGTGATCAGGACTCAGAAAGCAGAACCAGGACGGAGGACTATGAGACAAATCCAAGCATCCACTGGGCTCGGGCATTGGTAGAGGCATGGTCAGGAGAGGAAGAGGTCTTCCTGAGGAACAAAAAAGGCAAAGAGGGATAGAAGGAGGGAAAAGAACTAAGAGGGCTGTGATCTGGGGAGAGTGGTACAAAGTGTTTCAGAGTCTCATCTGGGAATTGCAGCCACCATTGGGGGCTCATGTGGCCTCGGCACATCCTTCCAGCCAGAAGCATTTTTAACAGAACTCTATTGAGAAAAAGAACACATGGGTACATGTGTAAATAGCACCAGACATAACAAAGCTCACTCAACTTCGTATTTCTTATAGCTATTATATAAGACATTATATGTTTGAGATTCTGCTCATTTGGTTAACAATTTTAAATATTTATTGGTGAAATAGCACATATTTATTGTAGAAAGTTTGGAATATGTAGAAATAATAAAGAAGGATATCAAAGTCTCAAACAATCTACCTTCTCAGACATATCTATGTGTTCTATAGTTTTAACAAAGGATGGATGGGATGGGATGGAATAGAATGGAATAGGAATGTAATAAAATATAATACGATGTGTCATTTGTAACTTTTTTACTTAATACTTCAGGTTATTATTCCATTCCATTGAACTGCACATTGTCCATTTGTGAGAAATTCTTCAAAGAATATAATATTTTAAGAAGCAAAAATGTCACCACCACCACATCATACACAAAACACCTGAAAGAGCACAATGTTGTTTATGTCACTTCCTAGCATGCAGGGTTACTGTGCAGTTCGCACTGTTAACACTTCAGTGTCCCAACAGGGAACAGATTGCACATTCAGATGAGAACATTTTAAAGAGGGTTTGGTAAAGGGTGCAGGAAAACTGCCAGGACTCGGAAGGTAGAAACAACAAAGCTACTACGTCCTCTAGACCTGAAAAGCAGAAGAGAGAGAGCAGTCACCAGACTGTGGAAAGAGAGTCATGTACAGATGGCTGTCTTGACAGAAACTGTGATGTGGGTCAAGGGAGATAGCCAACCTGAGATAACCCTGCTGGGAGGGAGCTGGGAAGATGTCCAATCCTAGACCTCTCTTCCTTTGACCTTCTGCCAGTGTTCCCTCCCTTGCTGAATCCACCTAGAAATCAGCTATCAAGGAAGTCTTTTGACGTAATCCAAATAGGCCAGCTTTCTTGGGCATAAAGCAAGGCAGAGAAGGCTAGAAAGTGGAAGCTCTCAAGCACTAGTGACTAGGAGGGGTAATTTCTCTTGACTAAATATTCGAGGTAGCAGAATCTGTCTATCTTTAATTCATGCATTTAATTATTCGCTTATTCAATATTCAACAAAGATATTAAAATATCATATTAATATTAGCAAAAAATTGGGGGGTGGCCTAAATATCTGGTGATAGGGAATTGTTAAATATTGGTACATCAAAGGATGAAGCTCTATGCAGGTAGTAATAATGTATATTATTCAAATAATTATGTCAAGTCTTTTATATTTTTGCAGGCTGACATAGCCACATTTGGAAAGAGTTTAGGTCATGAGGAATTGAACTATGGGTCTAAAGGTGGAAAACATTTCATTCAATCAAATGTGAGTAATTTTTTAAGTGCAGCGTCAATTCTTTTCTACCTCCTATGTTTGAAAAAAAAAATTCTCTGCAGTTTGTTTCAGAGTTATGATTTAATTTTGATTTCTTTCTTTTATTCCTGGGAGTCAATGTCCAAATTTGATGTCAGAGAAATATGTTTGAGTACATACATTAGAAACAAATAATTAGCAGACAAAGGTTTACTACAGAACAGAATAAAGATAAAACCCAACTTGCCCTGTTTCTATTGACTATCTATCTAGTTATTCTCTTCCTTCTACTTAGTACTTTATCAAGTTTTCTTTACAGCCAACATAAGGTGCAAATTATTAGCCAAGTCAGAATACAATAGTGGAGTATATACAGTACATATAAAACAATATATTTTGGATTCCAATTGTCCTTTGTATAAACCTGAATTGATCAGCTATGTTGCTTTTCTAACTAGCATTTTCTTGAAAGGCTACAAAGATTAAACTTTTTATCCAAACTATGAGACTCTTCCATTGTGAGCATTTTATGTTGCAAAAATAGATTAAATATTACTATTCTGTTTGATTAAATAACCTATAAAGCACCATGACAAAATATATGTGTTGATAGGTTCAGACTGACATAAATACCTTTCCTCTGTTCTAGCACATTTTACTTAAGATCATATAAATGAGAATAAGTAATTAGAAATACAAATAAACATGATATTCACTATTGATAACAATCTCGGAAAAATGGCATTTGCTTTCTATGGCATTTAATCAATACTCCTTCAACTGACAGAGGGTTTTACTCTCCCCAGAGGAGAGAGAAATAAAATTTTCCTGGAGAAAGGTACCTTATTGTGGGCAGGTGCCTCTATTTTCTCAGCCTAGTGAAATGCTGTGACAAATTTCCTTCTGCAAGTGAAAATTGACATCATGCATACAAAAACCCAGGATATTATGTATACAAAACCTAGATAATTGTTACTGTAAATCATCCCTCCTTAGATATTAAGGTGCTATTTGTGGGTTATTCAAAAAGTAAGTTTACAGAGTTATTTTTAAGCAATTGATTTTATTACAAGGCAAGGAATCATTATAAGTATTTAAACTACTAATTAATGCTTTTCAACATTATCCCTTAACCAATTCAAGCATCTCTTAGTTTGACACAAGCTTTTGCTGGTGGTTGAATAAAAAATGGCTCCTGAGAAAGTACTCTCAGACTTCTGTTTATGTAGCATCACAGCCACCTGAAAACTTGTCCCCTGTTTTGCTACCCTTTGTATACTTTCTAAAGAGTCCAATACATTGTCAATAAGCCCTTTTTTTTTTTTCGAGTTAATATTTTTATGTCCATAAAGGTGGGGGGGATGGAGGAACACATGTTTAGGATTGTGGCCATTTTAAACGAAGGGAACGCCAACTCACAAACATTCATGCAGCTGATCCACTTTGCAATGTTGTCACACGTGCCTAACAAAATATTGTACTACCAACACAATCGTATTCTGCACTGGTAATTAACCTTGTAGAGTTATTTTAAATAAGCCTCATGCATATGTCATAAAGCAAATGACAAATTAAATGTTCAGATATGATTACGAAAGCTATTTTCCTTTTGGATTTAATTCTGTTCCAGGCGAAGCTTCTGTTAAGTAGTGTTTTATAGATCCATAATGCTGGAAAGAACTTTAAAGACTCCACACACCATTTATGTTTTTGTTTTTGTTTTCTTTGTTTTGGGGGGAGGCCCAGGGCAGTGATCGGATTCGCCCAAGGTCACATAGCTGGTTTGTGTTGGAATCAGTAACAGATTCTCCTGAGCATGACGTTAGTACTCACTGCTCTGGTCTTTGTCTTGGTGGAGTAAGCATATGGCCCAGTGTGAGGAGAGGAAATATCTGGCCTTATAGATTAAAAATAAGCATATGTATTTGCCTCCGAAAAAATGTCCAAGATTCATTCTTGTTATATTTCTTTTTTGCTTTTTCATTTTTCCACATCAACTGAACCTTGTCTAAAAACATTCTCAATTTTTCCAAACTCATTAAACTTCAAAATTCCTTTTACCTGAATTAACACACTTAGGCTTGGTCTACAATTAATGTATTTGTGACAAAGATGATTTAATAGCAGCCAAATATTCTTCTAACTACTGTCTTTGGCTATCATTTTCATCTTCATGTTCTAAAATACAGGGACCCAGCCCCAAACTACAAATCGTTAGTAATAAAATTAATTCATTGATTCTTTGTTCCAATCTCTTACAGAAACTCCTCCTGATCCTGAAATACCACTTGAAATGGAAAAAATAATTATAAGCATGAATTTTACATGTTATTATGTATGTATGACATAAAAGAAACAGAGATAGACAAGCAGAACAAATTTAGAATGATTTTCACAATGATTGAGAGTTTCTAAATCTCTTTCTTAAAACATAGTTTCAGCTTTGGACTTTAGCACTTTGTGAAGATGTAGCAAGCAGCTGATGCAGTCTCAGTTCTTTACAAAAATCTCTTTCTTAAAACATATTTTCAGCTTCAGACTTTAGCACTTTGTGAAGATGTAGCAAGCAGCTGATGAAGCCTCAGTTCTTTACAACAGTTTTACTCAGCTGGTTGTAAGTGGATTTGAATGTCTAATAAATGGACCATAAAATAAATATTCACTTTTTCTCCTGACCACAATTGACCACATCGAGGCCATATATCTAACATCCCAGCGTTGGTGGAAAGACACACAAATAAGCAAGTGGATAGAAAGAGACCATTCAACAGAATTAGAGAGACTAATTCTATTTCTCTCCTTCTTTATCATTCCTGAAATGGCACACTATTCTCTCGACTTCACTTTTGCAAATTCTAAGTGCATTTGGTTTTACACTCATAGACACACATGTGTATACATGTTCCTTCAAATTACAGCACTTTAAGGAAGAAGCTCTTTTGTTTGTTATTTCCACCTTTTTTGTGATATTTCTATTTTATAGTTACTATCTGTGTGCAAAGGAGGAGTGCAAGATGATAGCATTGCCGGCAGATGCTGTTATTGCCCTTCCCATGTGCCCTCAGCATTCGCGCCTGCACACTGAAGGCTGCTTACTGGAGACAGACACCTGGGACTCTCTGCCTGGGGGCTCTTTTCTGGTCATGGGCTATACCTGGCCCATTTTTAGGTCAAACCAAAAGTTCCAGGGAATTAATACCCCTGGAATCAGCCCCCAACATATCACAGTCGAGGATTTAGAGGATAAATACTCCAGCTTCTTCACCCCTCAGCTGGGGTAACTCTGAAGCATGCTCTACACTGCCCTTCTGGGCTCCCCAGCAGGACTGAGCTCCCATAGACCAACGATGGTAAAGTTACTTAATAACCCACCCTTATTGGCTTCCTTCCCTTCTCTGCTTTACTTCTTTTACAGCCCTCCTTGTCTTTACTGTCACTAGCTTCCAAATAAACTACTTGCCCTTGAATTCTTGTCTCAGAGCTGGCTTTTGGAAGAACTCAGACTGAGGAGGGCATGGTGGTTGAAAGTAGAATAAGCTCTGTAGTCACCTGGACCTCAGTTCCAACCCTAGCTCCTAACTGTACAGCTAGGAGCTCATTAGTTAAACTCCCTTCGGTTTCTCGATCTTTAAAATAGGAGTAAGAATAATATGGTTATTGATAACAACAGTTGAGGAAACACAGATATAGTGTGTATCACAGTAAATGGCACATAGTAAGCATTTAATACATGTTATTTATTATGGTTATTTATTGCTGTGTAACAAGTTAGCCCAAAACTTAGTAGCTTAAAAGAACCATTATATTTTGCTTATGATTTCATGGAAAAGACTCTCCTGGGTGGCTCTCCTTTGGAGTCTGTCATGCAGTTATAGTTGAACAGAGTTTAAGAGTCCCCTGAAGGCTCAGCTGGGTTGGACATCCTAAATGGCTTATTCACAAGGCAAGCAGCAGATGCTGGTGCTGTAAGAGCACCTACACATGGTGTTTTCATCCCTCTAGTATTTGCTATTAGAGATCTTTTTATTCTTTAATTTGCTATTTAGTAATTTGGGGCTTCTCTCAGCATGGCGGCTAGGTTCTGACAGGGAGTATCCTGAAAGTGAGAGTTCCAGGCAAAAACTGCATACCTTTCCTGATCTAGTTTCAGAAGTCATACCCCGTCACTCATGCCACAATCCTACTGGTTACAACTGATACTGGAAGGCCAGTCCAGATGCAAGAGGAAGAAAATTGGACCTCAGCTCTTGAGGGGAGAAGGGTCCAGAATTCAGAGTCATTTTAATCTGCCTTGTTAGTATTGTTACTTTTATTCTTATTATTACCATTTATTGTGATCAGCTGCTTCTGACTATGAAAATTCACCAAGTATTGGGTGAATTAATTAATGTAATTAATTAATTAATGTATACATTACCCCATCATCAATTCCTTTCAATCAGTTGCCAAGACTTATCTATTCTACCCACAGTCCTCCTTAATACAGACACAGTATCTTTGGGTCTGTTCCATTTTCTCCATTGTTATTGACCCAAATCTTGTGATTTGTGCCTGCATTACCTTGCACCTGCACTCTTGTAATAGGCTCCTAACTAGTTTCCTGATCTCCAGCTTTGCCTTTGTCTAGTTTATTTTATAGCTGGCCCCCAGATTAATCTTCCTATGGCTCAACCTTAATCAGATTGAAATTCTTCTCACATTGTTCAATTCTTTCTCATTGGCTGCTCAATAAAATCCAAACCCCATGGCTTTGAATTCAGCATCCAAACCAGCTTTTCAGCATCACCTCCAATTGTTCTCCTTCCCAAACCTTTTGTTTCAACAAACCAGACAACTTATTGTTCTGCATAGTCAATGATCTCATTCATTTTGCCCCTAAATATGTCATCTCATTTAAAATCTCATCAAAACCTGTGAAGTATGCATTATGGTCTCCTTTTACAAATGAGCATAGCAGGAAGAATGTATCACTATCTCCTATTATAGCTGAACATTGTGAAATATAGAAGAATTTAAAGCTAATAGTAATGCTATTATTACTTATATTAGAACAAAATTATTCTAAATGTTTTGGAAATAATCAGTTGCTTAATCACCATAAAAACCTTATGAAGCAGATGTTACCTCATTTTACACTAAGGGTCAACCTGCAGCTACTTGATACTTGAACTGATCATTCCATCCCTGCTCTCTCCTGATACCCACACCAAACATAGAAAAATGCTGGATAAACACTAGTGTATTCTAAATAGAAGAAAAGGTAGAGAAGAGGAAGAAGAAGAAGAAGAAGAAGAAGAAGAAGAAGAAGAAGAAGAAGAAGAAGAAGAAGAAGAAGAAGAAGAAGAAGAAGAAGGAAGAAGAAGAAGAAGAAGAAGGAAGAAGAAGAAGAAGAAGAAAGAAAAGAAGAAGAAGAAGAAGAAGGAAGAAGAAGAAGAAGAAGAAGAGAAGAAGAAGAAGAAGAAGAAGAAGAAGAAGAAGAAGAAGAAGAAAAGAAGAAAACAACACTTAAAATAGAAAAAGAAATCACCAAGGGGTTATAAACAAAGAAGGACCTAAAAGCTTAAACTTCAAGTCAGTGTTATCACAACCTGGGAAGCATCAAAACTCACTTGGTGATAGGATATCTAGCCTTGAACCCATGCAAGTGAAGAAATTGAAACTGAGAACCCAAAGAGTGGTGTTTTTTTTGGGCGGGGAGAGTGATTAGAAATTCTCTGTTTGTTTACCCAGTAAGAATGTTATTATGTTCAGAGTTCTCGGTAGGAAAAAATTCTTCATTTAGAAATTAAGAACTCAGGCATGTGCCACATGCAGGTGTGGGGTCTAAATTTAGATATTACAAATGGTGAAGAAAGGCCAAAATAAGCAATCAATATAAATATTTGTCCTAAAGTGATGATTACTTTGGCCCCAGACATCTAGGCCCCTGATAGAAGAAACAAAAGCCACTTCAGGACATCTATGTAACCTCAAAACACATGAGACTCCCACAAAGAAAACATGTCTGCACTAAAGATAAGCTCACAATAAGATTTAAAATTCAAACATTTTGAGTAAATAATTCACCATGACAAAGGTTCAAAGGTACGACAAACATATATAATAGAACAGTCATGAAAGAAACTTTAAAAATAAGAATATTTTTAAAAGTTAAGGAATTAAAATAATAACTATAAACCATAGTGAAAGACCAGAATTCTATTTCAAAATCAGTAGGACTAAAAAATAATCAAATAAAACATTTAAAAATAAAAATGAAAATTATAGTCATTGAGGTTAAAACTCAGTATACAAGTTAGACTACAGAACAGATATAGCTATAGAGAGAATTAGTGAACTAAAGTAAAATAAAGAAATTATTCAGAATAAAATACAGAGAAAGAAATATAAACACAAAAGAGAGCTTATGAGACACAGACGCTAAAATAAAAATTTAACATAGGTCTAATAGAATTTTCATTTATATCAATATAATTTATATCAATATAAATGATGATAATAGGAAAAGATTATATTTAAAGAAAAAAAGGGATGAAATTTTCCATTATCTAATAAAGATATGAGTTTAAGATTGAAGAAGTCCTCTGGCTTCAAATCAACATGAGTACAAAATATATTTAGTCTTGGACACATTGAAATAGTATCGTAGAAAGATAAAATATTTTAAAGCGACAACAGAACTTCTGTTTCCACCCATGATGGAGTAACAACTTCTGTACTAGCCCTCCCACTATAAACAACTATGGACCTTGACAAAATATATGAAATAACTGTTTTGAGACACTGGACAATAGAAAGAGTATGAATGTGATCTTTGAGAGAAATTTAAAAAATTATCACCTCAGCTCTCTGTCTGGAAGCACTTTTTGGATTGTGATGCAGGTAGAAGTCCAAGTAGAGAACTGAAGTCTCACTGAACTGAGCCAACAAAGATCGGAATCAGGGCTACTGAGAAAATTGGAATATGCAGGCAAAGTACTAGAGAAGAATGATCCCACAGAGAAACAGCTCCAGTTTTTGCATAGAGGTTCCCTTAACTCTTTGGTCAAATACTAAGTTGTATTTGTGCAGGATGAAAATCCATTGAGACTGGGCAATGAATAACTATTGAGAAAAGAACAATTACCTAGAAGATTCTGGAGATCACATCAGACTGAGCAATGTTTTGGTTCCAATCAATAAGGGCGGGGAACTCAAATGAATGTCCTAAGAATTCAAAAGACCATGCCTTGGGAACAGAATTAGCCTAGCTTTAGAGAAAAATCTACTCTAAATTTTCCCTTCAAAATTTTAGCTTGAATAGATCCAGGCAACTTGCAAGTAAATTAACTGCCATTAAAAAAACCCCAAACCAAACAAACCAAACCAAACCAAACCAAAAAACGTGATTCTTTAAAGAAAGATGACAAAATCTAGACACTCAAAAATATTGAATTGACAATGTCCGGCATATCATCAAAAATCACTAGTCGTGTGAAGTAAAAAGAATATTTGACTCCTGATCAGAAGAAAATAAATCGAACTCAGAGGAAGCAATGAAATACAGGAAGGAATGGAAAACAAAACAAACAAAACACATTAAATAATTAAATGTGGGTAAAAATAAGTAAACATTGGCTGTAAGAAGAACAATAAAATAAAAATGATTACAGCAATATAATCATTTAAGTGTGGAACTAAAATATTAGAGGACAATATTTTGGGAGATGAGAATGTGAGTTAATTTAAAGGATTATAAAGTTCTTGTAAATTAATTTTTTAAGAGAAACAGATATCTTCAGACTTTAATATTTTCTAACTGAAGTATAAGCTTTAACCTTTTTAAAAGTCAACATTTTATTTTAAATATGTAAAGGTAGACTCTTAAACATGAAAATAAAATTTTAAAGTAGTAAGGGAAATCTGATCAATTAAGGTAGAAAAAGAGGCAGAAGCAAAGATAATACATGGCAAATGTAAAATGCAAAATATAAGTAGGAATATATCCGAGTATATAAGTAAGCTTCCATAAATATAAATAAACAAACAACAAAACAAATATTCTCATTTGTTGTTTCTGAGACATACTTCAAATATAATTAGAATGAAAGGTGATAAGTATCAGAGAAGGAAAAGATGTGCTGGGAAAACACTGATGAAAATAAACTACTAGAACAATATTAATATGAGACAAGATAGACTTTCAGCCTAGACCATGATTGGATAGAGACACGTTACTTAATGTTAAAAAGAATAGTTCACCCAGAAAGATGACTGTTTCTCAACGTATATTTGCAAAAAGAGGATTCTAAAAAACTGATAAATCTTCAGACATAGACAGAGGTATTTTTACATACCTCTTTCATAAACTGATAGGTTAGCTAGAGAAATTAAGAAACTTGCCAAGTTTACATGAGTGATAAAGATTCAAACTGAGTTGTCTAATCCAAAACCTGACTTCACTCCATTGATGTGCTTTGTCTCTCCCATCTGGAGAGGACTTAAAGTTACGATTTAACTGTGTTTTTCGGTATCTTTCCCATTTACCTTTTCCAAAGCCGCGAGGCATGCTGCTAGTAATAATTATAGCGGTTAACAATGTTAAAAGTGCTTTACTTATTAATCCTCACAACAACCCTATGAGATAAGTACTTTATCATCTCCATTCTACAGATGAGTAAACTCACATACAGTGAAGACAACTCTTTACTCAGCTCTTCCAAATCTTTTGCCACTGCCCTTCCAGGCATGTACCTTTCTTTTTGGCTTCGTTATTACCCATACGCATGTGTCTTATCTTTCCTCATAAAGGTGAAGCTCTTTAAGAGAACATGACTTTCTTTATACATCTTTGTAATTCCCATCCTCCAGACTCAGTTCCCCATTGTCTACCAAGATTCTTCATCCACAATAGGTACCTTAATATATATTTTGGATTATCGTTTTGTTTTGTTAGATGAAATTTGCTTGATTTCCCAAGGAAATATAATGTAATCACGGGATTGACATAAACCTATTTTGGCAGACAGAGTACATGTGGAAAGTAAACAATCTTTACTTGTGTTTAGCCACTATATATTAAGATACTTGCCAAATATGATGATTTATTGAAAAATCCACACCATATATAAAGCAAATAGGGATCCTGCCCTCCAGAAGTTTATATTTCAAAAACAACATAATTAATAGAAGATAGAAGAGTTAAATGACCACATACTACTTTGGGTGAAGATGATTATTAATTTTTCATCGTAATAGTTACATACATTAACTCTAATCCTTACAACTACCCTATGAGGTAAGTATTATTGTTTTCCACCTTTATAGATGAGGAAAACAAATTTCCCTTACCCTCATCATTTATGTCAGGTTTGGCCAAATGTTTTACTTTGGCTAACGCAAGTAGACATGACAATATGCCAATTCCAAGATTACACCTTACAATGTGTCATATGTTTCCATTCATCTTTCTTGCATATGTACCATTGCCATGAGAACATGCCTTGGGTAGCCACTGATTGAAGGAATGTGAGACTCTTGGGACAAAAATTGACCCAATCTGCAATACGGAACCAAACATAACTGAGCCCAGCCTTGATCAGGCAAGTCCTACCTGACCCACAGACACTTTAATAAATGATTTTAAGCAACTAGGCTGGAGTGGTTTGTTACACAGCATTATTGTAGCAATAGCTAACTGATACAGGCTGACACAGGGGTTGTAGCACTTACTTGAGCATCAATGACTACTGCTTTCCTCTTCCTTTTTAACAATGGAAATGTCTGAAGCAAGTGGGTGTGGGGTCCAAATTAGAAGAATAAATGTCAAAATCAGAAAAGATACATTTGGGAGTTTTCATTTTCTGCCATGTTGGCATTTTACTCACATATTAAAAGTCGCTGAAATATCGCTTGTTGGCTGTGCTGTCACGATCCGTTCTATAGACATTTTGATGCACTTTATTACAAACTTTAAAATCATATTAGCAGCTGTTATTTTATATCACAATGGATTAATAAGATGCATTTTCACAAATAAGACACATTTTAGATAGTTTTGAAAAAATTTCAGTGTGAAAATCTTATGCCAGGATTCCGCATTTTAAATGACACATTTCCAAATAGCCTACAGTGAAAACGCTCAAGTAATATGCCTATTTGTACTGTGCTTGAAACCATCAGTTCCCCACAACCCAGGAAATACGTAACCTTCCCACATATTGTGTTGCTTTCTATTGTGGTCTATGAAATTCAAGGAAAAAATATATCTCATGGTTCTTGTTGCAAGAGAGGTCAGTGATTGGCACTGAAAAACTGATAAAAGTAAAATTAATATTTTTTAAGGTTTCCATTCCAATACTTAAATAATGTACATGGGAATTCTCAGAAAAGCACTGATTCCCCTTCAAATATTAGAATAATGGAATGTTCGGTTGCCTTTTCATGTGGAATAATTAGGAAAGATAAGGATTTTTTTTTTCTTGGAGGCAATCCTGCTTCCTATGGTGTTGCTAAGGAATAAGGAATCTTCCTTCCAACGGATCTTAAAAAAGATATCTAAGATCTATATCGCCTGTTTATGGATTACAGCTAACTTTACAGTTGTGCATAAACTATACATTTGAGTGTAGTAATGCACATCCCCTGTCTCACAATAAAAATATTATGGAACATTATATTTTCATATAGTAATGGTGCTCTTATTTTACTAGTAGAAAGGTACAGTACTAATTTAATTGACTAACATAAAAGTCTCTCAAGTAAGATCGATACTTTATTTTCTCAACAGTTTTCATAAATGAAGATTTAATTCAACCTGTTTTCCTTAGCCCCCCAGGCAGAGACAATGGGCAGGTCTGCTGACCACCCTGCTCTCTGCAACAGACAGAACACCTTTGGAGCAGTTTTGTTGTGTGAGCGGTGGACCTCAACCTATCTGCACATTAGAATCACCAGGGAAGCTTTTAAAAGATGTCAATGCCCAAGCAGCTCCTTAGCTCAATTAAATCAGAATCTGGGGTGGGGGTGGGGTATTGTTATGTTTTTAAAACTCCCAGGGAGATTCAAACATGCCGCCAGACTTTCCATCCATTGATTCAGGCTCTAAATTTTAGGAAGACAGGACACAAGCTAAGATCTTGGGTAGATGGGTTCACCCGGGGCCTGTCCTGCATTCCCGTTTTGGTTGCTAAGGGCAGAAATTCTCTGCTCAGTACTCACACTAGGCAGGGTTTTTTGGTGGTAGTGGTAATGTTTTCCTTTGTACACTGTGGATCTTTATTGCCATTGCTTCGATGCTTTTGAGTGCAGATCTCCCATTGACATCGGTGGGGGTGCTGCTCCTGGAAAGAGCTTGGAACGCACAATTGAGAGCTCCTTGGTGCAGTTGGAGAGCGAATTTTGCCCTGAGCTTTTTACACACACCAGGGTTTAGGCTTCTTTCCTTCTTTTTTATTTTAATCTTGCATTCTCATAGCTATGCCTCGTGACTGTAAATTTTGACTTTGGAGTCTCTTGCTCTTACTTTCTCCAAACTTTGCACATGTCGTTATTCTCCCTTTCAATCTCAGTGAGGTACCTCTGGGGTGGTGTTTTCTCTGAGTCGGCAGAAAGGAAGAGAGAATAGGTCCAGTTTCACTCCTGACCAAAGCCAGATCTTGGATCAATGAGGTTAATCATTCAGGCTTCATGGTCCTGCTCACTGTAATTATGTACTGAGTGAGAAAAACTTTTCAGTTCCTTTTGATAAAAAGACTTTATAAACCCAGATAGGGCCCTCAGAGTTTAGTGACATTAGGCATCAGGTCTTGTGGTCTATGGGGAAAACAATGTTTCATGAACTTTTTAGTAGAAGAAGAGGAAATGGGGACAGTTGCCTGGGAATTTCTCTAGACTTCCATGCAGGGATACTCATGAATGTCTAGTCTACTCCAAGAGAGTCACAGTTCTGCCTTCTCCCAACCTAGAAATAGGGACACTACCATATCAACCAAGGTGGCCAAATCGACAGTGGGGCTCTTCCCCAGAGAGAGAATTTCCACCAGAATTCTATCATGTTATAATGGACAATATGAAAACATATGGCTGAAATGATGCACCCAGTCTTATTATAACTAAGTCCAAATTTGGCACTGATTGGGTAGGGGAGAGACACCCACTCTAGCTACACAGCTTTGCGTGTATAAGATTATGCAGTCTCTCAATTGGCCTGTAGAGTATATATAATGGCATTAGGTTATATAACATGGTACCACTCCAGCCACTTTCTCAGAAAAAAGTTAAAGGTGTTTTTTAATGGAGAATATTTGATTTATCATCCTGCTTTCCTTGGATAACTATTCTTCAAATCCTCTAATCTAGAAAAATCCAGAAATCCTCATTATTATAATTCTCATTATTATAAATCCAAATTGCTGATTTTTTTCCTTAGAGGAAAATGGATGTTTTCATTCATATCATATTGCCCCATTGACACTTTTTGCTACAAACTCTTGTGATCAAAACTGATGGCAGAGCTCTCACTGGTGTGGGATCAACTCCAGTGGCTGAAGCACATAAAATCTGCCAGGAGACGCCACTATGTTGAGCAATTTCTTTTTCTTTAATTCGTAATTTGAGGGCTTTCTTCAAATAAGATATTTGGAGAAATGAGAAAGGTAGAATTCAGAACATATTTGAATACTTATGTCTTTATTATTTTCAGATAGGAATCACAATAATATCTAGTGTATTACCTTCATAAGAAACCTTGGGAAAATGTAATCAGAATAAAGAATTAATACAAAAACCTCCATGTTTCGACTGTTATTTTTTCCTGCTTGCAACTAAAGGTAAGCAGACTGTCATCAATGTGGGTTGGTAAGTGAGGACTTAAGACACAAAGTTGGTCAAGAATATTTCTGGTAACAAAAGAAAAGGGAACCAATTTGCTAATGTTTTCTTATTTGTTATTCTTTACTTTAGTGCTATTTGAACTATAGAAAGATCTTCGAAAACTTATGGATTTTTCCTATGTATTATTTAACAAAACAAAGCAAAAAGATAGGTCCATTTCCTTTCATAAATCTGACATACCACTGACTTACATTTGGCTACAAGATTTCCTTACAGTCTCTTCAGTTTTCGGAAATGGAAAGGTTGTAATAAAAGGCAAGGAGAAAGAACTAACTTAAAGGAAATGTGTATATGGGGTGGGTGGAGTAATTTACCTCCAGGGGTATATTTTTAAAAGGGCTCGAAACAAGCCTACAAAATGTGGATGAATATGCTACTGCACAGCCACTGATGTGAAGAAAAACAGCAAGACAAGCACCTCACAAGACACTTCTCCATTCAGTACACAGAGCTTCGCACAAACTGGGAGTAAGAGGTTGTGAATGGGCAGAATCTGGAGCAAGGAGTTCACTGAGCAACATCTAAGCCTGCAGCAAATTCTCACAATACGCTGAGCTCAGAAGGCTGAGCAGAGATATCTAAGTAAGCAGTGAGTGCTGAGAGTACAACTATATTTATGTTAAAAATGAATCAGATCCATTGTTCAGCTGATCAAAATGCTAATGCAAAAATGAGTCCATAAGAAGCTCCCAAAATATATATCCAAACGTTGGCCCAATCAATAGCTTTCTTATAAATGTGACCAATGGGTTTAGAAGACACAGGGTGAAAGAGAGGGAAAGAAGAAAGAGAAATAAAGAAAAAGAAACAAATTCAAGCATAGCTAGTACATAATTAAAAAAAAAAGAAACAGATTCAGGTATAGCTAGTACGTAATTAAGAATAAAAAATATACAGATGAAAAGGTAAATGTGAGTAACAGAATAAAGAGGCTATCTGGAACAATCCCTAATTTATGAATGGATTAAGTACCCAACCTAAGTTCCCAAGTCTTATTCTGCCCACATCTCAGGTTCCTTATACCAAGACTCCTCAAACATTTTCACCGGCAAAGGACAATAGATTCCATCCCTGGAGGCCCTGGTGGCACAGCCTGAAGCAATCCTAGAATCTGTTGTTTTATCTTTAAAATAAATGCAATTTTATATTCCAATCCCAATTTCACCCATACTTATCTATACAGGTTCCCTGCAAATCTAGCTAGGACAATGCTCCCCACTAATAATAGAGCTTCTCACAGCCTTCAGTGTACACACTATAACCCTGAGCATACATAGTCCAGTTTGGAGAGGCAGTGACAAGAGAAGAGGAAATGAATTCTCAGCTAATAATATGGCCAACTCAGAGGACTGAATAAAAGAAGCACCTACTTCTTAGAGGAACAAAGAGCCTTGGCGTCTATGAACATTTCATCACAGATTCTGGGCCACAGGACCCTGATGTGTGAAAGCAAATCGGTGCATGGAAAAGAAGAACTATGAAAGTAGATACAGACACAGCAATGATGGGAGTGAAATATTGACAGATCACGTTAACAGACTGCATTTTAGATCGAATGCTTTCTTTCAATCACTACTCCCAACACCACTCATTCTCACCCAAGGCTTACCATACTTTAGCCCACATCAGAATTGCTTGAAGTTCTTATCAAAATGCAGATTCCTAGGCCTCATCCTCAGAGCTTCTGATTCACAGGTGTGGAATGAGGCCTGATTATCTGCCTTTGTAACACATTCCAGGGTGATGTTGATGCTACCAGCCTATGGTCCACACTTTGAGAAACATTGACCTAAACTATCCTTTGTTCGCTGCTTCAGGGAAGGGAGACACAAATAAAACTTTGGGGAACAATTCTGAGATTTGAATTTTAAATCCTGGACTTTGGGGGAAATAAAGAGTCACCTGACATAGACAAAGACTTAGTAAAAGACCCAAAGAACTAGAAGCAATTTCCTTCCCTGGGTAGTATCAGTTAGCGCTTTGATGCTAGTGGAGTCCTTGAGAAATGAGCCTCAATTCCAACACCTCCACTATTGAGTCTGAGGGTAAACATGGGGAAAAACAATAGTTGATGGGATGTGAAAGTACAGGGAACCCACGCCCCAGTCCCCAAGCGGACCCCTGGAAAGGTGGGAAGATCTGAGAAGATCTGGTTTCATGGTATGTCTGAGCCAGGAGTCGGGAAACTTTTTCTTAAAGGTTCAGTAATAGTAAGTATTTGAGCCTTTGCATGCCATATGGACTCTGTCATAACACTCAATTCTGCCATCAGCACCAAAGCAGCCACATAAAATATGTAAATGAATTAATGTGGCCATGTTTCAATAAAACTTTATTTTACATAAATAAGCAGCAGGGTGGGTTAGACCTACGGGCTGGTAGTTTAACCACCTCTGGCCTAAGAGGACAGCTTCGGATAGCCCGTGAAAGCTTCCTACATCCCAGCATGTTCCAGGGAACCTGGAATGACACCATGTGCTAGAGAACAGCATACAAGTTGGGAAGAACCTCGGACAGCTTCTCTGAGATTCCAGCATTTAGCATGATGCGAAAGTAGCCAAGGTAACCCCTGGACCTGAGTGAGGGGCCTTGCCAAAGTGGAAGGATGCTAGGCTCCTCTTCCCCACAGTGTGGGGAGACTGGGTAAGCCCCCAGAATAGTTAACAACCCTCAGTGAAGGAGACAAAGGGAGCGTGACTCCAAATGTACGGTTTTCCCACCCTTGCAGAGTAGAGACTCAAATAGAAATTGACATATCTTCAGAAGCCAGGTTTTTATCCTGTTATATTTGCAAGAATGAGCTATTTTACTTTTTTGTTGATTTGAATTTTTTTTTTCTTTGAAATTTGATGCATGTTTTACGCTTCTAGCACATCTCTAGCTACATTTCGAGTGTTCAATAGCCACACGTGACTAAAGGAATACCATACTGGACTGTGCAACTTTAGACACCAAGATCTTCCCTGTTCCCCTTTTACAGAGCAATCAGACCAATGCCTACAGTTCCTCCCTGACTGGCCTCAGGATGAGTTGACGGTTGTTGTGTAAGGAGAGTGCAGGCTCCCAGCTGCTACGGGCCAGGGAGGAGGATGAAGAAAGAATCCAAAAAAACTTCTGTTCACAGGCAGTGGCGAGAGCACAAAGACAAAAGACCTCATGGGACAGCCATTTGTAGGGAATTTGAATAATTCAGGTTAATATTAAGGTCTGTGTATATGACCATTCTAGGAAAACTTGCACCATGGGTTAATTAAAAAATCTAAATGTAGCAACATTTCCAAGCTATTACTTGCTTTCAATAATTTTCAAGTAAAAGATTAATAGGACAGTAATCAAATTATGTTACTAAAATAATTTACCATCCATCAAGAATAATAAACAAACAGAATAATTTAATGTTCACATTTCTAAGAGAAACACACATTATATATATATAAAAAATACATATCACGGTACATAGTTTATAATTCAGTTACCATACATGGATAAAAATTGGAGTTTAGATGGTTCACCCAGACACTAATGTCTTAGATTCAATAATGGGATATCTCATAATTTAGGGTGCACTGACAGTCCTGCCATGTGTTGAATGGTTTCACAAGATCTATGTGCTTTATCTTTAGTTCAGTGGATTTGACGGTTTAAGTAACACTCAGATATTGGATCCCTAGAATCTTACAAATCAGGCCAAATCTGGGAACACTGAGTCTAAAGAGGAATTAAGAGCCCCTCTGGTGGGTCTGTGGAGTTTGAGGGGTGGCTGGTTAACACTGCACTATGGAGATGGCAAAACACTGCGTTTCCATGGACTAGAACAGCTAATAAAGATCACTTCCTTTCAACTTGTACCAAAACAGAGAATGAATTGGTCATAGATTTCTGGATAATCATGAAAATGATATTTTTTAAAGTCAAGGGAAAATATGTTGTTTCATGTTTTCAGAAATGAAATTCATTAGGTGACACTGGATTATCATGGATTTCCGTTAGGGCAACACTCTCCCTGTCTCTCTACGTTAGCATCGTCCTACAGAAAAATACTGTGAGCCACATACATTGTTTAAAATTCTCTAGGAGCCACATTTATGTAGGTAAAAACAATTTAAATAATATTTTATGTTACCCAATGTATCAAAAATATTATTTTAACAAATAATTAATAAAAAAATGTTACTAAGGACATACTTCATATTATTTATACTAAGTCTTTAAAACCTGGTGCATATTAGAGCACATCATGGGTCACATTTCAAGTGTTCAATAGCCATAGGTGGCTAGTGGCTACCATACTGGACTGCACTGCCTCAGGGAGATACTCCATGATCACCAGAGAGCGATGAAAAACAAGACCCACTTTCTGCCAGACATGGCCAGAGCCCTCTTCCCCTCCAACCAATGCAAAGCTGCTTCACAAATTGAGTTTAGTGTAGTCAGCAAGTTTCACTGAATGGAGATTCTTAATATCACTGATTTAAACAGGTGATGTGTATGGAGACCCTGATTATTTCTATCCACAAAACAGGAATAATGCTGAGCTGCTAATGACAGCTAAGTGTCAAACAACAAACAGCATGACATCTCGAGCTGATCCCATGTCCTTTATCTTTTTCCTTTTAAGAAAACTGAAATCTTCAGAAGTTTTCTTGAAATTGCATTCTTTTCAGTCTTAGATTTGATAAATAGCGTATGTGTTGGGAGGTGGGGAACAGGGGAGAAAAGATTCATGTTTTTATAGTTGACGTGTTACCTGGGGAAAAGTCTCAGGGAAAAACAGTGGAGGAGAAAGAGAATAATTTCCCTGCAGCCCCATTTTGGCTAACTTGTTAGAGCTTTTCGCGGCATGAATAGTCTAGCCAAGGTGGTAGGTATTATTTCAGGTCACACACTACCAACTAGGAGGGTGACACAGATAGAACCGATGTTATGAAAAATGGAAAATATGTATATGGATTAGGTAACATGTTAAAGGGGCAGTTTTCTTGTCCCACAGGGAAGAACAGGCTACTTAACTCTCCCAAGTCAGCAGACAGCTGTGCTTTGAAAGGCTCAGGATTCAGAAGATATGATTCTTAGAATCACTCCCATCAATGTATTCACAGCAAAATCAGTAACTTGCTGGGTTTTCTGGGGGATCAGAGGAGGGTCAGGGTGTCTTTCTCTTCTACCACAAAGAGAACAAAAGGTACAGGCCATTTGGCGCCTGTCTGGGTTTGGATCAAATCAATGATAATCTCACAAAACGTCCCCAGAGGAAGCCAAGCAAATGGGTGTGTCTCTACAACCTGAG
Organism: Pteropus medius; assembly: GCF_902729225.1. Taxonomy (NCBI): domain Eukaryota; kingdom Metazoa; phylum Chordata; class Mammalia; order Chiroptera; family Pteropodidae; genus Pteropus; species Pteropus medius. Next base: position 2,235,337 of record NW_024349803.1, read on the forward strand.
CCAACATGGACCAGGCTGAAAATGTTTTGCCACCTGAAATGAACTGTTGGGCGGCTACACTGGCTCGAGAAGGCACAGCCAGAATCAGTGGGCAAAAGCTGTTGGAAATAATTTCCAAGTCATTATTTGGAAAGGACTACTAAAAATCAAGAGACCCATAAAGATATGAACTATGGGAGAAGAGAGCTTCAAACCAATGGGTCTGTTCAAGCAGGGATCAGTAGTCATTTCTCAGGCAAGCTGCATTGGGAGGCCCTATTCTGTAAAGTCCCTTCATTCCATCAACATTCATGGAAAACCTCTATGTGCCCAGCACTGGGTTCACAGAAATTAAAAAGGCGTAGTCTTAGACCTCAAATAATTCTAATGTTCATGATTCTATCCATTCAGAAGATATGATAGTGTCTAAAAATCACAGGGTTAAGTCTCAAACTGGGTGGATTTGAAAGGGTATGGCCAATTCTGGGCCCCACATTCACATAAGGCAGGCTACTCCAATGAGGCAGAGAAATCAATCAAACCACTAGCAATGATACACACCCTGAGGTCATGCCAGCCTGCCTGCCTGGAATCTTTCTCTCCCTCCCCTCACTCTATCTATTATCTTTCAAGTGCCAGGTAGGGTCCTACCTCCCCGAGTCCCCTCTTTGACATTCTAAACTAAGTTGATTTCTCTCTTCTTGGAAATCCTATTATACATACAAGCAACACCATCATGCTCTAATCATATCATGCGTTTTTGTCAGAAAGATTAGAAAGCTCTTAAAGTTCAAGGGCAAACATAGTCTGCATTTTCTGTATCTTTAACTATGATAGTTCTAGGTTTCTGAATGAATGGTGAAAAAATATTATTGAATAGGGTGAAAATTCAAGAGTGTTAAGAATATTGATAAATCAAGTATAAAAATAAATAACATCAAACAAGAAAAACAATGAGAAAAGTACTTCCTGGTACTAGACTATAATATAAATGAGTAGACACAGGAAAAGACACAGAAATGCAGAGATCCATGTTATGGAAACTCAAATATTTGTTGAATTATTAAATTAATATTTGAAACTCAATATACACATAAATTAATTAACATTAGGAATTTTATACATACCTGGTTTTTGGTTGCATATGCTCAATACAGAAGGCTTTACCAGATAATTGGATTTAAAAAAATTATGTCCCTATAATGTTCTCCTTCTCTAACAGAGTTTTTGTTGTTGTTGTTGTTTACTGATTTAGATATAAAATTGATTCAAATCTCTTTATATTGTCTAAGTGTTCCTTTACATTACTCAAACATTCAATGTTGTGAGTCAATCAAACCATTATACAAAGGCCAACCAAAGCTTCCTCTCTGAAAAAGGCTTATCCTACTCATAGTCCCAACTGAAGTTCACTTTCAACTGGTATATTTCTATCTTCCCCATCCTTCTACAAATTCAACCCATGGTATAATTTTCATTAAAAAAGAAAACTCATAAAAAAGTTATGTTTCTTTTTATATGTGTAGGAAAGATAGTAAAAGTTAATTGCTACTGCATTTTAGCTCCTAGAGAAATACAATGATTTATCTAGAGATAGTTTAAAGAACTAAAGATTTTTTAAAAGATTCTTATTATTCAAAAATATAATGATTGGAGTCAATTTATTTGTTTGTGCTGATAGGAAATAGAGATAAAAAAAAAAATACAGTCAGCTAAAACTTCCAAACCCAAGTGGAGTCAGTCATTCTCTCCCTCCTACCAATAAAGACTGGTTCACAGCAAATTTCAAGTAACGTAGTGGACAGAAATAAGGTGCACATCCTTTTATTTATCTTCTTTCCTTATGCAGATATTCATGTCAATCATATAGAACAAACAGAAAAGAAAACAGAGGAGTAGGTCATGAGTAATCAGATATCAAATAATTGGTAGGCATCTACAACAGCCTTCCTATCACATCCGAGAGAGGGATAGAGGAATGACTATACTGTAGACAGCCTCACCCCTCAAAATGCAAACTTCAAGGAGGAAAAAAATGTAAATAATAGATCCAGCTTTGCCAACTCGGAGTATTGAGGTTATGCTTATTAATATTCACATTTCAAGGCTGTTGGGTCTTAGTGTGCCTATAAAGAGAATATTTCTTCCACATCCAGGCTACCCCATCTTGGATTTCTCTGAGACCTCCAGGAATATTTACACAGTCCAGTGGTTCATGTCCTAATTACTATCTTTGCCTGCGAAGGGAAAGCTAAAATCCTTGTTCAGTCACCCCCAAAGAGCCCAATCCCCTTTAGCTCTTGTCATTTTTGTGTCACACTCAGTGCCTTCCTTGCCCCCAGCTAAATAATCTTCAGTGACCTCAATAAGCCCTGTTTCTGATACCTGGAGACCAGTAGTCACTAAAGAAAAGGGCCTTAGTGACCTGGGATCTTCATTACCTTCACTGGCCTAGTAGTACTTTCTCCAGGTTCAAGGGAGAAGAGGTTGAAAATCTTCCCCAAGGAGTTGTATCTTTCATAGCCTCATGCAACCTTATACCTAGGTTCTTCTGTTAAGGCCCTTTAGTTACACAGCTCTTTCTGTTTACACACACACACACACACACACACAGACAGCTTCCTTTTTACCTTGAGGCATCATTACCATTTTCCTATTTATTGAAGGATTACTGTGTTAAAGGCTTCATGGTCAATAATTCATTTAATCTTCACAACAACCCTTTTAGGTGAATTCTGCTATTAACCCCATCACACACAAAACTGAGACACACAAAGGATAAGCAGCATTCTCAATGTCACACAGCTGGGAGGTATAAAGCCAAGGTCTGAACCAAGCAGTCGGATTCTAGAAGCTATTCTCTGTTCTGTATCCCATACTACTCATCAACCCTATTCCATCCATATTCCAACCAGAGAAAGAAAGAAGCTACCACAAAACCCATGGAGACTTAGTGATATGCTCCAGGTCATGAAGAGATGGTGAGAAATCAGTTCCTGTAACATTTAGGTGAATCACCCCCCGTAATATGGTAACTTGGTTCGTGTTTTGGACAGATGTCTGGCAGAGAATACTCAGAGAATTCTGTCTCTCTAGAATCTCTGTGGATGAGCTCTGGTGAATCTGATGTCCCAAGCCACAGAGAAATCTTTCTCATCTACTTCCCATATTAGCAGTCAGCCTGCTATCTCCGAAGCCTTAAATTCCCTTTGTAAGGAGCGGCTCCAGCTTTGTCTTACAGGTTAAGAGTCTGTTCTCATTTTAGCCAGATATCCCAATGTGTTCTGTGTCTAATGTTTATTTGTCAGATATAAGGATTGTTAAAAATATTCTAGAAGAACCGCTGAGAGTCTGGAGTTTGTCTGGAGACTATAGTGGATAGAATAGCAAAATATTTCTACAGTATCTACTGGATACAAACAGTATATTTTGGGGCTGAAGCTTATGTATTTTCTGTACCATCTTGTGATTAAAGTGGAAAGTAATTATTCAGTTCCAAAGTGTGGATGGACTAAAAATTATTGTAATTTTCTCCCATAAGACAAAGCGGGTACAAGAAATACCCTGATTCCATTTATTTTTAACACCCCCACCCCCTTCTCACCAAAGAGGACAGAATTTGCCATTTTGTAAGAAGCCATCTGATTTATCTTGAACCTCAGTGAATCCAAAGTTTAATTCTATGTGACATTTCTGGTGGTGCATTATATTTTTGAAAAAATAAATTCCCTTTGATTAAAATTTCACACCTAGCTGAAGACCATGAAAAGCTGATTACCTGGTCCAGTCTTAGTCCAGCATTGCCAAAACGTTTACAAACCTCAATACAACTTGAGGGGAACTTGGCCTAGGTTCGAATTAGTGGAATCAGGCAAAGCCCAAGGCGTTTGCCAGGTGGCCTGTTCCCTGCCCTGTGTCAGCAGCTCCAAATTAGGCACATGCTCTTTAAACCAGCCATGAAAATGAATGGCCGACACAGCCAGAGCCCAGAGGAAATATGAACAGGCTGGCCATGACTGAGGCCAAGGGCATATAAGAAGTTCAGGTGCTCTCTCCTTTGTCATCTTCCCTAGATTTGAGAGCAGAAAGCGAAGTTTATTCTCTGAAAACAGATCCTCGAGTGCCAGTAACATTGAAAGACAGAGAAAGAATTGCAAATGCCCAGATCTGCAAACATTGATGTTATGAAGCAGAGGCAGGGACAATCTTCAGGCTAATGATATTATAAAAGTGTTTGTAAAGCCTTGGGCTTAAACATCTCTAGTGTCATAACTAGCTACTGTTTTAAGAAGGACATTAGGTTTACATTTGCATCTTTGAGATACAGATTTTATGTTGCAGTTAGCCCTCTGGACAGCATAAAATCATAAGAAAATGCTGTCGAGGGAACACCAGTTATCCATAAGTCCAGCGTTTGGGCTTTGATGATGGGTTGTGGCCCAAGAACTCACCATTTGTGACCTCACCATTTGAAGGTCAGGGGATATGTGTCAATACTATTATCCATAAGCTTAACTCTCTGAAAGTCATTGATGTTTTAAACTTGTATTGCTTCCATATGCTCTAATATATATATATATATATATATTAGAGCATATGGAAGCATGCTCTCTCTCTCTCTCTCTCTATATATATATATATAAAATAGTATTTTCTTATGTTTATTCTTGAGCACTTGCTAGTTTCAAGGAGGTTCATTAGTTCTCTAATTACAAAGTTGGTGAACAAGTTCTACGATCACCTCTTTTGATTAGATTTTAATCATATCCAAGTCAGACTCTGGTGGCAATGTGGAAGACGAAGTGACACGTGTTGAGACTGAAAGCAGCAGACCGGTAACGATAGTGCAGAAATGGTCCAGGAAAAGCATGGAGAGAGGCTGAACTTTGGGAGTAGCATGAGGCTGGGAGAAGTAGGGGTAGCTACGAGTTACATTACAGCCCTAAAATCATCACAATTTATCTTATCACCTCCAAGTAGAGTCAAAACCTTCTAAGATCCTTTAGAACTATTTAGAGTTCCTTAGCTGAAAAAATGAGCACCGAGAAATAAGTAATGAGAGGAAGCAATGGGTGGAATCTGGGACAGAAAGCCTGCTAAGAAACCTGGAATTTGAAAGGATGTCGTTGAAGAGCATGGCAAATGAAAAGGGTTCATTTAAAAATATTTTGGAGATTTTGATCTGAACAAGTATATAACAAAAAATGGGCATATGAAATATAGATGAAAAAACATGAAATAGTGTAGAGGATGGAGGGTCGAGACTAGACAGATTTTGAAAAATAAGCGTTAGATGCTACAGGCAGGCACTGGTGGGGTCTCTGAGAATTAGAGACATACAAGACCACCTGACAGATGCATGGAGGTATGACCCACACAAGTCCCAGAAAGGAACAGAAGAAGAAGAAGAAAAAAAAAGCAACTGATGATTTTAAAATTAGAAAAACTAAATTTGGGCTTATTATACCCATGAGGAATATAGCCTGATGCACAATTTATGCAAATTGATAAAGCTGATTACACAAATTAGCCAAGGCTTTGGCTTATTTTTTCTTTGGTCAATAAATACCCCCTCCTTTCTTTCTTTCTTTTTTTCCCCCCCAAAAATCAGTCTATCACTATTGGCATTTACAACAAACCCTCTTGTTAGCTGTGGTGGTCAATTACTTGAAAACATTAAGTAGAAATAGTTTATTTCAGGCTTTAGGCCTGAACTGACAGGATGCTGAAGGAGCAGGATAGATTAGAATAGTTTGTTCTCCTACGACAGGACAAAGTTCATTTCACACAGCATAAGGCCATCCCTAAGGAGATTTTCCATTCAGATGACCCTTACCTAAACCTATCCAAGTTTCACCGAACAGAATGAAACACATTATTTTAAAAATATTATTAATATGCACCTCAGCCAATCCTCAGAGCTACCCTAGGAAGCAGAATTTATGATCATTCAAATGTGAGAAACTGAGTTTTCATGATAAGTAATCTTCCCAAGGTCAGAGTCTGTAGGTAGTAAAACCAGGACTCACACTCAAGTTTCTACTCCTCTATCAAATAAGGCTTATCACTTAGAATCAGTCCCCTTGGCTCGAGAAGCAAAGCTGAGTTTTCTGGTCCAAATGCTTATCTTTGTGTGTGAATTTTTAAGAGTAAAAATACACTGTGGGGCAGGCAGGAAGTCTCTCTACAAGGATCCTGGTGGGAGCAGTGTGGTGTAATGATTAGGAGCACGGGATTTGTGGGTTCTGTATTGACCTACATCTAGTAACCTAGAGTTACCATCTCTAAACCTCAACTTTCTCATCCATACATCCATACAATGAGGATGCTATGTTACAGTACCTTTCTTATGTAAAGATCAAGTGAAAAACATTTAAAACATAAAACAAAGCGATTTGCCAATAAACCATTTAGCTCTAAGATCATTCTTAGCGACAGACAGAGCCTATGTATTATTTAACAAAACACTCCTGTAGTGCTGACAAAGCAGCAGCTATCATTCACATATTACTCACTGAATCCTCATAACCAGTCTATGAGGTAGGTAGGATCACCAGCCCCATTCTACAGCGGGGGAAATGGAGGTCCAGGGAAATAACAGAGGCAACTGGGCTGGAGAATGGTGAGTGGGGCTCACACGCCATCAGTTCAGGGTAGGGCAGCTGTGTTCAAGCACTCTGCCCTCTCACACAGCCTCTGACACAGACGGCTGCTCTCTCTCCCCTGCTTTGTTTAGTTTCCACATGAACTTAGGCGACTTATTGGAAGCCAATCTCTCTTCCAGAAAAGTACAGCCCAATACAAACAAAATAGAAGCCACGTTGTCAAAATCATGATTCTAACAACAAACAGAAACAGGCACTCTAAGGCTTTAAAGAGATAAAAATCCCCAAATAGCCCAATCTCTCAGTGACTCGTTTTATTAAACTTTCTTCTCTTATATTTTGAGCTTTCTCTTTGATGAGGCATACCGTTTCCCATGCATGAAAAAGAATAAAGCAACAAGGAAAGGAAATCTTGTCCCTGAAAAAAGCTCTGTTTTGTTCTTTCCTCTTCAACCTGCCCACATATTAATTGTGGGGTTTGATGGCTTAATAGGACCTCCCCACAGCCTAAGGACAGCCGAAGGACAAAGGAACTGTCCATCAATATGCCAGGACTGGTATTGCTACCAGGATACAGATTTAATTTCTCCAGTTTGACGACATGTGACTGATAATGACGTAGGTCACCAGGACAAGGGAGAATGTCTAGAGGGAAAACAAACAACAACAACAACAACAACAACAACAAAACAAAACAGAAAACATGTTTTAGCAAGAGATTTAAATAAAAATGAGCTTCTTTGTTACTGAGGTTTTCTTTTCTAAGCATTCACAAGCCATTATTAAAGCATTTTTAAAAGGCCACCTAGTAAATGGAGATCACTTATTGCATTTCACTGTTACTGTTCTTAGTAGTGGCAATTTGTCCAAAGAAACAATTGGCGACATTTGAGACATGTTTTTAAGTCACAGGAAATATGATGAAATATAATACTGCCTATTTGAAATGTAAAGAGGAATCGCTGAAAAGCACCATTTTAAGAAAAGCAGAGAAAGGTCTCCAGAGTGGGAAAAGCAAAAGCCTTGGTAAGAATTTATCTCTGTGCAAAGAGAGAAGAGCTGAAATAAGAGAAAGTAAAAACAAGTTACGTTGGAATAAAATTATAGCTTTGGAGAGAAAGTGAGACAGAGGAATTTTGTGGTAATATAATCAGGACAATGCCTTTTCCTTCCTTCTAAGTATTGTGTAGGAATAATGTACAACCTGATGACTGTACTTAGAGTAATTTTGAGATTTCAAAGAGTTCACAGAGCAGGTAACCAAAAATCTGAAAAGCCTCAGGTCCTAAATTACTAAGAAGGAAAATTAATGGGAAAATTGGTCAGCGGTCTCTTGGGACACTTCCCTTTAGCTTGGGCAGATATAGGAAAGGACATAATAAATTCCAGGTATTACTAAGAGACCCACGAAATAAAAATTCTTTCCCTCACTTTCTCTTGCTAAAAGTTTCCTAATCTTTTCTTCCCTCACTAATATGAAGATACTAAATTTAAAATCTTATAAAAGACTATGTGGGATGTGTGTGTGTGTGTGTGTGTGTGTGTGTGTGTGTACACACATACAATGGAATATTACTCAGCAATAAAAAGAATGAAATCTTGCCATTTGTGACAATGTGGATGGACCGAGAGAGTATTATGCTAAATGAAGCAAGTCAGACAGAGAAAGACAAATACCACATGATTTCACTTATACGTGGAATCTAAAGAGACAAAACTAAACAAACAAATAAAACAAAACCAAAACAGATTTATAGATACAAAAATCTGATGGTTGCCAGAGGAGAGAGGATGAGGGAATGGGTGAAAAATGTGAAGGAGAAGAAAAAGTACAAACTTATAAAGTAAATAACTCATGGGTATGTAGTATACAGCATAGGGAACAGAGTCAATAATATCATAATAACTTTCTATTGTGACAGATGGTTACAAGACTTATCGTGATAATCACATTGTAAGGTATGTAAATGTTGAATTACTATGTTGTACACCTGAAACTAATATAATATTGTATGCCAACTATACTTTAATAAAAAAATTCTATGAAAAAGATTATCCCACTGAGCTTTAGAGAAAGATGATAGGCAAAGTAGGCCTGCAGGTTATCTCAAAATTTCTAATGATTTTCTGAAACAAACTGCATTTTGTTTTGGGAAAACTCTGTTAATTTTCTCTCCTCATACTTTCCGTTGCTCAGCACCTACATCATTCTCAATAAATTTAACAGTGACCGCCATGTCACTGAATCCAATGGGCCATTTTCCCTCCTCATATTTCTTGAGCCTTCAATTATAATCCACAATGTAAACCATTGGAAGGACTCACTTCCCCTCTATTCCATGACACCATGCTCTCCTGATTTTCCTCCTTGTTATCTAGACACTCATTACTATCCTTTACTCTTCTTCTATCCAAATTTAAATTTCAGAGTTTCTCAAGGCTTATTCCTGAAGCTGCTTGCCTTCTTGCTATTGATTCTCTTCTTGGGGGCCCTGTTGATGTCCATGGCTTCAATTACTATCTACATATTTTTGACTCCCTAAACTTATATCTTTAGCCCAGATGTCTTCCAGCATTCACTGTCTCAAAAGGCACTCACATTAAGCATGTCTAAGGCCAATGTCATGGTCTGTGACCTCATCCTGGACCTCCTCCCATATTTCTGAGCTCAGCCAATAACATCTCCATCTAGTTAGCTGCAGAGGCCGTAAACATGCTGTTAACTCATGAACCATCAATTTTACTTTCTAAATATTACTAAGGTATTTTTCTTCTCCTTTGCCTCTACCATAATCCTAGTCTAAGCCTCTTCCACTTCTCTGACCTCTTAGCCTATGTCAAGTTTTGATATTATTTAGCCTCTGAGCTTTTCCTTCATAACATTTATCATGAGTATAAATATATTCAATAGAAGAACGCTCATTTATGTATGACCATGAATGATCCAGAGTCTCTTACCAGACAACCTAGCGAATAAGAGACATTACAGGACATCTATAATGCCTGCTGTGCTATAGTGAATTCATTGACGGTCTGATAAATGAATTCTTTGTATCCATACACCTTTGCAACTCATCCTATCAAGAATTAGAGTTGATTTCCCCATCTCTTGAATCTGGACTGGTTTTGAGGTTTGCTTTAGCCAGTAGAATGGGGGAGAAAGTGATGGTGTGCCAATTCTAAGTATAGACCTTAACCTTTTCATTCTTTCACTCATGCTTTCTTTCGGACCTCTGCTTCTTCCACGTGATAGCTATAAGAGGATGAGAGACCTTGTGAAGCAGAGCTGAGCCATCCTAGCTAAAGTCTCCTTAGATCACAAAGCACCTAGCCAACCTATCATCTGAACACTGACTCATGAGCAAGCCCAGATGAGCTCAAAAGAACCTTCCAGCTAAACTATACTCATGAAAAACAATAAATGGCTGTTCTTTTAGGCCACTGAGTTTAGGGAGGTTTGTTACATAGTGACAGCTAACAGATCCAGTTACCAGCTAAAGATTTCTCTATAAAGTACACTTTATCAAAAGCTAATATATTTAAACCTTCACATATTTAGCTATTAATAAATAATCCAGTGCCTTCTGCTTTCCCTTTGCCTCCTCTGTATAGATAAGCACATATTTTTACAGAAAAGTGAAGTCACCACCAAATACAATCCTTTGACAGGATTATAGGTGAAATCTACTCATTTTTATACAAAATTTCACCAACAAAAAAATATCTTTAGTCTTCATAATTACATAGCTGAATATCAAGGTGGCCTGGGGTTCCGCCTGTGTTGGTAGAAGTAAATGTATCAATTCTTCCTTATATATCCATTGGTATTGGGTCTTGAGAAGCATTGAGTGGTGTTTGTAAATCTATTGCCTTGTACTTCAGAGGTAAAATGTAAATTCTAGGTAGAATAAGAACCTAAGTATGAAAAATAAAGCATCAACATTTAGAAGACAATATTGGAGGATTTAATTAGAATATTTCATTAGGAGAGTACTTAAGAAAAATGCAAAATACATGTTATAAAGAAAAATTCATATATTTGACTATATTAAAATTTTTTAATTCTGTTCAGAAAAGTCACAGAACAAACAGAAGAAAAGCAATGGACTGCTCAATTCACATATAAACACACACAATAACACACACACATACACATACAACACACACACAATCTAAATAGATAAGAAAGAATCAAAGTACACAAAGATTATTCTACAAATCAATAAAAAAACCTCAAATAACCCAATTGAAAAATAGAGAATACTGACAGGAGATTAATAATATAAGAAATCTAAATGGTTAAATAGGAGTAGATATTCAGTCTCACTAATGAAGTACCCACTTTACCCATCTATTGGCAGAATTTTAAAGTCTGACTTTATCAGGTAGAAAAGTACAAACTATCGTAAACCACCACTGGGTGTATAAATCTATCCAACCACTTTGGAGATTAGTCTAGCAATGACAATCTGCAATCCAGAAATTCCACTTCTAGTTATATATTCTGGAAATATATTGCAAATGTGCAGAACAAAAAGTTCATTGCATTGTTTCTAAAGAAAAAGGAAGTAATCTAAAATGTCCATCAGTAAAGTATAAATAAATTAAGTATATATGTATGTGTGTATGTGTATACTATATGGCAGTTAAAATAAAGTAATTTATAAATATGACTAAATCTGTCTAAAACAATGAATAAAAAATACAAATTTCAGGTTCATATGTATGCAAAATACTATATAATATGATAATGTCTAATTTAAATGTAACACCTGTGTGTGAATAATAAACATAGCATCCATGACTGCTGCTTCCTTTGAGATCAAGGAAGATGATAACAATATCGCGATATATTTAAAAAGACTCAGTCGAATCTATATTGTCTTCGTAATTTTATGAGTAATGAAAATCTGAAGCAAAGATGACAGGGTATTGAAATACGTTAGTTCTCTGTGGTAAATATAAATATACATTGATATTTAATGTATCATTTTCTGTAGTTTTCTGTACTTTAAAAATATTCAATTTTATTGTGCAAGCCCTTATTTGGTACCAGTTGTATACTCATCACATTGCTAAGTAAAGAAAAAAGTAAGAAAAGGAAAGGAAGGAAGAAAGAAAGGAGGGAAAGAGGAAGGACACAGTTTACTTCAGGTCCCTGCCTGTTCTCAGAAGTGTTCTGCAAGTCTATAAATGATGCCTATGCATAAAAAGTCCCATAGTCGACAGGAATTAAAATGGAGACCCAGTTTCCGTCTTCAAGGAACTCTCACTGCAGGGTAAGAAATGACTTGATGATGTGTCTATGTGGCAGGTGACTGAAAGATCCCCAAACTTCCATTCCTAGTAAACCAGGTGGACTGAAATTTCATTGTAGACATTTCTGGTCATTCAGGCAAGTCTTGGTCGCTTGCATTCATTCTCCCTCCTTAAAGTTCCTTAA